>NC_064905.1:11130223-11495223 GCF_929443795.1 Astur gentilis
AAGGAGCATCTGAAGGCCATGCTCACGTCCAGCCACGCTGCTATGGCTGGAGACGTCCTTCTCCAGCAGCAGAGGAGAAGCAGTGGAAATGGCAGGGGCATGACAGAGATCACACCGCTCTTCAGGCCACTCAGCAAACCTCACTTTCAAAGTGGGATGAATGCAATTTGTGGGCTAAAGCAGTATTTTGCTGGGAGTGAACCACTGAAGCGACTGCGTGGCTGAAGCCACATCCAGAGCGGCATTGCCACTCTCTCAGGACCATCCCTTTCACTAGTGAGATGGATCTTGAGAGCTAACATATATACAGACATGAGGAGTGGATCCCTCCAGTCTGTGTTCATTATCCCTGTTTAAATCAACGTGTTTTATCATAGCAACTACCAACGAAGGAATCAAGAGCTTTTGTGCAAACAAACACTTATTAAAGCACCCTTCTGAAATATTTATGCTTTGTTCCCAAAAGCCCACTAAGTGCATTGACAGAGCGGTGCAGCACGGTTCTGCGTGGCACCAGGAGCATCAGGAGAGCCTTTCCTCTGCTGCCTGGCAAAGTGGAAAAAACATTCTTCAGCAGTCTGTTTATCAGCCTGGGAGTTTAACCATCTCTGCACAATGTGATTGAGAAACTGGGAGATGGAAGGGACTCCATCAGAGAGCAGGACAGCCTCAGTCCTTCCTTCAGTCTCAGACCAGCCTTGAAAAGTGGCTCCAAATTACACATTATCTGTTTCTTCAAACTCCCTGAAGAATTCACTCCAAAGTCTAATGAAACAGTTTTTGTCAAAATTATTTCTATGCTGATGTTTATAATGAATGGAAGGAGATGACGAGAAATGCAAGAGGAGTTTGTGGGGTGGGAACTGGAAGGTGTTCAAGAAAGGAAACACAGACTTACACAGAAAAATAGGAAAAAGAGACCTAAGGAGATCAAGGATGTCATTACCTAACGACTCCCTTCAGCAGTGAAGGCAGCTATGGATATGCTTGTCCACCTCTCCTCTTGGTCCACTTTGCTGTCATGTCCATACTGCAGATGCAACATGGAGGCTGTTCCGAGAACACTGAAAGCATCCGAGATGGGGAGCACCCTGCTGCAAACAGGACGAAGGAATGGGAGTGTGGAGCATGGAGGGAAGGAAAGACCTCTTAAATGGATTTTACTGCTGTGTGACAGCAATCTGAGAGACGTGCACTACAGACAGCAATTCGTATCTCTCACCGTTCATAATTCATCATGCAGGACCTGTGGAATGGCCCTGTGGCCTCTTGTTGTCCAAGAAAGCTAAACGCTGATGATTTTATGGATGTCTGCTGTTCTGGTGTGTGTTTCCCTCCCTCAGGAAGCAAATCGGATGGCTTGCTCTTGAAAATAGGCTCTCCAAAAGCTCAGTTACAAGCATGTGCTGGTATTTGATATGTCCCATGTTTATCATCTTGCGCCAAGTGTCGCTTCCTTGACAATGATGGAGCTGCTCAAAGCCACAGCCATAAAACAGAATGAAATGGCTCTGCTAAAGAAAAGTTGTTTATGATCATGCTTTCTTGGAGTTGTCAGCCAGTTCTTATGAGTAAAAACTGTTTTGCAAGTGAAAAACTTGCATTGGCCTGCAGTTATTGCTGTCTTTTTCCTGGGGTGAGTTTTCTGCATAAATCAAGTTAGCAAGAAAATTGTGTACAGTTACACTGACAGGAAGGTTTAAAACACTTGAGGTATTTAAACTGAACGGTGGGTCCTGTCAAAACTGCCAAAAACTATAACAAGAATAAAGTTGTACCAGGTGCCCTCCGCTGAGGTTTATCCATTTGCAGCTTCCAGAACCACCACATGTGTGAAGCTGGAGTTGGAGCTGGCCATGCGAGAAGATCAGTGCACATTTTTACTTTATTTCATTTGGTAGTTGGTGGATCTGTGGGGAGTTGGGTATGGAGGAAGAAGTTTCCATTTCCCCCACCATTTTCCTCTGAAAACAAGTGACACAATTCAACAGTTAAGAAGCATGTGCCAGAGCACTCCAGCAGGAGGGGCCGCTGAAAGCAGTAGTGGGCATTGTGCACAAACGCAGTGAGGGAGTGAGTATGAGCAAATATCTGGGAGGACGTCAGCCTCGCCGGTGGGATCTGTGTCAGTCCAGGCAGGCGCTCTGGAAAGATACAGAGAAGGTGACTGTTCCCCCTGCTCAAAGATGATGTACATACACGTGGTCAAAATACTTCAAACATCCTCTACCATGGGAAGCAAGGGAATAGGAAGCAATAAAAACAGAGGAATCAAAACCAGTCCATACTTTGATATACATTTAAATTGGCACTGCCATCAAAGTCCACTGTCCCTCTTCCCGGATTCCCTCACTTGCAGGCACACCCGGTGATGCCTCCTGTACTTTGCAGGCACAAATATCCATGTACCCTTGGAAAGAATTGCAATGAGGTCTCCCTAAGCAGAGGTTTCCAGTCAATCGATCCAGCCGGCTGTTTACCTTCCCTTCATGCCGGGTTACCTGGGCCTGTTCACAGACACAGAGCAGAGGGGGTGGCACGCTGGCTCTAGAGAATGTCCGGGCTGTGGGGAGGCAGTGACTGCTTTCCACAGCACCAGTGCCAGCTTAAATGCAAAGCCAATCTGAAGAGCTCGTTTTGCTCCTAGGGCATATCTCCCCGTCGCCACGCCGCGGCTCGTTTGCTGTGCGTAGATACGTGAGCAAGATATATCTTCTCAGCAGGACGTCATGGGATATAAGAGTTAGCTCTGGCCATATAAATGTAGCTACATAGCCTCTTGAACAAGCAAATTTATTTAGAAAGAGTTTGCTAATCTCCATCCTAGATTGCAGCGTGCTCTGAAGACACATGCAACGCAGATGGAAAATGTGGCTATGAGGCAGGATTCCCTTAAGATTTATTTCAATGTGGTAGAGAGTCTCAGTCCTTTCACAACCCCCACTGTCACAAAATAGCAGAAAAGGGGTTGGAATCCCAATTCCTAAAATTGCTTGAAATCTCTCATTTTGCAAACCTGAGAGCTCCACTATTCAGCTATGAATTGGATGCTTACAGAGCAAGAGATGAGTCAAGCGGAGAAAATGTGCTGCAGCACAGGGTCCACCAAGTACCTGCCGAAACCACAGGCTTCCAGTATTATTTCTCACCGTAATGGGAGCCTGCACGGTAAAGGAGTCTCCGAGCTCTGACTACAGCAAAGCAGAGATTTTTGAATCAAGCTTCGGGAAAGAAAGGCAATCACGGAACCAGTTCAGCCACCTGGGGTCTACACAAAAAAAACATTAACAAGGACATGCTACTGCCAGGGGAGATCTTCCAGAGGTGGACTACTGTCCCACGGTATCCATGGGCTCAACCTGCTCTGAGATAATAGGCCACGTTTTTTGCAGTTTGTTCAGGGCAGTAAAACCCCCTAAAGGGCTATTCAGTGACTGACATCAATGAATGCAGGGGATAAATAATAGCAAACTGCAGCTTTGTTTTCTGGTGTTAGAAGAACAAGAAGAGAGAGAATTATGTGACCGTTTAACCTAAATGATGCACAGCTGACTGTGCTAGCCTGTGGAGCCCTGTTTGTTTATCCAGCGATGCTACATGCTAGTATTTGGCAGGCTTTTTTCAAACTACTTCAGGAAGTTTTTCCTTAAATAAGAGAGCCCCACTGTCCTTTGCAATGTTCTCTATTGCAAGCATTCATAGATTTTCTCCAATGAAGGTTATTACAAATCACCTAGAGTTCCACCCAGCATGGAAAAATGAGGCACTGTTTTACTTCATACATTTTTTTTGCTTCGTATTTGTTGCTGCCACCTTTTCCCATGAAATCAGGCAGGCAGACATCTAAGGAGAGGTAGCTGTCTTTCAATAGCAAAAAGCCCCCAACACTCATTGCCACAGTAAGTCACGCACCCGTGCTTGGTCACAAAACAGGGGACAGCCCCCCGGGAGCACACGCTCACACCACGGACATATGTATCACATCACACAACGTAGGGGCCAGGAGGTGGCCAAGGGGGAGAATGTCTCTCATTTATACACACATACAGCCCACAAGGCTCTTTCCAGCAGCTCTGAAAGGTCCAGGGAGGACCCGTGGCCCTGCAGAGCAGCCGGGAACGCAGAGGTAGATGTGCACCACCCACCCTTTCTCTCCACTTGTCCTGCTAATTAAGTTAAACTTAGAGCCACTGATCTCAACCTGTATATAGCATTGTTTGCTCTTTCTTTTCCAGACTTCCACTGCGCATCCAAGAGTTCATCTGCCTTTCTTTCCCCATGATATCAATCTAATAAAAGTTATTATTTTTCTCTGCCAACTTTGTCTCACTCGTACCCTTAGATCATCAATGTTACTTATACAGACTTTACTACTAAGCACTCCTCATGCCTTGACTTTTTTAGCACTACCAAGTTTCTCCATTTCTTTCCTGGACTTGATTTAGCACAGTTTATCCTGCCAGTGGATAAGACTGATTCTTTATTAGGGGACTGCCCGCCATGTGCTCATACTGGCCAAAAGACAGGCTATATACGTTCTGGCTCAGTGTCAACTCCATGCCGTAATGTGAGTCCCAAATTGGAGCTGGCTTACAGCTGGGTGGCTCAGATCGCAGGCAAAGCAGGTTCTTCAGACCAGCCACAAAAACATGCCCTTACACAGGGCAGTTGACTCGAAATCTAAACTGAAATGTTCTTCATTTGCTCTTTACATTAACCCCTCTAGCACAGCACTTCATATCTACCCCAGACGGAAGTGACACTTCAGTGGGTAGAATTTTTGCCCTTGCACAAGTTAGGCACATTAACTTTGCTTAGTTAAGAGCTGTGTTAAAACCTTTTAAAAGATTTTTTCTTTTCTGGCACAGTTGCAGGTGAGATTAGAGAGCTCCCTACACACGTAATGAAATGTAGCACCTTGAGAGCCCCAGGACAAGAAATGGGTGGTGTTGGACAGCCAACGTGCCTTCTGCACAAAGGGCAGAATTTCCAACACACTTGCAGGAACCATTTCAAGCTTTCATCACAGGTGGGGCCAGACTTTCAAGGGTGGTATGCTGCCCCTTGGCCCGTAGGGCAAGAGGAAAGGTGAAGTACCTTAGTCCTGAGATGATGGGCATGAGTTCTAATCACACATTTTGATTTATTTGTTCTGAATCTCATGATCTGATATGTCATTTTCATTTCACGCTACACAACAGTTGGCATTGGCTATAGTCTGGCTCACCCTAGTGGTCTGAAGCTTAATGAGATGTATGTAATGCTCTGTAATAGCTTTTGGGTGCTTTAAGTATTAATGAAAAGTCATCCAGTCACTTTTGAGCAGTTAAATTAAAAGCAAACTGGATTTTGCTAACTATGGTATGTTTCCAGGTGATAAATGCTTTTTAACAAATCTCATAAAACCTCCTCTTTCTGCTGCACTGAATGTAATTTGGATTTTTATGGTTCTTTTTAATAGTTCCTCAAATAATTTCATCAGCATAAAGTCTCCTCCTGGATGGAAATTTAATAAAAAGCTGAATCGTTGTGAAAGGTATGAGCATGATCTAATCTTGCCCACTTTTATTCCCAGACCTTGTAAATGTATTCCTAACAATCTGAGAGTTAATAATTAATAAATGAAATAAACTACTTGGAAATTTCAAGCTTACACCGTGCTCTCCCCACCTGCCTGGCCAATGGTAATTAACACTTTCATGTTTAAGTCAGATGCCCCGATGTCTCTGTGGTCCAACGTAACCAGCTGTACTACCCAAATAAAGATGTGGAGTGCCCCATGCATTCATATCACGGTGACTGTGCCTGTGCCTTTGGCACCAGTGGGGTCTCTTGTATTTGTAAAGTTGCACTAATGTGAGTTTGCTGGGTTCAGACCTGGGCAAAAATGCACCCAAATAAAGCTGCAGAACATGCCTGTTCCTTCTTGCAGGTCATAACATGGCAAAACAACAGCCCAAGGACACAGGCTGTTACCTGGTCCATGACTGAATCAGCAAAAGTACCAAAGTCTCCAGTGCAGCAGGGGGTCTGTGCTCTGATACTCCAGTTCCTTTTCAAAGTTAGAGTTGCAAGTTCAAAACTGCCAGAAACCCTTGAATGCGTCTGCATCCTTCTCTGGGTCACAGATGTCCTCACAGACCAGTTTGGGTGTATAACCAACATTTTAGAGAGTTTCATGATCTGTCTTATAATTCAGTAGCCTTACAATAGCATTCTGCACCTCAGATGAGCAAACACATGATCAGGAAATAATCCCTGTTCGGTAGCATGAGTTTTAAAGCTAATTGCTGCAAAACCACTGTCTTATTTTTTCTGCAGATCTGTGTGAGAGGCACCATTTACTGAAAGGAGCAGGTGTGGGTAAAGCAGCTCAGAGGTTCATTATGATCGGCCAGACCACGGCTGTGCTGTGGGAACCAGGACCTCCCAGTTCCCTGCCTGGGCACTTGCCTGTCTGCATCCGGACTCCGTTTCGGAGAGATGCCGCTTTGCTCCGTCATTATGTCCTCCCTCACACAAAGCATCACTTGGTGCATGGGCTGGAAAGGAGCTGCGTGTGCAGGCTAGAATAAGGGAAGAGCACGTGTGGAAATGTGTGGATGTCCTTAAGTCAGCAAAGCTAATGGAATTCATCCCGGAGCACTTGGGAACCAGCCAAGGAAATTTCTGAAGCATTAGTGATTATCTCTGAGAAGTGGTGGTGGCAGGCCCCAAGGGACAGGAGAAACGAACAGTGTCCTAGCTTTAAAGAGGAGAAGAGGCCCCAGGAGTTATCCACTAACCTGCCTAACTCTATTTCTTGGAAAGATACTGGAACAAATTATTAAATAATCAATATAAACACCTAGAAGATAATAAAATGACAAGAAAAAGCCAGCATGGATTTCTCAAGAACAAATCACATCAAATCAATCTAATTTCCTCCTCTGACAGAACAACAGACCTGGTGGACAAGGGAGAAGCCTATGTGATATACCCTGACTGTAAAAAGACTGTGTACTCAGTATTACATGGCGGTCTCGTGAGCAACTAAGGGGCATATGAGCAAAATAGGAACATAAACAAAATCACCATAATTTGGGTGCATAAGCGGGAGAAAAAAACACTTCCCAAACAGGCCATTTCAAGTGGGAACAGAGGAGCCTGGTTTGTTCATCATGTCCATTAATAACTGATGTGTATGATAGCAAAGATAATACAATTTTATAAGCTGGGAGGCCTTGTCAACAATACAGAGGACAGGATCGGAATTCAAATTGATCTAGATAATGGGACGAGATCTGTAAGCTGAAACTCAAGGAGGACAAATGCAAAATACTGTGCTTAGGCAGGAAAAATCGAATGTACAAATACAAAATGAGAAATAACTAACAAAGCATCGCTGAAAAGATGATAACACCAATTACTTTATCACTTCTGTCTGTGTGTAGAGTATTTCTTTTCTGATTACAATGGTTAACCTAGAATTTACTGCTATGTACAGATACTGTTGACGTTGACAGAGCTGGTGGAAGTTCACACTTTTTTATTTTTGGCAAAGAAAATTTCTGTTTCCAAGGTTTATTCATTAAAAAGTAACTTTCTGGAGGGGAGCTTAAGTGGAGAAAGAAGCCAGTGTCGCACAATAGAAGTGACCCCTTCTCATTTAAGGCAGAGTTTTACTCTCGGCATAGCAGTACTGTGTGCAGTGTGCCGTTGTGTGCCCATGAGCCCTCTGAGCCCTGGACTGTCCATCCCTGAAGGACAGAGCTCACTGTACTCATCCAGCCCAGCCCTCTACCTACCACTGCTTGCTGGTTAAGCCAAAAGACAGAGGAAACCTCAGAAATGGTCACTTAACAGTTACCATTCCCCAAAAGGTGTTTCTTTTTAGATCCAGCAGCAAGGGTCCTGAAGCACAAGTTTAAGAGGTCTTTCATGTTTCCATACCCAGTAATAAGATGCTCCCATTTACTAATACAAGTGTTTAAACCATTTTCCCATCTCTTCAGGTTTTTCCTATCATGAGTATCTTTGGTCAGCAGATTGCTGGTGTGACATGAATTGACATGAATCCAGGCTGCGGTATCAGCCATAACACAATGGAGGAGGTTTCCTGGTGAAAATACTGGCGATCACTCCTTAGCACCACTTCTGCTGAACTGGCTTCCCTTGAGGTTTCCAACCCTGCCAGAGTCGCTCTAATCCCTGCGTCCCTTCAGTTTAAATTGCTGGAAATGGTTCGCAGAAGAATGCAGAGTGCTGAAGTGAAAATTAAAGCAACACTTACTTACCTGAACCCATGGATTTTTGAACTTGGCTCTGTGTGGCCCTCACTGGGTTCCTCACGTGCACTGGAGGCCACGGCTCCACCAGGACAGGCCAAGGAAGGTCACTTATACCGTGCTCTGTCTCACACAGACGTGTTATTTTCCTTGATTCATACAAAGCCTATCTAATAAGGCAGGAGAAGAAACTGCCTCTTTGTTTATTGGAGAGATAACAATAGGATCCTATTCTAAATCCCAAGGCAGTATACAGCATGGGGGACAAACAACAGTTGTCATGAGCCAAGATCTCTTGTTGTCGTTATTGTTTTTTTTTAATATCATCATCAAAAGTTCAAAACAGATTTTCAGCCAAGTTTATCACCCCTGATACAATTCCACCAACTCAATGGAGTTAAAGTCTATATGAAATAAGCTTCTCCTAAGAGGCAATAGTGATAAGAAGGGACAAGCTTTCGACATACATCCAGGCAAAGTCATCCCACAATTCAGTGTGAATGTATCTTACCATGCTGGGGATGACGTTCAGTTGGTTTTGGTTTTTTTCCCCTTTCCATGCAAAGCTCAGTCATACAAAAGAGAACAAGATATTTCACCTCTGAATCCTGCATGCCACTATTAGGAACTAAATGCTGGCAAGAACCTGTGGGAATGGAGAAGTTGTATCATTCCTCTTCTTCTTGACCAGTGGCCAAGTGATAGCTACCATCGTCACTGTCGTGATTTCTGGTTTTCTGCATGTAGAAATGAACAGGTCTGGGGCTTATGCTCACTCACCCCTCACCCTTTTCCTCTCCGCTGGTGCAGGGACGGTGCGGGAGGTCCCGACCCCCGCGGCTGCGTCCCGCGGTGCCTCTCCTCCGGATGGCCTGCAAACCTGCAGAGCAGGGAGCCACTGGCGATGCCGGTGTCCCTGACCTGCCCCGCATGTGCAGTGAGCCCTCGCCCCTTTCTGTGCCTCCATTTCCCTTCTGGGTAAGCACCTGCCCAGACACACACACTGCTGAGACGTGCTCCCAGCCCTGAGCAGGGAGAGCAAAGCAATAGCTTGGCCAGATGTTTCCTACCGCCGAGGAGAGCGGAGGAGGAACGAATATCCCACCGGAGTACGACTGCAGTCCAAGCGAACACTTCCTGAGCACACGCATCTTCTTCCAGCTCCACAGCCCATGAGAATGCTTAAGATACAAATCTCAAATATTTAGAATATTAACATCTATCAGTTTCACACATTCCTTAAAGTAGCATATTTCTTGCATGACTGATCCTGCCATATGGTAACATTAGCCTGTACCATTACCATCTGGCTCAGCTTTAACTGTATCAAAAGCATTTTGACAGGAGGTAGCATCTTTCCTTTTCCACCCCTCCTTCTCCTCCCGCCAAAACCTGTATGATTTCTCCTCAAATGAACCCAACTTTTGGTCCTGCCTGAGAAGGTTGTCTGTATATTCTGTCTAGGAACTAGCTCTTTGCTTTCAAATGCTTTGCATTCGGGAAGCAGAACTAAAAGCCAGGAATAAGGGAACTCCCAAACTTCTTTCCCAAAGGAATTTTTCGTGTTTGTTAGGACAAAGCCAAGAGAGAAGCAGTGGGTCCTGGGTGTTATGCATTTCTTCCATTCTCTACTCAATTACAAGCTCCATGAAAAAAATTGCTCCTTAATCAGTCCTGACTTACCCTGTTACCATTGCTAGTATATACCTTCATTCTTGCCTGACAAAAAAAGAAAACAAAAAAGGAAATACAAATCTCTTGCCCTGTTTCTTCTCCCTTATTCATAACCACAGATATTTTTACCATGCCCCCTGCTATGTTCCTTTTCTAAAGTAAACCACATCCTACAACCCCATGTCTTCCCTTTGAAACTTGAGTGTCCTTTCGGGTGGAGATATGGGATCCTGGCTGAGCCCACCAGATACTAATACAATATTGATAATAGTGGCAAATGCAGAAATGGTAATAACATAACCTCTTGTGGGCGGCCTGTCCTTTTGTGCTGGTTCAGTGACCCAGCAGCCCGTAAAACAGCCTCTGCTGCATCAGAGCAGTTTGCAGGTAGGCTCGGGGCCCTCATCCATGCTTGCTCTCTTTGTCCTGCTGCCACTAATCCTCTTCATTATTTAGCACACCGATACATAACACTCCTGCACCCACCCAGGCAGGGAATCAATTCAAATGCAGCTGAAAGAGGAGAATTTGTCCACAAACAGCAGGTCGTAATGAGATAAGGTTCTCACGGCTCCTCTTGCGGCTGGTTAGCAGGAGCTGGTCCTTCATGTGCTTCAACAGCACCGTTCAGCTTTGAAAAGAAAACCAAAATCCAGCACTGTAACAATAACAGCGGCACGTGAATGACTGCCTGGCTGCAGATTAGGAAGAAAGCGATACTCTTCAAATGTCATCAGAATAATAACAATAATAAAAAATCACTTAAAATGGGCAATGTATTTTGCCTGTACAGTGTTTCAGTGTGCAATCAGGAAGGTCACCACAGGAGGGAAGCAGTGTTTCACTTTTGTTTCTTTAGTAGGCAAGGCTAATTTAAAAAAAAAAAAAGTATATTTTGACCATTAGAAAAACCTCCCTGATGTGACAAAGCAATAAATATCCCTTATACAGAGAATTTAAGTTGACAGGAGCTGGTTGGGACGGTGGGTTAAAAAATCCCTGCTTTCAGAACAGCTTGCAGAATTCAGAATTGATTAAAAATGAGAAGTATGTTTAAAGGGAGAAGCAGCAATAAAGCTGTCATGAGACAGAAAATGAAAGTGGACAGCTCACTTGGCAGCTGCCTTCATGCATGCCTGTCACAATGGTACCTCTGGCCAACAGCTAATAGTTTAAGATAGATGGTCCCTCTACCCAGTTAAAAAAATTTGGTTTGTATGTTCTTGATTTCCAGTGCAGACAAGAAATGGAATGTGTAGTGGAATTGCTTATATACCTATAGTCTGAAGTTAGAGCACCTCTTTTCCTGTATAAATTAAGTATTTGACAGATGTAACTTCACAAAGTTCTGGTTTTAAAGACATACACACAGAGAGAAATATCTGACTAAACTCTGGGCTGATTCATTTGTCCATTTTCAAGGGTTTCAGGCTAAAAAGCAGAAGATTTCCATGGCCCCTGTAAAATAACATTGGTGCTGAAATGCTCAGTGAAGAGTGAGCCTTCCCTCAGCAGACAGGCTGGAGGCAGAGGGTAGTGCCACTGGTGCATTCCAGGCAAAGCAAAACTGCCAGCAAGGAATATTTGGGGGACTTTTGTGGGTTTCTGCAGTAGAATCCAACATCCCTGGAGATTCGTACAGTCACCTCTGATGGTGCACGTTAAATAGCGATTTTTAGCCTTTCCAGTGACCCCTTTTCTACAGCAATTGAGGATAGAAACCACAGAGCTTTGCAGAAATGTATAAAAGAAAGCTGAAATATCACCATTCCTTCATTATTAACAGAGAAGACATAAAGAGCCTGCAAAAGTAGTCCATAGGAGAAGGAGTTGGGCTTGGCAGAGGTCAGGAGAGAAATGTAACCTGCCCTTCACAGCAATGTACTCTCCAGTCGACAGAAGTTCCCTCAGAAGCTCCAACTTCCCATCCCAGCATTTCCTGCAGCAGAGACGGGTGCCAAGGCATTGGGAGCGGCGTGTGCGTGCTCCGGAGATCCGCTGCGGGACAAGCGCTACCGGGGGGCACAGGGGAGGCACAGCCAGGACTAGGCAGACGTTCCCTCTGTCTGTTTGAGGTCGGCCAGCTCTGGAAGTCCTGCTGTCTGATGTGGTTCCTCAGCCACAGGGACCCCCCTGTGCAGTAGATTTCCTTCCTTTGGTCATTCCAGGAATACAAACTCTGCCCAGTTTAACACTGTTTTGACACAGCTTTGCAGTCTCTAGGTGGTAGAGATTGATAGCAGTCACTTTTCTATGGCTTTCTAAGGGATGGATTGTACTAGCTTGGAGTCAGCCTAAAAACTGCCAGTGGAATTTTGGAATGGGAGCCGGTGTTTCTTAAAATCGAATCTAAATGTAAGTACTGTGCATCATATGGCAGCACGGAAACCTCCATCATGTCACCTGTGAAAATGAGGCTGCAGCCTCATTAGCTTTCAGGAAGAGAGCCATGTGGAAGTAAATCTGAAAATAGCAACTTGCTAAATTTCTTCAGACTTTCTGAGGAGGAAGACAGACTCAGCATCACACAGCGGTTGGACTCCACGGTTCTTTTCCTGCTTCTGCTTCCTGTGGGACCTTTGGCAAATAACCTCATCTCTCTTGTCTCCCTTTTCCATCTGTCAAAGGAGGATGAAAGAGATCTGGGTAGACTTTCACTTACAGTGATAAGACTTTGATACTACAGTCCCGGGTAGCACCGATACAAATCAAAATGTTGATGCCTGAGACAGAAGTTTCAGCACTGGTGCAATTTGTCAGCATCTCATACTTGTTCCCACGCAAAGATGAATCATCAGAGAACAGGGATTTGTCATACTGTATCATCATGTGATGGCAAAAACCACCGCCATTGACTGCAAGCAAACAGCGAGATCCCAGTTGGAGAGAAAAACTGGTGAAGTATACAAAATATTTTAACATACAGGAATATATAGGAAATAACCCTGACAATGCAAATGTAATTCCACTTAGTGCTTTTCCACCTGCTGCATTCCTTGGGCCGTGAACCCCATCACTCTGGCCTTCCTGGTACAACATGCAGTCCAGTAGCAGCTCATGCCGAAAGAAAATCCTTTAGCTGTTGGCACTGTAGGGTTTATGACCCACAAAGAATAATTTCCAACCATATAGGGCAGTTGTACCTATACGGAATAGTCAATTCATTACACCATTTAATTTGTGAAACGACGCTTCTGATCTTCAAAGTGTTTTACATCCCACACATTGCAGGCAGTTAACAAGTAATAAAGAGTAAGAATTAATTAATCCTAGCCATACCCCCAAGAGATATGTAGACAAACATTAATCTACCGAAAGAAATAGAGCAACCGAGGTTATGTGACTTGTCCAAGGCCACAGTGGTATCTAGGGCAGAGCCAAGATTAGAGGGCAGAAACTCTGATTCCAAAGCTCAGAGCCTGCCTTTCATGATACTTATTTTGAGGAGGAATATAATCTCCAAAGTAAATAATCTGTTCAGAAAAAGTCTTGGTTTGTCTTCTGTACTTTATTAGTGCATTGCAAGTACATCCTGATACATGGGGTCAGGCAGTCAATATTGACTTTGGCCCATCCTGTGTGTTTATATACACACAAATACATATATCTGTATTATATACAGTATGTGTGTGAGAACAACAAGGTATCTAATTAAAGAGTTTCATACCAAATGCAGAATAACAAGTGTCAATGTGTTATTGCAAAGCTCCACAAGCAGACTGCTGTCTGAGTGTGGACATACTTTCCCACGCCAGCTCGCAGTCCTGCAGCCACCCCGTTAGGGAACAGAGTCACATTATATTTAACCCCCTTCAGCCTCACTGATGGGCATTTTTGGGATCTCACTGGGCAGGATGATATCCAGACATAGAAGCCCTCCCAGTACGCATCCCGCGAGCCTCACTGCAACCCATGCTTTCTCTGCAGAATTACCATACTCCGATGATGATATACCCACATCAACACCTACGCTCATGAAAATTTGCAAGCATCCTTAACTTCCGTCTGTATTCCTACAATTCTGAACAAACTACGTTCAATCCAAAATAAAAAAAAATATATACCCTGCATACCTTTGATTATACCTGTGTATGTTCAGGCAAACCCCTGTGTGGCCCTCAGATACAACCTGAGAAGAAAACTAGAACAACTGAGCTTTATGAGCTTCCTTTATCTGGTCTAAACTTCTGCACAGGCAAGGAATTTTTGCTTTTCTTGTAATTAATGTGCATGTGTTGAGACTCTAATGATCTTTCCTTAGGTTTTCTTACCAGTCCTGACCTTCCTATTTGGACCCATACAGCAGACCAGCGCTACATCTTTTTGTTCTCGGATGATAAAGTGCTCGGCATTTTGCACTCAGCTTATCTCATACATTTGGGATTTTAATTATCGACACAAGTGCCTTCCCAAAGGCTGGTTGGTCTTTCGGTATGAAGATTATGTAGGAAAATTAATGGTGGAAAAATGGGTTTGTCCATCTGTTCCTTTCACTGTGGTGACTATGAGCTCTACAAACAGCTATGCTATTTTAGTTCCAAAAAATACATTTGCAATGTCTTCTTTAAGGAGGTAAAATATGCTCAGCTTTTGTTTTCTGCTATTTTGTGTATCAGAACATTATGCTGCCATGCACAGCAGAGCGTGCGGGGAAGCCAGAGCACAGTCTGTTACCATGCTTTATTTTTTGCACTGTCTGCTTCCATTTTTCAATGTTCTGACTTACTGCTGGTTGTTTCAAAGAGCTACAGTGCATCTGATAGTGTATGAACCGTAACTGCCCAAATCCACGGCGAGATCGCTACCAAAATAATATAAACCCGCCAGGCGTGAAGCGCACAAAAGTCAAACTTTTCTTCTCGGGATGGAAGTCTGGTGCGGATTGACCAAGAGGTACTGATTTTGCTTAGTTTTCTTTTAATTTAAACTGTCAGCCTGTTAACACAGAGGTGGTTGGATGATTGGTGGGATACGGATTTATCTCTGAGCGCGCGTGTACCGTCTTTCCGTGTGCAGACATAAATAACATAGGAAACCACGGGAAAGCCCCGGACCGCACACTAAGAAAAAAATAACTCGCATCTCGCCACCTGAGGCCCCGGCGACCCAGCCGGCCCGGCCAGGCCGGCCCTGCTCGCCCGACCCCTGCGCCCTCCGAGCCTGGAGGCCGCCCGGGGCCTCGCCGCAGCGCTGCCCGCAGCGGGGGGCGGTCGGCCCCGCACGCCCCGGAGAAAGCCCGCGGCTCTCGACCTCCTCCCCCGGCCGCTCTGCGCCCCGGCCCGCGGCACAGCCCGACCCCTGCGGCGGGGCCGATCGCGGCGCCCCGGGGCCGCCCGCCAACTTCCACCGGGGCTTCGCGCTGCCCCGCGGGGCCGCCGCCCCTGGGCGGGGGGCTCGGGGCGGCCTCAGGCTCGGCGGCGCCGGGCCGCGGCCAGGCCCATCCCGCCCTAAGGGGCCGCCGTGGCGCAAGACCAGGCCAGGCGAGGCGAGGCGGCGGGCCGACCGGGCCGCGGCGGGCCGGGGCCGGGGCCGAGGCCGCGGTCGGGGCGAGCCCGGGGCCGGGGCGGGCCCCGGCGGGCCGGAGGCGGAGCAGGGCGGCGGGAGGAGGCCGCGCCTCGGGGGCGGTGTTGCAGAGCGAGGAGGCGGCTCCGGAGCCAACGCGCCTGCCCGGCCGGCGGCGGAGCTCGGCTACAGGGGGAGGGGGGTGGGGGGGCGGCTCGGCGGCGGGTCTGCGGGCCGGGCGGGCCCCATGGGCGGGTGTGTGGGCTCCCACCACGACTCCTCGGGCAGCCTCAACGAGAACTCGGACGGCACCGGAGGTGAGCGCCGGGTCCCGGGTGGGGTTGGGATGGGATGGGATGGGATGGGGGGGGGTGGGCGGCCGGGCCACCCCCGGCGTCGCGGGGGGGACGGGACACGGACCCCGGGTCGGGCGCTGCGGGCCGGGGCCTGCGGCGGGGGACGCGCCCGGGGCCGGCGCCGGGCGAGGGAGCCGCGCTGCCCTCGCCGGCCTCGGGGCGCCGCGCCCGGCTTCCCTCCCTCCCCACACACACGCACACACACACACACACACACCCCGCGGCCGGCCCCGGCGCGGCCTCCCGGGCCGCAACTTTCCTGGGGCGGCGGGGGGGGGGGGGGGGAGGTGTGTGTGCGGGGCACCCCGGCCCGCTCACAGCGCCCGGGGGCTCGGCGGGGCGGCCGGGTGGGCGCAGCCCCGGCGGGCGGAGCCCCCCCCTCCTCGCCCTCGGACGCGGCCCCGTGGCTGGGGGCTCGGCGGCGCGGCCCCTCCGCCGGGCCGGCGGGGCCCGGGGGCTGGCGGCTGATGAAATAAAGACGGGCTGGGGAAGGGGCCTGCCTGGGGCTCCCAAACTTTGTTTTCCTTGGGCTCAGCTCCTTGTGGTGTGCAGAAAATAATTCTTCAGATAACTTAGATCCTGGCACTGCTGCGGGTTTGGGTTTTCGTTTTATTCTCTCCAAGAAAGATGGATGCTTTCCTCCAGCCTAAATCACCCGTGCTTAATAATCAATTTCCAGCGACTTCAGGTGCTGGAGCAGCGCGTTCTCACTCGTGTGCAAGCGCACACCTACTCGGCGAGCGTAGCTGATGTGGAAACGCTGCTGCAGCGTAAGCGGCCTTTACCCGTAATGTTTTTCTCTACCTAAATGTCTGAATGATTGCTTTTTCAACGTTCTTAGGTTTGTGGACCCCTGATGTTCTCCAGCTGAGCTGTACATGCTTTATAGTCTTTTAAAGTCAGCCTACCAACAGGACACTTGGCTTATAAGTAGTCCTCACACATACAGGGTCCACAGATCTCAGGTTGAAAATTGCTGACCTAGGTCTACATTTTCCCCTGTGCTTTACAGAATATTATTTGTCAGTCTGGTTTTATTTCGGATGCCCCAGCTGATAGATATTCTGTTGTATCAGTGACCTTGCTGTCATTCCATAATTTAAAAAAAAAAAAAAAAAAAAAAAAAAGTAATGCAGCACTTAAAATTACATCTGAAGCAGCCACCTGCTGATTAATGCCAGATACATAGTTCATAGAAACACCAGAAAGTCCAGCTCCTAAGAACTGTGTAGGATTTAATCACATCATTGTCATTAAAGGGAATTTTATAGCTTTGTCTCGTGTGAGTCTTTCTTACTCTTCTCCTCTATTAAAAAAAAGGGGGAAGAAGCGAGTTATCTAAAATGCATCTGTACTAAGCAGACTTACCAACCAGTAAAAAATGCAAGAGTGTCAGTGCGGAAGTGACCAGAGGATACTAAAAGTCACAAAAAAAGAATGGCAGGAATCATTACATACCCCAAAAATTGTGACTGAAAAATAGCGTTAAAAGCTACGTTGACATTTTTTCAGAAACCTGCTTCAGTAGCTAGGTGATATGAGGTGAGATCATGTCACAGAAATAGCCTTAGTTTAATTTCCTCACTCTTATCTTGCCTGTGATGTCAAATGAATGAGGTGGGAGGGAAAAAACTATCAGAGTTTGGCTGATAATGTAAAATAATCTTATTACATGCCCAGTAGCAGCACATGGGGTGGGCAGTCTCCATCCAAGTTATCCACAGATTGCTGTCCCGGATGGACTTACTGGGAGCATATTCCTGCTTTGGCGTTCACATGGCATGACACACTGCTGCTTTGGGGTTAAATAACCTATTGTGCTTGGTGCATTAGAACAGCAGCTGGGTTTTTCAAGATGTAAGAGATGCAAAATGCATGTCAGCTGGCTTGTGTTGATTCATGCTCTAAGGATAATGGTCCTTAAGGTTGTCTCGCTGAAGTGAGAAGTGATGAAATTTCAGTTGAATTATGGGCTGCTTAGGACTGTCTTAAACAATCAGCTACAGTGTGCAATAGCCTGTTTTGTAATGTTACGTATCTGTTCCTGCCTCTCAATAAGGAAAAAAAGGGGGTGTAGGTTAAGCTGAAAGAACCACAGAATATCTTTTATAAATCTGACTCCTGAGATGTCAAAGTCCAGCCTGCAGGAATTCTTAGCTTTACAAATTCTGCAAACGTGCCCACACCAAGTATGAAATCTGACTTGCTCTCTCAAGGGAGCTTATGTCTTAAGGCACCAGCAAGTGAACCAGCTGAAGCACAAGCGAACACAATTTGGAGACTAGAATGGCGCAGAAAGGCAACTTATTCCTGTTTCCCATATAAGGCTCATTTCCTCCAGCTCCTAGGCTGTGACCTACTCTGGTGTATTTGCTTTCAGATTGCTGTCAATAAGCAGGGCCAGATCATTTATAAGTCTCAGGAAGGTATTTTGGAACAGAAACATCTCAGTTCTAACCAGAGCGTTGCCAGTGATGGAGTGATTTTGGGGAGGCTTTGTCTTTTCCCCAGAATGGAAGAGTTTCTTGGAGAGTTATGAGTCGCCAAGAGATTGATTAGGCAGTAATAGCAGTGCTTGATGCTGTGTAAAAGTGGGAGCTGGATCTCAGGTCTAATTCATACTGGTCTCAATCCATTACAGTGCTGTGGAGAGCTGGCAAAATCTTCCTCGACAGAATCACTGGACTCGAGATCAGGATTTGCCACGTGCCCATATTCTCCTCAGTCCTTTTGTCAATCACTGGCACTTCCCATTACTTCTCTGCTGCTTGGCAAAGCTGACAGCGTGCCCTGACTGCATGTGCTTCCTTTGTCTTTTACTATTGGTATTTTTCAAGGTCAAGATGCTTGCATGTATCTGGAGAGTCATTTCATATACTCAAGTGTGTCTCTGTGTGTAAGACTGAGTTAATAAAAAATACCAGCTCTCCTATGTATGTGTACCAGCTTATTGCGTGTTTCTGTTCGCATTGACCAAAGCAGGAGGAGTCTGTTCCTTAACAAGAATTAAACAGATGCTACTCTGCCCATCCTGCTGGAAATGAAATGGTCTTTGCAGATTGGTACCAGCTGTTTCATTATCACTGCTCTTTTTACCAAGTTTTCATTTTAACAGAATATTGTTTGTTGTATTTGGGGAAAAGTTCCTGCCTCGACAATTGGTGCGTTGTAGTCCTGCAAAGTGGTATTGTGGTGGGTGGGTGCCATGGATGGTGAGATGGATTTATTGGTGGCTTGTTAAAGGAGATACAAAGAAGAATAAAACATGATCACTAGGTGGTTTATAGACACAGGGTTTCCCCCCCTCATCCATTTAGCTCAGCTGTCTCCCATCCGGCATTCCAAGCTTTCAGGAGCCGAGCACCACATCTGTTCTTGCTGTGCCTTGTCAAAGGTGACTGAGTTTCTGCAGGATGGTGAGAGTTGGGGAGAAGTAGCTGTTCTCTAACCACTTACAGGTTATGTGACTTCTTCAGTTGTGTGGTCGGAAAAGCATTGGGTTTGGAGTTAACTGCTGGAAAACTCTGCGCTTGTGCCTGTGTGTAAGGTTTAATAGTTCATCAGGTATGTACAGTTTAGCAAAAACAGGAGAACTTGCGCTGCCAACTTACCATCCCCACAGGCAAGTCCTTTCTGGAGGGCTCTTCTTAAATTTCTTTTCTTTCTTTGGAGGGGAGCAGTGGGATGGAAAAGGAGAAACATGAACCCATTCATTTTCTTCTGGCAAACTCTTACCCCTGTTAGAAGTTGCATATTACTTTGTCTTACTTGGTAAAGTTCAGCGAGACAGTTATTTGTGTGGAATAACGAAAGGGCAGGAAATCCAGTGTCTAGAAGTATGGGCATGACAAGTCATTACAGATTAAGCCTTTTGGCTGCAGCTGTCTGATTGCTGCTGCGCTCTCCTTGACATGATGTTTGCCTGCCTGCTGGAGTTCTTATCGCCCTTCTTTGTTATAAAAGATGCTGATTCTGTTTGAAATTTGTCTTCTTTACTGCTGCCCCTATCACCCAGCAGTGATAATAGGGACAAGTGGAAATAGGGCTGCACATTTGACTGACACGCTAGAATAGGGATTACTAAAAATATAAATTCCTCCTGCAGTATTTGATGCAGTACTAGCGCTTTGTTAACTTCTGCAAAGCCAAATATTGTGCTCAACCTCTGCTTTCAGTAACCGGACAACAGTTTCTTAAATATTTTCCTTAGAGTACTGTGCAGTGCTGCATATCACATGTCTAATTTGAAGTTACAATAACTGCTTTCATGGTGCTTCTATGGAAGACTGACCAAGGGAATTTGCATATTAAGTAGTCAGATTTGTTGCTCACAATTGGACTAATACAGTAGGGCTATGCACGGCTTGCACGGGGCGGGGGGGTTAAACAAGCATCTTATGACTGAGCAGTTAATAGCATTTAGTGCCTACCCCTTGTATTGGAGCATACAAAGAATCTCCCACTTCCAGATTGCATTTTGGTTATTTTAGCTGTTGGTTGCAAGCTGTGATGGTGCATGCCTGCACACAGCACCTTTCTGGGGTTTCATTGACATCTGAAGGAGGTAGATCTAGACTTCAGGTAGCTCTTGCTGTTTTGTAATGCAACCCTGAAATACGGTGCTGGACATGTTTTTGCAAAAGTAATATTAAATCAGAGCTGGCATTAGCTGTTAGGTCTTACTGTGGCTTTTTTTTTTTTTTTGATGGAATAATAAGAAAAGCTTAGCATGGCTCTTACAACTTGCTCTAAATCTCTCATGATCTCCACAAGAGTATGTGTGGTTTTTATCAGGGCTTTGAATAAAAGTAGCCTTTAATGACTTGGTTTCCTAAGGGCTGGGCACCCACAGCCTCCTTGAGATTATTAGCGTCTGCGGATCTTGTGCTGAGAACACCCGATAAGGTAGTCCCAAGTATTTTTCTACTGGAATAGCATTTTGATGGTATGACACTTTTCATTTGTATACTAATAGACTTTGTTTTGTTTCTCAGGTGATAATAAGTAACTCCTAGAAAATGAAATAAGGTGTTATTTTTACTGTTAATAAGGGCTGACGAACACAGCTGTTCAGTTTCCTTTTTGGCATTGTTCCTCCATGTAATTGTTTGTTTGGTTTCTAGATGAAGTGATTTGTTTTAATTTCTCTGTTTGGGATTTCAGTGTTGAAAGCAGCAACGTCCTCCTTCACTGAATATTAAATATGATAAATTGAACACCCATTGTGCTTTAGAGATTTTTGATAAATGGAAAATATTATTAGTTGCCTGTTTGAATAAACTCTAAAAAGCAGCGATCCACTCTTGTTGCAGCAGGTAATATGATAGCTATTATTTTTCATGTGCATGTTGAATAATATAATTCATGAGTCACAAATTATAGTTGAAGCCAGAAATAAAGATTTGCCTTATAGTTAAGTCTTGCCAATTCCTGCAAGTCTTCTTGCAGGTAAAAAGAAGGATGAAGTTGGCCACAGATGATCTGGTTACCCAGCTCCTGAAAAAAAGAAAGAAAATAAATATCTGAAAAACTTCAGACCAGATGACCGTGTTTGATAAATGAATACGACTGCTCCTTTGCTGTTTTATAAGCAAAAAAGGACTCTGATGCTCATAGGGTTTGATGTAAAAAGCGCTTTCACCCTGTCTTGCAGAGAAACGCTGTGCATAAAAGTCAGTTATGTTTTTAGGCAGTTGTTTCCAATTTGCTACCTCTGCTTCACTGCCTTAAAATTCAGACTCCTTTGATGCAAATACTTCAGGGTTTTGGGGTTTTTTTCCTTTTAGTCCTTAATTCCCCCCCCCCTCCTAAATTGCTTATGCCTGCTACAGGGAAGTACCTTGTGCTGGCCAGTAGGTGCTTCATGATCCTCCAAATTCTTTCTTGCCAGATTCAAAATGACTTTTTGAGCATGACTGGTGCAATATGTCCATCTTCCTCTGCAGAGAGGCCAGATCCCAGTGCGTCTGCAGCTGTGCAGCATGGCTTTCCCAAGTAATGCATGCTCTGAAAGAAAGTGCAGGAAAGGCTTGGTTTTCCTTCCCATGGGGTGTTCCCTGAGAAGAGGCGCAGCTGGGTGTACAGCTGCGAGCTTTCCCTTCCCAGAGCTGGTGCATCCCTGTCTCTGGAAGGGAAGAGTATTTCTGTGGGGCAGTTCTGCCACCCAGCAGCCAGGATGAAGCAGGGAAGTCTGCGTGTGGCATCTCTTGGGCACATAGTGCCTAAGTGGCAGCGTAAAGGCAGGAGCCATTTGTTCACCTTCATCTTTCCTACATGCAGGTGCTTCTGATGAAGTTTGTGGAGGTTTGTGGGTTTTATTTTTCTTCCACCTGGAAGATCTGTAGGACTCTTCTTTCTTTTGCAAAAGTCGCGATTTCAAATTGAGCCTTTCTAAATCTTCCTAATTCTAGCTTTAAAAGCTGCTCCATTTAGAGAGCTGTAGTCATCATGATTGTAGTAAAAATAGAGTAAGCAGGCGGATGAGGTGGTCCTCAGGGATGTCTTGCCAGTTTGGGATGCTGAATTTCAACATGCGGAAAGGTGCTGACCTTGGGTGGATGCCAGGGCGATGCAAGTGTTGCATGCATACGGTGGGCTTTGAGAGGCATCTGCTTGCTTTGTTTACTGAAAACCTATGGGCTCTGTTTGCTCACAGCAATACTAAGCCTTTGGCGTTTGTATTGTGACTTGGCAGGGCTGGCGAATCTGCATGTCGGGAGGGAGCACGCAGGGCACATCGGATCCACTTGCTGGGGAAACGCCTGTGCCATGGCTGCTGGCCCCACTGGTGGGGGGCTTGGTGCCTGGCATCGCTTGGCATGGGAGGCTCAATTACCCGAAATCAGAAGGGAAAGGCTATGAAGTGACCTGTTCTGTGAAGCAGGTGGAGTACAAGGAAGAATAAAAAAGCTGAAGTCAGTAACCTGGTTTCTGGCTGTTGAATGAAACACTTTACTTGCACTCTTGAGGTTTTCAGTTACAACTTAATCTGCTGCCTCTATGTTGTCTGGCTGAAATCTAGGATTTGAAGAAAGAAGCGTTCCACTACTTGGGAAGCAAAAGAGTGCAGGTTTTGGTTTGGTTTTTGTTTGTTTGGGGGTTTTTGTTTGGTTGGTTTGGTTTTGGTTGTTTTTTTGTTTTGAAAAAAACCCAGACGAACCCTTTTTGCTCATATTGTGATTGTGTTTCCAGTGTGAAAGATGCAAAATCTAATTCAGTGTTTCTTACTGAGTTACCAGTATCAGTCGAAGAGTGGCGCATCCAAAAGCAGCATCAGTGCTTGTTGCACTGTTTGTACAGTTCATGGAAAACACCTATAGCATAGTATGTAACTTGATATTTTACTGTCTTGAACTTTGTGCAGTAAAATATGCAGGACATGTAATGTGGTTTGCTTAAGGTTCAGCTGGAGCCTGAATTTTGCATTTGCTGCCTTCTGCTGACCCTGGGCTGATCTCGCAGCTATTAGCCAGGTAGTAGCTTTGTCTCCTGGCACACTCAGATTAGGTTTGTGCAATGAGAGGTGGACAAAAGATGGGGCGGCACAAACTGCATAAAGGGTTTATGTTATGTTTCCCACCTTTGAAGTAAATTAAAAGCTATGTCTTAATGCTGAATGGGGCTGGAATTTCTTAGGCTACCTTAAATATTTAAAATGACATGAGTAGCCTGTCATCCTGAGACTTCACAGTACTGAGAGATGGAGGGGCACTGCGGGTTCTGCAGGTAATAGGTGCATGACCAATTAATACATGCTATCAATTTGCAGAAGCTGTTCTATATCCAGTTGACCTATTAGGGCCTAATGTAAAGCATTTGAAAATTGTACTTCATAAAGTAGAAATACTGGTGAGGATAGGGATCCTTGCTGCTGTGCTTGCGTATTAGATCACTTTAACAGCTCCTCCCTTCATCCTTTTCTCAATGTCCTTTTCTCTTCCCATCTCCCCACCTCCTTAGTGAACATGATTTAAAAGGAAAATTTCAAAGCTCTGCTTGAAAGCCATTTGTGGGAGGAGATGGGCACAGTTCTGAAGAAATGATTCTTCACTTCTGTAGAAACTCAGATGTGCTGAAGGATTTTTTTATATATATATAGATGTGTGTATATATAAAAAGACATCCTTGTGCTGAAGATTAGGTAGAAGGGAGGGGGTTTGGGGAGTTCTGATCTATCGTGTGGTTTTCCCATGTTCTCAAACATGAAAGAAAAGGCACTTTACAAATGGTAGTGAAGAGTGCTTCAGTAGTTTTCAGTGAGAACAGGTGCTGCCTGGGGGAAGAAGATTAGAGACTAAAATGTGAAAATGTATCATACAATGCTGCAGATTGCATATTATCTTTGCACATGTTTAATAAGGAAAGATTACCCGTAAAACTTATATATAGTCAATTTACCATTATTGACACCTTTCTTTAAATAAATAAAATATTTTTCATAAAATGAAATTATAAACATTTTATAGTTCATAACAACTTACAGTTTATAATAATAATAAATGTAGCAACTATAAATAATTCTTTTAGTTCAGACAACATATTGTGTAGGAAGGCATTTTTTACCTTTTCCCAGTTTGAGAACACTCTTAGGGCCTGAGATGGCATTGGGAACAGAGTACAGTAGTTTGAGGTTGGAAGCTTGTTACCTTTGTATTTTTAAAATTCAGTCATGGAGCTCAATTTCTGCTCTCACGCTGTGATCAAGGGCACTCTGGATTCATGAGAAAGATCTCTCATGGCATTTACTTCGTCACTTTAGTGTTCCGTCACAGAACTATCATCTCCTGTGATTTCTTGTCTGTATGGGTAAATACAGTCTTTTTGTAAAAGAGTACCTTCAGAATAGCAGATAGTACCTGCAGCTGGCAAATGCCATTTTCTCCTGCCAATTTTTTTTTGGCAACCTGCTGCTGCTTGAGCGCCTGAGCCTACTGTAGAGCATCAGCAATCACAGGATAATGGCTGGCTGCTGAAAAGGTAAATGGTTTAAGTAAAAATTGCTAATTCACGCGCTTCATATGTACTGCATAAAATATTTCTTGGCAAAGGTTTAGGGAAATGTTGCATATGTCATATATGCTGGACTTCTTAATGCCTTCAGAGTGTTTTCAGATGTATTTGTTTTAGCTTTGGTGCAAGTAAAAGCTGTGTACGTCAAAATAATTTCTTTAATGCGGGATGCTTAGCTTTCAGTTGGACTCTCACCCGACAAACACTTCTGAGCCTCTCTTGCATGAGTCATTGCATTGCATATATGTACCCCATGGGGGACAGGAAGGACCTGCTGCTGTATGTGCAGGGCCATGCTGGGAGTTGGGGGGGGACACTCGATGTCTCTGAACATAGAAGCATGTTTTAGATGCTTGTTTTCGTGCAGGACCGTACTGCAGGTAAAAGTCTCGGTTCTACTAATTGCAGGCTCTGGTTGCTGCAAGCTTGTTAACACACGGACTGAAGCGAGGGTGAGAAGACACGGGCAATAAAGCAGTTTGGAAGTGTTAATGGGAAGCAAAGCATAGCATATGTGTTAAATAGTTTGGAAACCATAAACGTTATCTGAAGGTTGGACTAACAATTTCACTAACTCTTGCTGGATGTATTCGCAAGGAGGCTATATTTGGTGGCAGCAGTAGTTAAACATACGTTCAGATGAAGCTTAGCACTCGCAGTCCTTCACACCTCTAAGTAGCAGCATCCTTCGCTGTT
Source organism: Astur gentilis (assembly GCF_929443795.1). Lineage (NCBI taxonomy): Eukaryota > Metazoa > Chordata > Aves > Accipitriformes > Accipitridae > Astur > Astur gentilis. The sequence continues at coordinate 11,155,728 of NC_064905.1, forward strand.
CCCAGATTTGGTCTGGTTGCCTGTTCGGGATGTGATGCGAATGACCCGCTTGGTGAGGGCGAGCAAATCTCTTCCTTTGCCTGTGCATTACGTACATTCAGTGCATGTAGTGAGCAAACCTGCTGAATGGGTGATAGATTACAGGTCCCAACTGAGGGTTAGCACTTTGAGGGGCGAAGAAAGGGAAAGCTGTCAAATACCTATTTAAACTTTTTTTTTTAAAGAGTTGGAACTCACTCGTGAATTGCATGTTGATGACTTGGCTCAGTAAAATACATAACAGAATGATTTTTTTTGTTAAAATTTTTTTTTGCTATGTGCCTACAGAAGTACATTAAAAGAACAAGGATTGCTATAAATACAAGCAATTATCAAATAAAAATATGTTCTGTAAAATGCTTATCAATATCAGATATTATACTAAGACAAGTTTAAATGCTAATTTGAGATAAGTTCTCTTACTCATTTGTGTGTTGGTTTTTCACATCTATAGATCTCTGTTGTATCTTTATCCAAATCTAAAACTAGTTCTGGTGCCAAAACAGCTTGAATTGCAACAGAAAACCACATGCATATTGAAATCACATTGCTTGATTAAAGTCACATGCTTTAAATCAGTCACATATTGTATAGCCTCATGCCGATGTTACTTATAATGCAATGTCCCATCCCTGCCTTAACACAACCGAAACAAGCGCATTTGTTGTATGTATCCAGGGCACTCCAGCTGCTGCACTGATATTACAGCACAAAAATAGCTCCAAAAATACTACGAGCTCGGTTTTTGGCTTTAACTGAAACTCCTTCAAAATGGAACAAGAGGGAATACACAATTTTAGTCTCCCCTCTGGGAGAAAAAAGGAGCAGCAGCAGCATTGTCAGAACAAGCAAGCGTGGATATTGTGGTTTGGTATTGCAAGGCAATAGCGGAATGAGTCCTTTAGGTGTAAAACAATCTACTTCTTGAACTCTGGCTCATGGTGGAGACTTTATAAACCAGCGTGCTTTCTCTCAAAATGAGAAAAACAATCCAGCATACAGAAAGATTATTTTCCTGTAAATGTCCGAAACAAGTTTAACTGTATTTGGGGTATCTTTTTTCTTCTAAATGGCATGAACCCTTGGAAAACATACCAGGTTCTTCTCAACTGTGACAGAGCTGGCTGGGCTACCACTGCCTTGGAGAGATCATGATGTAAACAATGCTGTGTGTCCAGATACAGGTTTCCGAAAGCTTTTCTACCTTTTGTTTCTTACAGAAACACTACCAAAATATTCTTTTTAGAGTTAAAGGAAAATCCAGCATTTTGTGACCTTGTGTATCTCTCATGGATTCTGTTATGCTGGTCTGTTCTTAAAATCTCATTTCTTTGTGGGAGATGCACTTAGAGCTGGAATTGTGCTATTTCTGAGTACAAGTTGTACTCTGGGTCTCTGTTGGGCTAGCTCATGAATACTGAATAGATTGAACCAAAGGAACAATACTGGCCCCGAAGAGTTTACAGTTTGATAACTGGCCCTTGCAGGTTTGCTGGAAGCAACTTGTGTATTTTCTGAACTGTCTTTACCCAGTTTTTTGGTCAAGTAAGCTTGACCAGAAGGGAATTCTTGACTCCTAACCCTACTGTCTTGCTGCTGGTTTAACCTTGCCTGTTTAGCAGTAATTAATGCTCCGAGGTGCCCACATTTTATAAGGTACCGTCTCACTTCTGCATTGATTGGCTTCATAGTCCTTCACCCACCAAAGTCTAGTAAGGTGTTAGTAGAGGTGAGTCTTGAGATGTGTGTGCTTTGCCTGGGAAGTTTCATGCCCTTTCTAGCAGAATGGCTGGTCTGTTGTGCACCTAATTCTCCTAAATACTATTCTTCTAGTAATTAGGTTTAAGTTGGGGAAGAGGAGGAGTCATGGTTTGTGATTAAATTACCACTCTAGCTTTTTAGGCAGCTTGAAAAGTGAAATACTCCATTGGTTTTTGGAGTCAGTGCCCAGCAGCATGGAAAACATGGCAACCCTGTTTGAAAAAAGAGGAATTTGGGTTCTTTGTTTATCTTTAACATAGTGGGTGTCACTTAGTGCTGCCAGTGGAGATTTCTAATGGTTTCTGACACAAGTCAGTTATGTAGAGACTGCTTACTAAACCAACTGGGAGTAGAAATTTGGGGGTGTATTAGTTGGTGAACCCCAAATGTACCCATCCCATTGATGGGGCTAGCTAACTGCTTCACCCTGGGGTAGTGATTACACATGCAGAATGGGTGGGCTCTTTAATACTTCCCATTCCCAGCCTTCTTCCATCCCAGGACATGATCAGTCATGATCAGTTCCCAGAGAGCAACTTTTTCTCAAGAATTTGTAAGTAAACATATTTAAAGCAGTGCTTACCACAGCTTTCTCAAAATACTGCATTGGAAAATAAACAAGTCTTTCTTTTGCATTCTATATAACTGTTCACTTATGGAATTCCCTTTTTTTCTGGCTTTATCCATCCCAAAGATGACAGGTGTTTTATCTTAGGAATGCAAGTGCAATTTTTTACTCCAGTTGTGTTCTTTCTGATGATTATATTCAGGGAGAATGGTATGCTGCAGGACTATGGAAGAAACAACATTAGCATTTTATCTTACCGTGGTGGGAAACTTATTACCAAGAGTTAATAATTTGCATTGAGCTCCACGTTAGTTAGGAAAATATTATAGATACTTGGGGGTGGGGGAGGAAGCATTTCCGTTCCTGCCAGTGTCCTACTTTGTTAACATCTCTTGGCAGGCTACATCCAGAGAGATGCTGAGAGCGCTGCTATCTGATAATCAAGCCTGTTAAAAAAAACAAACCCTATTTTATTTAGTAGTGACAATTCAGCTTAAAACAAGGTCGTGCAAAGTCCAAGATGGCAGTGCCAGCAAAGCCTTCTGTATTTCCTAGTTCAGTGCTGTGTCAAACAGAATATTCTGTCTTAGAAATTCTACCAGCTGATCTAATCTTGTCTTAAAACTCTTTCCAGGTTTGCCTACTCAAGTATGCTGTCGCTCTCTGATTGCTCTGCCTGCCAAATTTCCAAGCTGAATTCATCTTCCATTGATAAAGTGCACTTCTGGCTGTTCAGTGCAGTCACTCTTCCTTCTTTCACATGTCTCATTTCATTATTATAAATTAATATGAGGATTTTTTCCAACTGAAGGAACTCTTGCCACGCAATTCAAATTTAGGTGTCTGCACCATTTCTTCTCTTGTTCTTATTTTGAATCTTTTCAACTTCCACTTGCTTATGTTGAAGGTTAATAAATAAGGAACCCTTTTTCTCACAAAACAAGTATCAAGATATTTCAGTGCAGATTATTATGTATTACAGTCAATTTTGGTGCTAAATGCTGAGTCCCTATGAATGAGCTCTGTTCAGCTGGGGGAGCTGGGATGAATGATGCTGAGATGTGAACAATTTCTGGTGCATTTTTCTCATGCTCATCCTTAGCTTTTACACAGGTCAAAACATTAGGATTACACAGCTTTCCGTGGCCCACCCGCCCCCCGCCCCGTGTGGCTAATATTACAGCCTGCTCTTTCAGTGGAAATAACAGTTGAGGCTGATTAACTGAGTAACAGGTACTTTATTGACCAGTCTTTAAATGTCCTAGGACTAGCTTTTCCAAGCAGTGTGATTGCTGAAAATAGACATATTTCAAAGGCTTTCTTGGAGTGGCAGTTTGGATTGAGAGCTTGGAACGGTTTGGATCAGCTCTTGCTGTTGCAGGTGTAGGTATCTAACAAATTGGAAGACACAAGCTCTTCTGTGATAGCCAAGGGGAAAATGCTGTGCTTCAGGGAGGGGAAATTATAGCTTTATCATTAAAATAGGGGTTGGTTCAGAATACTAGAGGTCAAACTTCCAGGTTTATTATGAAGAGAACATGCAAAGAGGATTATTCTTCCTACTTGATTTTTTCCAGCCTTCTCTAAGTAGTTGGTATTCATCTTGGTCATACCCCAGCAAAGACTACTCTTCCCCCAGCAAAGGAGTCTCTTGTTTCTTACTGCCTTTCTGATTATTATTTTTAATAGCCTCTGTTGCTAGTAGTGCCTAAATATTGCTGTAATGGGAAGGGTCCTGAACACTGGCTGTAGTTCTATGAACCAAAGCTACAGCTTGGAAAGTAAACAGGAGAGAAACTACTGTTGGAAGAAATCACTGCCTGGGGCCTGGCCTGAGCTGAACAGAGCTGCTCGGTCTGCTCAAGTCCCAGCCGTATGCTTTCCATTCCGAGTTTTGATACAGGCTTTTAAAAGCAGGGAAACCTAAATACTTTCTTTGTGTATTTATTCTATTCGCTGGGGGATCTGAATGGCTTTCTTTCATGTTTACAATTTGATTGCTACTGTGATGGAGTCTGAAACACAGCCCCAGTTCTGCAGGGTCTGGGGTTTGAGGCACCCTCGATCAGAGCTGCAGAAGTAGCGCTTCATGGGCATGGTTTGCTCATTAAAGCACAGTAATTAGTACAGCGAGCTGGGTGAATCTGGAATGTACTTGCATCCAGCCATTTTTGTGATTTTTTTTTTTTTTTTTTTCTTGTTTTTTTTCTTTTAACTGCTATAGCCAGCAATCAGCATTTTGGGTTTGGGTTTGTTTGTTTTTTTCTCAATGCTTTCAAAAGTCCCTCCACCTAAACAAAATAGTTATACCTGGACTGAAAAACCATTTTGGTTTCAAATGGCTGAAATAAGAATCTCTTTTTGCTAATGCATTCTTACTCATTACCAGTCAAAGTTCTCACCCTTAAATTTGAAGCTAGGCTTATTTTCCCTTCAAGGGGAGAAGGAGTGAGAAGGTCTGTCTAATACTGGGCAATTCTGCCTTAACTTAGAACCAAATACTTTTCCTACAGAAACTTAACTCTCAAGTCCAGAATCAACATACTTATTTTAATCTGCTATTACAGCACTCATGTCTTAAGTTATGTGAAAAAGTAGGAAAAGTACATGTGTCCTGATGAACGATACTACTTTTGGTTATGAGTAGATGGTGACACTGGAGAATGTTCCTTTGACCATTAGGGCGAGTACCTTTTTAGAAAAGACAAGTGTAGCCCATGGTCAAGGCCTACTTCAGCTATTACTGGATATGGAACAGCTGATATGGTTGCCAACATAATCATTGCACTGCCAGTTTTTAGCTTGCTCTGAGTTGTTGAGAATTAAATGCGTTTTCAATCAAATTACATTCCATAGTGATCCCTTCATTTGAAAGGAAGAGAAGTTACTTAAGGGATGTGCTGTTGTGTCTGTTGCAAACGCTGCCCTTCGGTACAGAACAAGCATCGCTCAATCCATTAATAGAGCTAAAGACTTACGTGCACAGGGACTTCTGAAAGAGATCAAATGAATTTGCTAAAGGTGGAAAGGCTCTGGCTACTTTAATCTATCTTCATTTGAGCAATTTAAACAAAGAGGGCCATTTCCCCTGCCTACTCCAAGGTCATTCCATCTCACGGAAAGTAGCAGGCCCCTGCAGAGGGAGGTTCACAGCAGAAGCTGACATCTACACTCAGCATTGCTTGGAGGAGGCTGCCTTGTTTACGCTTCTAATTCAGGCACCTTCGGTTAAATGCTTGAAGTTGGATTGCATCAACAATCCTTGACCATAGACTACAATAGGTCTGGTTTTTTTCCCTGAGTACATCCACAGGGGGTTAAAATGGCCTTGAAAGGATGTAGTTGTAAGGCTACTTTGTTCAAGTGCTCCCATTTAACAGCAGAGTTTTATTTTTGCCTGGATATGTGAGACATACAGATAGATATATACAGGTTGCAACAAAGGCTTGCCTATTTTTCATTTTAGGTTAGGAAGATGGATGATAGCTTTATAATTATCTAAGCAATGTACTAGTGTCCTTAGGTATTATTACTTGTCTCTAACTCAGGGATGAATATGGTTTTCTTAACAAAAGGTGTACTTGAAAGGTAGGAGTTCCGTGTGGCTAAGAGGTTGGTATGTATAAAATAGCCGGACATGTGTAGTTTTCAAAAGCCAGTTCGCTCTTCTGAAGTTACCTGGGCATTATTAGTAAATAGTACATAAAATACTGTAGATACGCTTTGTGCAATTTTAAAGAAATCCTGCTTGCAGATGGAAGTTAATGGAACTGAAGCATTACTTATTGGGAATAGTTTTAAAGGCTTTTTAATATCCAGCCTGTCCTGTAAACTATATCAGTATTAATCTGAACAACACTGAGAAGTAACTAACTTGTAGAACATGCCCGACTTGTCCTCTGCTAAAAAAACCCCAAACAAACAAAAAAACACCCCAAACCCTTGAATGCAGAGTTTGTGTTTGCATCATCCCTGTATGCTACTGGTTCTTGCCATCTCACATTGTGCACAAGGAGTGCACAAAAGAGGAAATTCTCTGTGTTTACCATCAAAAGAAGGATTACTCAAAGGTAATTGTGCTAATTAATGATGTAATTATTAAACTATTGTTACTTATTAAATTATTTAACGCAACAGTGTAGAAAGTAAGTTCTTGGTCTGATTACAGAAGAATAGTTAGCAGAATTTTTTTATTTTTTTTTTAATTCTTGGGTATGATTTGTTTCCCTTCCTTTGTAAGTATTGGAAAATAAATGGGAGCTTTGTTCAACCTGTGTGATGAACCCTCTGATTCTGCGTGACGCTCGTTCTCTCCCTAAAATGTTTTGCCTTGGAGATTGCAGTTGAAAACAAGTTTCAACTATGAAAACTCAACTCATGGTGTGTTTTAGCCTTTCTTCCAAGATCTGCATAATTAAATGTCCATGGAAACCAGAGGCAAGAGGATGGATGTCACCCTGTCAGTGTAGAATAGCAGTCTAGAGAAGAGATGTGGCATGGGAAACGAACTGCATACACCGTGAGATACGGAGGGGGTGGAACGTATGGATGGGTGGTGGGGAAATTATCCAACTTTGCTTTTACTCAGAAGAAGGTAGTCTTTATCATGTTTCCGTGCTCTCAGGTGATCATAATATGGAGCTTCTTTCTCTGAACTGCTCTCCTTTCAGGGTTTAGTTTTTGTTTTCCTTCTGTGTTTTGTTATCTCCAGCATCTTCAGCTGGAGAACAGAGCTGTCAGTCAATTGCTATAACCTGCTTCTGGGTCCCCATAGCTCCTGTAAGTAACTGTTTTCGTTATATCACTTAATGCAGTCACTTAAGCAGATTCCAGTGTCTGCTTTAGATTCTGTGGCTCTTTTACACATTGTTTTAAGGCAAATTCCTATCCTTCACATGGGGTGAAAATCAAATGTAGGGTTGGACACACCAGAGTTTTTGGCAGGAGTTAATTTTTGAGCAGATAGTTCCAAATTCATTTTCAGTTGTTGTTTACCATATGTTCTAACCTGGTGGGGATGTTGGGAGCAGTAGACTTTCTCAGTATCCCAAGACATCTACTGATTGCTCCATATCACTCTTGTCTGAGAAATCCAAGTGTTGCACCTTAGAGCTATTGATGCTGCTTGGCCTTTACACCCATTTGTAGACCTTCCAGCTGCTGAGCTTTCTCCATTCGTGGGTGCTGGAGTTTCTTGGAGAGTGATTGTCCAGAAGAACAGATAGGAGTTTAGTTTCAAAATTACTTATTTAAACATCTAACTTGCATCATCATTTTTCCTTAGCTGTTTTTTTCCGCACTTGTTTTAGATGACATGCTGTTGAACTCAAGACTGGAGTTTGCTTAGACTGTGAGCATGTGTACTTCCATGAATAAATTTTCAAGCTTATTAACTGGATTGTGGATCCAGAAAGTATTGACTATAGAAGAGAAGTAAATGAATGTTTTTGGTTTTCACTGGGGTGTTAAGCCGCCAGTCTATCAGACTTGTGCCCTGCAGAAGTTCAGTGTACACAGTCAAATGTATGAACATTAAAATGGACCTAGTTCTTTTGGTACCTTGCTGTTTGGGAGCACCTGGAGGCTCGGTTATGTGATCAAGTAGCTTCTGTGGTCATACTGATTTGTTACAGTTGCAACGAATTGCTTTTTACTGATGGGAAACAAGGACAGGAGGGGAGGAGGATGAGTCCTGCTAGTTAAAATATTGTAGCATATAGAAGCCTTCTCTGTGGATGAAGAGCCTTTTGTGCTCAGGGCAGCTGAAATGCAGAGGGGGGAGTTTGTTAGATTGGGGGTTTGGGGCTTTTTGTTGTTGTTGTTTTTAATCAACCTGCCACAGAAATGAAGTCTCACCCTTGCAAGGCCTTGGGTATTTTTATGCTATGGCTGTAAACTTGCCAGGAAGGACAAATATTCCAAAAAGATGGGCTCGGTGGTAGATGGAAAACCAGGTCCACATTCTGGGGAAGTCTTGAGTGATGCTGTAGTGTCATGACTTGTGCTGCGTGAACATCAACAAGTGGGGTACTTGATTTTCTGCTCCTAAATCAATGGTGTGCTGGTGCTGTGTATGGCAGGACTGACTTGACAGCTGTTAAAGAAGACGTTACCACCTACTGTTAAGAGCTGGTTGAGAGATGACTTTGCAGAAACAAGCTTGACATCTGAGGAGCATCAAGAATGCATTATCCTACTGTTACACATCTGTCCGCAGGTGCTTAGCATGGCTGTGTGCCCACAGGTCTGCCTTGTTCAGCTTGCACTGGCAGATGCACAACTTGAAAATTACTGGGGTATAGTCCCTGGGAAAATGAATGGTAGGTTTTAGTTAGACACTAAGATAAAACACTTCCTAAATGGGAACCAAATTAAAAGCATCTAAAAATTGATACAGAAGTAATTTGTAATGAGTTTGAAATGGTCATTTTATAATAAAAAACTACTTTGTAAAATAGAGCTTAGGAAAGCAGCAAGTATCATTCTAAGAAACACAATTTCTTAGATTAATTTTTTAAATGTTTGCTTATGCATCTTTCACCTGTTCCTTAAACTGAGCGATTGCCTTTCAGTTTTCCAGATGGTACCTGTGGAACGTAATATGGAACTGTAAAATTAAATCATTAAGATAATGTATGTTTTGTATGTGTGTCAGGTAAGATTCCTATTTTCAGCTTATACTGAGCTCTTAATTAACTGATGAGCTTAAGTAGCTGAGATACAGTAATAGTGCATTTAGTTAATTGGATAATGTGAAACTTTATCCCTGCCAATAACTGTGACACTGGAATAAATTCAAGACATGGTGTTAGATCCTGTAACTAAGCTAATTTAATCATTGGTCATTGTAAAAAGAGTTACCAAGTTGGAGGCTTTTTTGTTCACTCCCTTCTAAAATTTGTGACTGCTGTGCACGGCAGAAGTGACATGGCAAGCAATGCCATGTTCACCTAAGTATTCATTAGGAACATTAAATTGGCCATCTGTCTTGTGCATTATACCTTTTATTATACACACTGTGTTAAATTTCAAATTTTGGTGGAAGAAATTAATGCAACATAGCCTGGTGCAAATTAACACTGTGGTGAGACTAGCTCCTCCTAAGCAATTTTACTTTAGGGGAACCCGATGGATATCTAGGATCTCTGTTGGTTTTAAAATTTTCCTACGTAGCACTGAGCCGTAGCGGTGACCTAAAAAGTTTTAAATTATGTTGAAACTAGTTCTGAATCTCTGTGGTGCTGGCAGAGCTTGTTTCTGTTGGGGCACTGAAGTGCCCCTGCTCTTCCTTTGCTGTCCTTCCCCCTGACCCAGTGAATGTGCTGGAGCTGCAGAATTCTGGATTTACTTGTAATAAAGTAAATTCACTGGTGGCATTGTCCAGAAAGTCCTCTGAAGTTGCAGCATCATGTGTATACACACTGCATGCGGGTCTGCTGAGGGGTGTGTGCTAGCTGACTTTCAGCACACTTGCACCTAATCAGGGTAGAGCCAGCTGCACTGTTTAAAGAAAAATTAGCAGGTTAATATTTTTTATAATTCTGGCAGGATGAGAGATAAGGCTGCCTTTGATTTTTTTTTTTTTTTTTTTTTTTAAATGAAAATTGTGCTCATGTTGAAAGTACTCGTGGTGCGTTAAATGCAGACCAGATGTACAGCAGATGTCCCTGTCTGTCACTTACCGAACTCAGAGAATTTGTGATGACCTTGTGTAGTCAGTCTGTGGCTGCGTGACAGAGGCTGGCGCTGGCCATGCTGCTCCCATGGCTTAGGCCAACATAAAAGCAAAGCTTTGGTTTAAACGCCGCTGAGCCAGACCCTGATTTGTGCCTTGCTCAAAGAACTTGGCTTTTAGTGTGTGGAGAAGTACTTGCAGCGCTTCCAACTGTAGATTTTTTTGACAGGAGGGATATCAGCCTCCAGTAAACATCTTTAAATCTTTCCTTAGCAGTTTGTATAGATGCTTATTTTGCAGTGGTCAGAGGGAGAACATTATCAAGGAGGAAGGGGGCTTCTAAGCCAAGACAATGGTCATTTGCAGCTGGGAACACTAGATCTTTCCTTGTATTTAAGTCTGTGCTAGCGGGTGAGGTTGGTCCGTGCTGGTGGTGTGGAGCAGCAGGCAGGTGCCCGTGTCGTGGCAACACACTGGCATGGAGTTGGCCTGTTGGAGGAACTTGCTGCTTCACAGTTTTATCTGATATGTCTAAGGTTTCCCTCTTAACTGAATTGAGGGGAAGATACAAAAAGGTTTTAGTACTTTAAAATTCAAGTTGCTGAGTTGCATTCATCCTCATAACAGGAGACAGAAAGCACTGGGTTTTTGGTTGTTTTTTTTTTTTTAGGTAAGCTCTGTGCAGCTTCCCACTGCATTCCCACAACTGTTTCCAGCTCTGCTGTGCTGTGTACCGTGCTTATTTTGTTTTGCATGTGAGAGGCTGTGTTGTTGCCAAGCTTTCAGCTGCAATTGAGTTTTCACTTAAGCTATGCTCAGCAGAAGTCAAAAGAAGCATGTACTTTAGGCAGTCTATCTCAAATAGAATATTTTTCATGTTGCTGACAGCTTCCTTAATGGTTCTTGTCACAGGTTTCCAGAAAGATAGTCTAGTTGTGCACTGTAGATGGTACAGATTAAAGGTCTTGAAGCTTGCATGCCATGATTTGGGAAAGGGTAAATCTTTACCCTGTTCTGCATCTAGCTGAAAACCTGCATCTACCAGAGGTAGGAGCAGTTTAAATTCTAGTGTAAACAGTGCTGACAGGTAATTGCGTTGATGTCTGTCCCTCGAAGCTGTTCCACCATAGCGCTGCTAGAATTTCACTGAAGCTAAGGCTGAGCAGCAGTATAACTACTGCTGTTCTTCCCATCAGCTGCAGAAGCAGAATTTGTGCCTCCAAGATTCCTCTGACAGGGTCCGACTGAAACAGATGGGCATCATCTGGCCTTTACCCTGCCTGGTAGTGTTCCTGCTTCATCCGTGGTCACCCCTTGACTGAGGCACTAAGGATTTGAGGTGGTGGTGACTCTACAGAGGTTTTTATCTGTTGGGAAGAGAGGTATTGCATCATGAGCTTAATCGAGATGATCAAGAAATATTCTGCTTGTGCTTCCAGCGTGCAGCTGGGTGGGCAGGCAGAGTTCAGGAGTAACCACAAAGCTTTTGTAAACTGATAATAAAGCCATACAATTAACGCTAGGAAATTGTGCTGAACTTTTGGTGGGAGACCAATGAGAAAAACTTCCTTTGAAAAATACTGTTTGAAATGTTGAGGCAAATAACAGTAGAGAACTTCACAGTCACTTTGTTTGTGTTATTGCTCTATCTGAGACCACTTATCCAGAGCATTTGTAACTGTCGGGGTTCACCGTACTGCTCTTACAGCTCTGGGAACAGAGGAATTGTCCTCATAAAACCTGCAGGAACAGACATGAGGCTGAAGTTCACCTCTTGCCAGCTGGCTCTCATCTGTGAATCGCACCTCACATTAGACAAAATACACTGATGTGGTTTAAATTTCTGTGAAAGGCAACCTATGTTATCGTAGCATGTCCCAGCACAAAGCATGCATCAAGGCTGTTGGTAATCTGAATAGATCCTGTGTGTGTTGGGATGAGGTGGGATGTTTGGATCTGGTATATCATCAAGGAGTGGATCTCAAAGTTTGAAGGTTTTATTTGTTGCTGCAATACTGCTGGCTTCTTTGAAATGTGAGGGGTGATGAGTGGCCTGGAAATAGCAAGCTCTCTTGATTTATTCTGCAGTTCCTGTTGAAAATTATGGGAGAAATGGAAAATACAGTGTAATAGCTGGTAATTAGAGTCAATTTTCCTCTTTGTCCAGCACACTAATATGCCCTCATCCTCTCATGTGTTTTATATCTCATGCTGTGAAGCCTCTGGATTGACTCAGCAAAGATTTAGCGCCTTGTGTATGCAGAGAGGTAGGGAGGCATTGTGCATGTATGACTTGTCCGAAGCTGCCTGTAATTACCACTGTAACTTGCATTTTATTCACTACAGTTTCTTCTGTGCAATTAACTCCATTTGGAGGAAGGTGTTGGGTAAGAGTTGAGGAGACATCTGGAGAATCAGGGAAGGTGCATTCCCTGCTCCTGCTCTGAGCAGTGCTTCACGACATCCCTAGTGCCAGCACAGGTGAGCAGCGTCCGGGGGACACAGTGCTGTTTGCCTGGTTGGCTTTGAGCGAAGCGGTGACATGAGTGATTGATGGCACCCCCTTTCCCCAGAGGGACCACATGCATCATTTAGCACCAGCACATGTCGTGTCTGGCAGGCAGCTTACGTAGGAGTGCAAGCCTGGCTTTGAGTGATGGTGATCAGTCTGCTGTCCCCTGCTGGTTCTTGCCCTTCTCCATCTGTTTTTTTTTTTCTTTTTTCTTCCCTCTTTCACCCTCTTTCAGGTAGGAGAAAGGGGAAATCAACCAACCAACCAGCCCCAGGGGCTGCTACTTGTGTGCAGATCCATCTTTACTAGGTTTGCTGCTCTAAAAAGCTTCACACCTCAAGTTTACTTTTTGTCTGGCTCAAAATTGACTGGTTTGCCTATACCTTTATAACATGGATTTGAGTCTCTAGCCTGGTGTTTTATTACACATCTGTTTAAAGACATAACTTGAATTTCTATCAGGAAATGTAGTTTTTCTTGTAGTGTTCGTTTTGCCCTCTTTGGTCTCCCTTCATGAAAAAGCCTAATACTTAGTTCAAGCATTGTCTGTCTGTCTTTCTATCTATCTATCTCTCTGTCTACACACAGCATTTGGAAAGCTCATGTCTTTCTCAGTCCCACAGGGTCCCCAGAAATGTTACACTGCTCTGAATACTCTCAGGACTATACTAATAGATATTTCCTTTAGTTTTCGTATGAAATCTTGGTGCTCCTTCATTTCCTTGTTAGGAAAATTTAATTGTTCAGTGAAATACTTCATTTGTAAGGCTGAAAGTGTTTTATTACTGTCCGGGGACACCTCCTTTCCAAAACGCTGTTCTTGCCTTGCAAAAATGTGACCTTCGTAAGAAATAAAAATTCTGAAAACTAGCAATAAACAGATAAGATTCTGCCATTTTCCTGTTACTGTGTAAGCCTGTGCTACTTAATGTAATTCAAATTGTCTACTTCTTGGATGGAATACATTTCCCCCTGCCCCCTCCCCAGTTTTGCTGGTTTTCTGCACCTCTCCTTTGTACTGACTCTTCCTCCAAACGCTATTGTAATTCGACTATTGAAAGGATTACACTAGGGAATGGTGGAAAGGTGATGATTAGGATGAACTGTATCTAGATATTGATACCAAATTACAAGATATGTTATGAGGAAATTAGAGCAAAATAGATTTAAAATGAGACTCATTTGATAGAGTAGAGTACTGATTGTGGGGAGGGAAACCCTTGGGATTATTACTGAAGGAAACTTTATGGGTAATAAACTGTTACTTTGCATTTCATTTGTCTTAAAAAATACATTGTTAGCAACTGATCCTCAACAGGGAAGCAATTTTGTAAAGAAAATATTTTTGATCATTAGTTCAATTTGTATAATATTTAGTTAGCATCTCCTGACTGTCTTCAAATAATTATCCATTGCTGTTTCTCAAATTGCATATCCCTGGGAGGATATAGCTTCCCCTGTTGAAGCTGTGCATGTCTACAGTTTAAGAAAACTGAACAGTAACTGCGTGCCACTTTCTCCTGGCTGGCCTCAGCCTCTGCAAGTCTTGGTCTGTGTTGTTTCCTTGACGGCTTATCATTTCTGTCCTCCTCCTATGGAGCTTGACAGTCATCAGATCCCATCTTTTCCACTGAGATCCATTCCTGAACATCTATGTCATCTCTCCCATTCAGATAGACTGTTTTGGTGATTTTTCTGTCCTTCCTTCAGCACTTTTGTTGGGTGCTCCTGCTCCTTTCCTTGCAGTTCATTCAAAACCTTTTAAATCTCTCAACATTTAAGCAGTTGTTGTCATCTTTTAGGTATTTTCCTGAACAAAACAAAGAAAAAAACCAACCACCACTGAAAATATTATCAGACTTTGCCAGATTGTCCTCATACAAGTGTCATTTCAACACTTTGATGTTACCTTCTAACAGTTCCTTGTATATGCTCTTAACTTGTGCTCCACAGGTTGAGGGTCCCTCCATGCCAGCCTTCCCCAGTGCTTGTTTCTTGTTGTGTGTCAGTCTTCATATCTGTCTGCAGAGATGTGGAAGCACAGAAAGGCACTGTTCTTGCAGCTGCGGCACACAGCTGCTGGTGATGCATGAAGATAAACAGCTTTGGGCCTCCAGTCATAAAATGGAGCATGTCCAGTCCAAATGTCTCCTCCTGGGAACTGCACTGCCAGGCTCTCCATGCCCTGGGTGGGTTGTGTGTGCCTGGAGACTTTTCCAACACATGTTTTGGGCAAATTGGGAGTTTTTCCTGCCTCTTAGAAGAGCAGCAAAAGACTAATGCTACAAGCAACATATGCTTCTGTTCCAAAGGAAAAGGAAGAAATTCACTGTGGAGCACTTGCATGAATTTAACATGCCAAATTTTATTCCTGACATTTTAAGAAATAGGTGAAAGATACTTGAAGAAATGGGGTGGGAGGGAAAAGCTCACGTGAGGCTGGCTGACAGCAAAGGAGACATTTCCCCAAATGCTTAAGTTTTAGGTGGGTTGCTGGAGGTAACTCTGGGCTGAGGACCAGATCCTGTGGCCTCTCTTGGAGGGTTACCTGCATGGTCAATAACTGGGAAGAAGGAAAATCTAATTCACGATTGAAGCAAAGGTCCACCTGTCCTTCTCCAGAGGCTATAAGCTGTCTGATGTTTCATTCAGCTGTTGCGTTTGTGTTATTTGGTTTGACAGTAAGCCCTTTGGGGCAGAAATATTATCCAATTTGATTATCGAGTGCTACAGTTCATGGGTGTATAAACTAGGAATTATGAATGTGTTAGCTGGATATTGGCTTTTAGTATGAGACTCTTCTGTTACCAGCTGCTCCTACTCATCTGGTCTGCTTTGGAGGAGGCAGCAATACTGTGATCCACAGTGATAGCAACATAACAAACACAACAGCTGTTATAAAAAAAAAAAAAGTTCTACATAGACATTTTTTGCCATTCTGTTAAGAAACTGATTTAAATATCTGGATTTATCTGCATAAGCTCTCTCAAAAGAAGTGTAGATAACCTTACTGATTCCATTGCTTTGATGGGAAGCTGTGGGGAAGGGAAACAAACCTACATAATTCAGGCTATAAAATAGTCTGCAAGGACTGGAGAAATACTTCTTTCCTTGTGAAAAGTAAGACTTTGTAGTTTGCCAGGAGCTGAGGTTAGTGGGATAGACAGTAGTAGCTACCTCGAGGATCCCCGGGTACTCCTCTACCTGTGAAGGGAAAACACACTGTATGCTACTAAATCGTGCTGATAGAATAGAAACAGCCAACTGCTTGTCTGCTACTGTTCTTAGGTCACTTTGAAGTATTAAACAATCTAATAAGGGATGCTTTACTAGGGAAGGGGGCTTGAGCAGTGCTTGGATTTTGCATGCGTAGGGACACCTGCGTGGCAGACGTGCTGGATGGGTGGATGCTGAGTTCAGACAAGAGTTGCCTCTCTCCTTGCCTGCTTCTCCATCGCTTCTCCATCTCCTGCTGCACATCATTGCAATCCCCTCTCCTGCCCCAGCCTCGTGCTGCATCCTAGAGTGCTTAACTAGATAGGTTGGGGTTTCTTCTCTTATGCATGCTGATCCCTAGGAAGTTCGTTATGTAGCTAGTAATTAGGACTTCTTACCGTCTTAGCTGTTGCTTCTGCTGCCATTAACCTGAATGGACCTTAGCAAGTCCTAAAAATGATGTTTGGAGTTTGTGCTCTGTGTAGGAGCCGTTCAGATGGGAGGGAAACAGAAATGGCACAGGAGGCATCTTTAAGGCAACTTTCTGGCTAGCACAAGTCCATGTATCCAGGAGGATAAAGGCTATCTGTAATCTCTTCACAATAACCCCTCTGACCAGCCTAGGAAAATCCTTTTATAAGGCCACATAGTGGCCTGTATGGTTGCTCCTCCCTGAGAAAGGCAGCTCTTAAGCAAGGTCCTGCAGGTTGTCTGCAACTTTTTACCCCTCTTTGGGATCCACAGCACCACCTGAATATCTGTGAGCTATGGGAGCAAGAACAGTCTAAATTATTTTGAAGTGTCACTAATGTGTCAATGTTTTCTTTTTTGAAAAGTAGACTGTTCATGGTCTTAAAAGATTTAATTTTGAATAAATCTCTTGCCAGAAGTATCAATCACTGCCATCTATTGAGATGGGCAACTTTCAGTATTGCTTCAGAGAGAACATGTCTTTTTGGCATTTATAAAACTATTAATACTTTCAAGCAGGATATTAATAATTTCTTACTTATGTTGAAGTGATGTAAGATGAAAAATTAATGTGGATGTTACTTCCTCTCCCAGACCTTGCAAGCTGGTTGTGCCTCTGATGTGCATGGTCTTAAATGAAGTCAACATTTTATTTTGAGCTCTAGTTTACTTCCAAAGTGAGGAATATAAAACTAACATTGTAAATACCTGACAAAGTGTTTCAGACTGCCGATGTTTCATTGCCTAGTCTGACTAGTCTTTATCGGCCTTATTGCAGAAAAAGGAAAGTCTTTTGATGTGGTCCAAAACTTTGACTGCAGAAATTCATGTAGTGTTGTTTCTCTCTAGTGACTAAAATGTGAGGTGGAAAGCAAGAGATTTGGGCCTTTCCATACATTAAGTTTTTTACACATCTTAAGTTTCTTGTATCCCTTCTGCTCCATCTATCCACACAGCTAGAGAGAGATTAGTATTTCTTCATGGGTGACATAAAGCTTTTAGGGGATTCTTGAAGCACTTCTAATAAATGGTAAACGTGCTAAAGACCTTTTTAAATACTGTCTTGTGAAGCCAAGTTGTGTTTAAAGGCTTAGCACTGGGATGGATGGCTTGTTAAGAGTGGATTTGGCTTTAGAGGCATTTGTCGAGTCACTTTCTTCCTCCATCCTTTTTTCCAACTTGAAAAAAAGAGTTTATCGCTGGGTTTATCATCACTGCTGTCTGCATAGGAAGGATTGTATCTCCAGGGAGAAGTTATTTGAGACTGTTAGGATCTCTGTCTCTTTAGTCTCTCCCCTGCTATTCTTGTCTAGTGAAGAGCAATATATTTGGACGCTGTCTTGGGCAATGGGGGAAGCGAAGGAGAGAAATGGCCTGTTGCAGTTTCTGCGGCCGTGCTGGATGACGGGCAGGCAGGGCTGTGTGCAGGAAACGCCGCCATGCTCGGGGACTGCGGGGAGTGCCTTTAACCCGCTTTCATAATTAATGTTTGGGGAGAAGGAGAGAGCCCTGTGGGATAAATTAGCATTCATTGAATGTACATGCAAACAGATGTTAGCTGAAGTAGAATGGAAGAAAAGCTGCCCACTGACCCAAATTTCTTACCGTGTCCTGTTCAGTCTGTCTGTCTGAAATTTTCATGCTCTGACTGCTAAGCCTTAATAAGGAAACAATTCCTTGTTTAAGTGTTTTGCCACATATGTTTTTACAGTTTCATAATATACTGTTTAATGCATGCAGTCCATCATGTCTGGGCTGCCTCATTCACTATTGTTCTAGACTGGACCATCATCGGCTCCCAGCTTGCGTGTGCTCAGCTGAGACTTGGACTAGTAATGGCTGGGCTTTGCCAGGAAACTTGGTGTTTTGTAAACACTTGGGTTTGCTGTTCTGAAATCTGTTAAATGGTCAGCACTTCTTTGAAAAGCAAATGGAAGCAGTCTCATGGAAGCAATCCCATGGAAACAAAAAGCAATAAATGTTTGTGGTCACTTGAAAGGATTCACAAGTTTATTATTGTTAGTTTCTACATGGGATACAGAATAACAGCTGGAGTCATTGCATGTGTGCCATGTAATTGTCATTTGCTACTTTTAATTATGATCTGACTTTGATTCCATGAACATACATCCTCTACTATGTTTTTTTTAATCTGAAGAAGGCTTATGCCTTCACATAGCTGGCAACGTCACCTTCCCATCAGGAGTTCTTTTAAATATCTTATTTTCAATGACTTAAGTCTTAGCTTCTTAAGTGTGAATGTCATTCTGAGTTATAAATTGAAGTAGGTAGTTCTTTGGTGATATAAAGTCAGATTGTATAAGGGCACGAGATGTAACCTCATGTATGTGTTTTCGTCTCTTTAAAGCCTGTGTGAAGTTGAAATGCCTGCTGCAACACCAAGCACTGATGATCACCCCTGAGACCCAATGCTCAGTGTTGAGTGCTGTTCTGAAAACTGCTGAGTGCATCAGTGGCAGAAAAAAAAAAAATCGAGGAGGGAGAGGGAATATTTGAATTAAATACTATTTTTGCAAAGTGTTACAGCTTACCTGAAATGAGCATTTCTGATATATTGACGCTTAGTCTTCTCAGTCATGTCCCTCACCCCCACACACACTCTTTGGCATAAATATGGTTTGTAGTTAACTGTAGAGATACAGCGTAAGTCTAAATTAAGAACTATGAAGAATATTTAGGTATTACACTATTTTTCCATTGAAAACTGAATGCTGGAGTAAGATTGAGGAGAGATACCAGGTTTTTTGTCAGCTACTGTCAACTTTCTGCCAGAAAAATAAGAGGGTCTGGAGAAAGGACATGTTTCTTATTATCTCTAAGGATGTACATGGGACACAGAATGCTAAACGTAAACTCTTGTGTTTGTGCTCGTGCTCTCCCATCCTTGAAGACTAGCCAGGATCATCTGATAAGCAGCAGCTTTGCTCCACGGGCTTTGATATCGCAGGAGCTGTGGCGTCTTGTTCTTGTAAGAGATATTTTGGCCTTGGTAGTATGGATGTGGGGTGACAGACTACATGTCTTCATGCTCCCCTGGCCTGACGGCAGCTGGGGTTCCTCTGCTCTCTTGGGATGGCAAGGGCTTTTCACAGAGAGCGTAGGAGAGGATGGCTCTCCACCATCGTATGTGGTGGGATCCTTAATTGACTTCAGTCCTGTGTAGCTTACCTGTCTTTCAAGAGCTTTTAGTACTCATCACCCAGTTTATATGACCTGTCCCATGGAAGAGCTGCTTATCTTCAGTTGCAAATACACTTAAATTTAGTTTAACTGTTGAAGGACACTTTATATCCTCTGGAGACATTTAAACCATGTATTCAAGGTTTTGCAGTACTGCGCTGTAGTGAGAACTGTTTCTGTGGTTTGTCACTGCTCTCTTCCGCAGGGTCCCGCTGCAGCGAGCTTCTCGCTGCCAAGAGGGGGCTGAAGGAAATGGAGTTTTAACTCTTGCAGGAAGAAATTCTTCCCGGTGTGCACTGAAGTTTGCTTCCTTCTTTTTCCTTTCAAGAGAAGTTGAAATAACCCCTTATTCACACAAATGGAAGAGAAGGGGTTAGCACAGTCTTAGCAGTGCTGTAATTTAAACTGAGCAGGTAGTTTTAATCCACCAACATTATACCTATGTGATTATCTTAACTGGCTATTACAAAAAAATAGCTGTACTTAAAATGAAACAAATGCTTTTGTATTTATTGTGAATGAGGTAACCACTTTTTAAAGCTTGATGGATTCCTGGATTATTCTTTAGGGATTTCTGTCTGACAGTTCTACCTTTTTGCATCTTATTTGCCTTTCTACATGTACTTACTCTGAATTAAAAATGTTTAAAAGGAGGTGATGCAAAAAAAAAAAAAAAATTTAGCCTCTTAAAACTCTTGTATTAACAGAGCATCGTGTTTGTTGAGCAGAGAGCATTGCTAGCAGCGTAGAGCGGAGGTCCAGATGCAGTGTGGTCTCACTGCACCCTGATGTTGGGGTAACGGGTGTCTCGCTGTACCGCTGCTACAGCTGTTGGAAGATGTCTGTGTCGGGTGAGAGTCTCCCAGCCAGGCATGCACAGCGTGGGCGGAGGGGTGCGGAGTTACCGTGGAGCTGGGGGAGAAGTTGTGGGGTGCTCAGGGGTGTGGGTGAAATCAGCAAGCAGGAGGTAGCCCCTCAATTTTTTGAAGGGGTAAAACCAGCTTGGAGCCCAGGGGAAGGGAGCTGATGCCTTGGAGGAGGGGGAAAAAAGGGATCAGGATTGCCCAAAAGGAAACTTTTAACTCCGTAGATCCTAAACAGAATAACCAAAGGGCACTTCAGTAATTTTGTGCTATTACCTTCTTTTAATTTCCCTTCCTCTTTCTCCTCCACAGTTGCTCTCGGTCGTAATCAGCCCTTGAAAAAAGAGAAACCGAAATGGAAAAGTGATTACCCCATGACAGACGGACAGTTGCGCAGTAAGAGAGATGAGTTTTGGGACACAGCACCAGCTTTTGAAGGTCGCAAGGAGATTTGGGATGCCCTCAAGGCTGCAGCGCACGCTTTCGAGAGCAATGATCACGAACTGGCACAAGCAATCATTGATGGTGCAAACATAACACTACCACATGGTAGGTTCATCTAAGATGGATGTGGCCTGTGAGAAGTGTAACAGCAGGTTAAGGCAAATGTGTTTTTAACCTGAAAAATCAATTGAGACATGCATGCAATAGTTTAAAATACCTGTATTTCAGTATGCATGTCTTCCTGTTTGGTGTTTCAAAGCAAAATCATGTTAGTGTATAGAGGGACCAAGAAAAGCTACCTTTCTATAGTTAACCTAAATTTGAATGTATGATCTGGTACATTGTGTGATGCACAGTTTAAGTGCCTGATCTCTGTAGGCAATACTTGTGACTTTCTGTAATCTCTTGAAACACCTGGATGCTCGAAGGCACAATTTTCTTCAATTTTTTACAGCCTCCCTTTGTAAGGGAGTAAATTTTTTTCCCCCGATCTTATGGGTTTCTTTGGAGTTTGAATTGCTGGGTTTTTTAAAGCTTCTTTTCTGAAGAATATGAAAAACTTTCCCAAAAACTTGGTGCTGGCAATCTGCTGTAAGATCTTGTATGAGATAAACTGTAAGCACTTATTTCAGGTGCTTTCCCCTTCACTCTGTTGTTCTGAATTCTGGTTGGTTTTGTGTTTGGCTTTTGTTTGTTTGGGGTTTTTTTTCCCAAGCTCTGTTCTCCCTCACTCCACCCTTCTGAAACTAATCACTTCCCTTTATTCCCAATAGAAATACAGTTCAAATTCTCTATTTAAAAAAATAAAATAAAAATTGAATATATTTGTAGCTCCAGTAACCAGAAACAATCAGGATGAAATTAAAAACAAACAACCAAAAAAAATAAAGAAAAAGAATCCAACCCACCAAAAAAAAAAAATCACCCACCAACCCATAACAAAACATGCTAAACTGAAGCAGGCATGTGTTCTGGTTAGGCTCTGCTTGGTGTCCTCTCTTGCAGAAGGGGCATGAAGAAGCTTGCACCAAATAATGAACTTGTTCTTGACATGTATAAAAGACTTTCTATATAGTGCTGACTAGGGTCTCCTGGGAAGGGGAAAAGGATGATTTGGAAGATCGTGTATCTTACTTTCCAGGTTAACTAGTCTTCATGAGATTGGCTACCCATATTGCCTTCTTTTTTCTTTTATTGGTTGTGTTTAGGTCCTCAGTTTCCTTAAGAAGTCACAGTCGATCACATATTTAGTTTGGAAGGGATGGATTTGGGGACCTGTCTGTCTCTTGCCATACTGAAGTGTGAAACATTACTAGTAGTTGTGGCTTAACGTGGTGTTTTCCCCACTCCTGTTGAGCAGTCAGGATCTCTGAAACATCGCCGAGAGGTGGAAACTTCAGTGCTGCAACACAACCTGGCTTTTCCATAATTCATGGGCAGTCTATTGTGGTCCTCCAGATTGTTGTTTGTTTTCAAGGAGGTTTGTGTTTTGCTGGTTTGACTGATAATGAGGGCGTTTTTTGTCAAGGGTGGTTATGCGTACAGAAATAGTTTCTGTAGCAGCTGTAGTTTTAAAGAGGAATTTGTCAATTATTTCCAGAACCTGCTAATGCCAAGGAGATCTCGGGTCTCCTCTTTGACAGACCTGTTGGAGGTCTGTATACATTCTAGGCCCAATCCATTGGAGAGAGAAAAATAATTTCCCTGCTATAAGCTAATGTGGTTTTCCAAAGAGAGAGGAAGGAGTCAAGCTGTCTAGCGTGGAACTGGTATCAGAAAACCTCTTTCTGCCTGTGTTTGTCATACCGTGTTTCTTTTTTTGCAGTAGTTCATAAAACTGGTCAGAGTCTGGAAATCCTAAAGTACCTAGAAGGCTTCTAGATTTTATATATCAATACTGTATTTTAAATAGCGTATTACATTTATTCTGTGTCCAGAAAACAACAGAATATTCTCCTTCTAAGTTGATAATGTTGCTGGATTTTTGTCCTTCCAAAACTTCTACGTTGCTGAGAATGTCCCAGAAGCAGCAGGGTGTTTAGGCAGCTCATGAACTGGAGGGAATTGTATAGGTGAAAGGGATCTGGCAGAACAGATAACCGAATTTACTGGTAATTTTAAGTCATCACTCAAATAAATAGAAATAATATCTCAGAGATTGTATTTGCAGACCTAAGGTAGTTGCTGCATTGTTTTGCTTAGCTGCTAAAATAACACTGAGTTTTCCTGACCTCTCTATTTTTATATATGGGACAGGTTTAACAAAATACAGATTACCTTCCGCTGTGGTCTCTTACTGCTTATGTGAGTTGCTCTCCAGATCAGCCTTTAGCTTAGCTTAAAGAATTGTCTGTTAGTGTGCGAATGTTCACTCTCTGCAGTGATGGTCCGAGTCTGCTTATGACCATATGCAGAAGATTGCTAGAAACATAACTCTTTTAGCAAATGAAAATTTGAATCGTGAGTATGCTTTTGCAGTGAGAGGGATATTATTTGTATAATGTGGTTATAGAATTTGATGAGGCCCCAGTAATGAGCTATTTTGATGGCATTAGATTATGTATTCAGTTTAAATGTTGCACAAGTGTACATATGAACAGCACTTCCAAGGGAAATGTTAAATACGTGGCATCAAGTCATGCAAAGAAGCTGTTTGACATGTTAGGCCTCGGCTTCCTCTCTTTAGAATGGCATAACAACTTGTAATTACAGAGGAGGATTTTATTCAAGTGGGAAAGTTTAAGCAGTTTAAGCCTGCCTGGAAGTTTAAGTCTGTCTTTGGGTACTGAGATGGAGTCGCTTGTGTGTCCGTGTTCCTTGCTTACGAGAAGAGAGGATGTGCGATGTAGAGTTTCAACACTAACAAATTTTGAAAACAGTGTTTTCTCAGTTTCTTGAATAACTGCTTATTAAGCTCAGAGTTTATAGGCATGTTTCAGGCTTTAAGTCCCAGCAGTTTCTGGTTGCAAACAAAAATCTGAAACTGGGCAGATAACTCGCATTTCTTCTCTTTGGGCAGCCTGAGGAATGTAGGATGGATGCCGTGCCCTGGAAATTAGCCTTTTAATGTCACTGAATGTAATGCTTCAGGGGGAAGAAGTATGTGAACTCTTAAATTCGGCTTTTCAGCAGACAATTTGCTTGGGGTCCTGCCTACTACTGGCAGACTGTAGTCTGCTTTCTAAGGCCTACGTGCAGAACATTCAGAATATTTCAGAAATAAGTCAGGAATCAAACTTCTGTGAGAGGCTCTGTTGCCCAAGCCAGACCTGGCCTGAGGCTGGATTCCAAATACAGAGAATATTTTGAATATTTATCCAGGATCTTGAGTTTAGTGATGATTTTTGTACCCACAAAATTGCGTTACTTGCTTTTTTATTCAACTTTCCGCTGGTGACACTTGTCTTGTGCATCAGCTGCTTGCATAGGTCTCTGTGCAATGTGACCTTTGCACTACAGAGAAAGCTGCTACTTTTAGAAATTCAAGTATTTCTTAGTCATCAAGCATTGTTAGTGCCATGTATGAATAGATTATGAATAAAAGCCTCCCATTTGTGGGCTCAGTAATGCCTGTTCTCAGCAAACTGAGCTTATCTCCAGCCAGGTAGAACAATCAAACTGTCCTTGTTCCAAGCGACACCAAAAACCGCCATGTTTTTGTTTACAAAAAACTCACTTTCTGCAAAAGTTAAAAAGGAGGTAAAAACAGTTGTTAGTGCACACAGAGCAGCTAGATTTCTTAACTGTCCAGTCCTCTGCTTACCTGACTTGCACCACTGTCTAGATTTACCCATATAACTGCTGGGCAGTTCTGTGCCCCACGCAGGGTGGTCTGTCCTCCCTCCCTGCCCTGGGCTCTGCGCAGGGACCTGGAGCATGGCAGGGCATCTGTGTCACCTCTCAGATTCATCTTTTGTCCCCTTTTTATTGTCTGTAGCTGTTTACCTGGCCAGGCAGCAAATACACATCCCGTTCAGGCTGTGTCTTCCATAGCAAAGTTAGGATGAGAACCAAAATGCTTGCGGAGCCTCCTGAAATAACACCTAAATGCCTGCGTGCAGTCTTGTCTCCTGGTCCACCAGAAACCCTGGTAGAAACTGCTCGGGGGTGCCAGGGTGCGCCCTTGGAGCTAGGGTTTGTTTCTTCAAATTGGAGGAAAAGGGAAAATTTACTGCTCGGGCTGTGCATGAAAACACTCTGTATTTCCCCAAAGAAAGCAACCATTTAGGAAGAGGACATGTAGAAATCAAGTCAAGATTCCACCCCCACCCCCCTGAATAAATAATTGGATAATATAGCTCTGGCATTTTTTCTATGTGAAAACTTGTATTTGTGATGGGACGGTCTTCCTTTGATTTCTTAGCTCACCAAAGAATGTTGATTCCTGAGGAAAACCAACGTCAACTAAGATAAATTCCTTTAATTCTGTTGAAAAAATGGAAAATTTTTAACTGATTTTTTCCTCTCATGAAGGAAGAGGTCCTCTGCAAAATGATGCAATACTATGAGACTATGGCATTTCCTCTCATTTATTTTCTATGTGCACAACTGAGGCTTAAAAAAAAAAAAAAAAAACAAAACAAGGCCGTACAGCTACATTTTAACTGTCCCTGTGTGGTAAGCATGTTGTGTATGTGTTCAAACTGTGTATTACTTACAAAATTAAACCTTGCGGGAAGTGGAAAAGTGGAAAGAGGGGGCTGGGGAGTGAGTAAGGACTGACAGAGGTTTGCAGATACAGATTCTGGCCTAGCTGATGCTGCAAAAATAAAATTGCTTTTTTTATTCCAGAAGCCTATAGGAAAGGGAGGAAAAAACACCTCTCTTCTTAACACTGCGTTCAGCCAGATATCACTTGTCCAACCTGTGTGAGGAAGACTCTAACCAATGTAATTTTTCTAATGGATGCCTTTTGCTGTCTTCTGCGGTTAAAAATAGCATGTAAGAAGTATTAAATAAATAAATAAGCTTATGGGATGGGCTTAGCACTTCTCATCTATCTTGGGTGCCTCTGTGGGATGTATTTAAAAATAGAAATAACGTTATTGCCAATTTATACTTTTTTCTTTTTCCGATGTCTTAAAGTAGCACATCCTCAATATTTTATTAATGAGTCCATTTAAATTTAATGAAGAACAGTTTTACATACTTCTCAGCTATCAAAAAAGAGATGTTGGAGTGTGTAGTATTTTATTAGGGCCTGCACCAAATGTTAGTGTTGAGCTGAACTTGTCCTGAAAGTAGTTAATATTAATTGGAATCTGTCTGGGGTTAAGTGGAGTTTTTAAATTTCAGGATGGACACTTAATCCACTGTAGCATAGTTACTGCATATTGGATTTAACTCCTTTAATGCTGTGTGAATGATAAAAGGGCTTCTCTGTTAAGCAGCAGCTTTGTGCTTGGGAGCAGTCAACTTCTGTGTGCCTTAAAATACAGCTCCTGTAGCTTGCAGCATGCTTTTTCAGTGAGCAGTCTTGCAGCACTGGCTCTTTGTGTGCAAGCAGACCTGTCACATTTACTGTGTGTAACACTCGAGATCATGAAAAGTGGGGATGTGAGTATTTAACTTAAATGCTGGGGAAAAGTAGATGAAATTACTGAAATGTTCTTGCCATGAATAGAACATTTTCTTCCCCTTTGGGTGAAATACTCAACAGAAAAACATTTAAAAAAATAATAAAAAAAAAGACCAAAAACCCTAAAGCCAGCAGCAGTGGTGTAAAGGAAGGTATGTTTTGCCTCCGCTGTTTACCCCACCCCAGTCTGAACACAAGTTCCTAATTCCAGCAAAACTTCTTTTTCCCTGTGGAGCTGTAACTATGCATCATACTGTGATATTTGCTGCCTTTGGGCCTGATGTTTTCCTGTACTAAAGAGCAGCTTTTAATGGCTGTGCCTGCAGTCCTGCACCTCACTGCACACTGCCTTCCCTTTGTGTGCTCTGGGGTTTTGGAGACTCTTGCTGTCTGAGAGGACACGTTACATCACTTCGTGTACCTGCCGTCCTTTAGTGCTCCTTTAGTGCTCAGCTGCGTCTCGGCACAGCCCTGTGGTTCAATAGACCATCGGGATGCATGTGCTTACTGATCAGGTTGGGTAGTTTTGTTGGTTGGTTGGGGTTTTTTGGTTGGTTTATTCGAGGGGGGGTTGTTAGTACTTAGCCAGTACTATGTGAGCACTTACTAGTTGTTCTAGATAAATAAAGTTACCCTCTGCTGCATTGAAAACTCCGTTTTTGTTTGTAAATGAAGGATTTCACGCTGTTGCTCAAGACCTTGGGAGTGCAAGGTGGAGGGGAGAGAGGGTGATAGCTAAAGCTGATGGAATGGTATGATTTGGGGTAAACAGGAGAGCAGCCCATAGCACGGGTGTGTTTGGCAAGATGTCAGTGTTGCTTTTAACATTGATTGCATTCATTGTGCAAGAAGGAGGTTTTTGTACTGCTTAGGTAAATCACTGGGAGCGTTGGAAGACTTCTGCTCCCTGCTGCAGCTGGTATTTCACCTTTTCTCATTGGTCTCAAAGTAAATCAGAAGAATTATTGAAGCTTTTTTGGAAACAAAAGCTGTGCCTATGCTCAGAAGTGTTGGACGGGCACGCGGATTATTGATGGTGGGCATCAGTGTGCTGTGTTGCTGCTTAGTGCTGACAGACTGTTCATAAGTTACCTTTATTAGGATGGTGTTTTATTAACTTTGCTCGGTGGATGCTATTACTTGTTTTCATCCCTACTGAGATTATTCTAGTGTTTGGGGAAATTTCAGGCTGACAGGTTTTGCCTTGCTCTAACTTTTTTTCTGCAGTAGTTCTATGAAGTGTTTACATACCAAGATCGTGCTGGTGTAAGAAGATTTGCCTAAAGCAGTTGTCCCCAGTGTTTGGGACTGGATGGACAACACAGTCTGTACTGTTGGTAGAGGCAAACCATAAGCAAAATACCATTTTCTTCTTCCTTGCAGGGCTGAGGAACACAAATGATGGGAAAGCTGAGCAGTATATGCCACCAATGTAAGTTAGTCATCCCAACCAGCCTCATCCTTGCTTATAAGGAGAGGATGTACAGACCTTCCTTTGCACAACAAAACTGCCTGAGGTCGTGTATGACTTGGAGTGAGGGAAGGGAGGAGTGATCACAGTAGCTTATTTTTGTAGAAACAGTAACTAAGGATGAAAATAGCATTCAATGCTTTTATTGAAAAGGAACCAGACAGTTCTCTGTCCCAGAGAGGGAAAGTTAGCACCCAAGTGCCAGCAGTCCTTTTAAGGCTGTATCAGCCATTAGTGGCTGTGCCACTTCACATTAATTTAGTAAAAGTTATTATATATCACGGGCATATAAACTGGTTTGCATTAAAGCCAGATTGTATATCAGATTTTCACTCCTTTATACCATCCAGGAGTGAAATCAGACTTAGTTTTTCTAAGTCAAGTTGAAGCATGGTCTCCGATTCAAATGATTAGAGATTTTATTCTGTTGCAGACTTTGTGCATCACCTTTTAGAAAGTACATCCACTGCAGTGTTTTTACCTATTAAATGGGAGTATCTGCCAAAACCTGATCCTTTGTGAAAGTTAAGCCTCTTCACATCACATGCTTGATCTTTATTAACATCCAAGAAGTGCTGCATGTGAGTGTGCTGATGGTGGGATGCTACTGTAAATGGGCTTTCTGAAACAGGCCCTCTGTATCCAACTTGTATACTGATTTTCCAGGCTCCCAAAACAGTAATTGCTAAAACTGGGCTGCCAGACATAGATGGGAGAGGAAGCAGTGGAAGGTAGTCAACAGGCTCTCAGGAGTTAGTCTTTAAATTTGTACAATAATTAGGAAATATCTACAATAAAATTATATAGTAGATGTTTAATGCTGACCATTTAATGTATGTGTCCCATAAAATAAGTAGCTCCAGAAGTGGAACTCTGTAATTTTTGCGGTGCTTTTTGTGTGATGGCTATATTGGACCTAACTCTTGTATTGATGAATCTGTGGTTGAGAGAATCTGTACAGTAAATTTTGCCATGATATCTTTAGTGTTTAAATTGAATGTGTTTCTGTAAATTGCTGCCCGTTAAGCTACAAGATCCTTGTGTTTTTTCTCCCACCCTTGCCTGCAAGCTACTGTATCCATTGCTTAGCCTTTGCTAGGGGTTAAGACTGTAGGAATTGCTTTCTCAGTAGTTCATTTGTCTGAAGAGCCTTTTAAATTGTCATTGACAAAATATTTTTTCTGTAACGCATTACATTGTCTACACACACGTGAAATGTTGTTGAACAATGTGTTTTTGTATGTGGATACAGAATGCTTGGTCAGGTTTCTCTAATGTCTCTTTAAAAGGATAGTGAATGGTATTTTGGTGACTGTGGCTGTCTAATTTTAGATTTCAGCAGAGTTATGAAAGCTTTGGGAGGTCTGACTATCAAAGCTCATCTGTCAATATGATCAGCAGTAGTACTGAGATGAGCATATAGGCTGTAAAAGTTAAGGAAACTAAAATCTTTCTGTACTGAATAGCATAAAATTTACAGTTGAGGCTACTAGTCTTTTTGCCTTTTGGCCTTGGTTGGGTTTTTTGTGCTAAACTCTGCTTGGCAGAAGGCAGTTCTTAGTTTGAAGGGAGGTTTTTCTGTTTTTGCTTCAGTTAAAAAAAAAATACCAAAAGTAAGGGATTAAAACCCACAAATTGCTGGTGTCTTGCAAGGAACCAGGCTAGCTGCTGTCAGCACTGAGAACATACATGAGTGTGCATTAGGAGAGGGCTCGTACCTTGGTTTTTATTCTACATATTAGTGTCTATTTTGAAAAGTTGTTGGTGTCAAGTTACCTCTTTGCTAAAATGATTAGTGAATACATTGAGTCTAGCTTTTACAAGACTGGGCCCAGACTGTTTTAATATCTTCCTGCCTCTGTGTGCGCACAGTACCGATAGATACTTTGGAAAAGGGTTGCCTGCCCACGTAAGAGCTGCAGTCCCAGTTTCGGTGATGCCTCTCCAGTCTTGTGGTCGCATTACTCGGAAGCACGGACACGGCGCGAGGACGTGACAAGCATGAAAAGAAATGCTACTGTCCCGACTGCTGGATGGGCACCTGCTCTGGGCTCCTGCAAAGCGGTGGGGGAGACCTACTCATCTTCAAAATCCATTTCGTGGAGGGACTTTGTGCATGCTCCTTTTGCCCTCTTTGTCCTCAGAAAGTACATCCTGCTGGTGAGAAATCTCTGAAATGCTCTGGCTGTTTCACTTCTGCTCGGGCACAGTAATTGCCTTTTGTTAGAAGGCTTCATCTAAATTAGAGATCTTCAGCCAGTGGCCTCCAGGCTGTGTGCTCCTTGCTGGGACACCGAATTCAACCTGGTCCAACCCGCTTCCTGATGGCTGATCCTCCTTCTCCGCCGTCTCTTGCCCCTGTGATTCTCCGCATTTTCTCTGTCCATTGTTGAGCCAGCATGCCTGGAAAGATGGCTTATTG
The DNA here is from genome assembly GCF_929443795.1 of Astur gentilis. Taxonomy (NCBI): domain Eukaryota; kingdom Metazoa; phylum Chordata; class Aves; order Accipitriformes; family Accipitridae; genus Astur; species Astur gentilis. The sequence goes on from NC_064905.1 coordinate 11,185,949, forward strand.
CTCTTGGGAAATGCCCTTTTCCAGAGAGGCACGCGTGCACACAGCGTTGGGGAAAGGCAGATGAACTGCTGCCCTGCTGCATGATGAAAGTCCTTATAAATGTTACACTCAAATCAAGAAAGGTCCCTTTGCTCTGTAGTTGTCACAGCTGAAGACTGGCTAGATACTTAGAAGGTCTAGGAAGTTGTCTGGTAAAAGGAAGAGAATTGTTTCATTTTTGCTTTTGATCCATGTGAAATTTAAAAAGACAAAAGTCAATTATTACACCAATTAGTTCAACTTTTACCGTCCTTTGGAAAAAGAACTGAGGATTCAAACTGCAGATCCAAACTGCAAAATGTTCAAACCTTTTCTAAAGCCTTGTTTCTCTTTTGCCACTTTGTGTTGTCGTTTGGTTTAACAGCGCTGTCAAGTCCGTAAAGCCTCATCACATGACTGTTGCACAATTGGCAGCTTTAGCTGCATTTTTCTTTTTAAACTGGAACTTCAAGGAAGAGAGATTCAGTTTTTAAATATGAGTGAGAAAACAGCTCTTCCCGGCTGAAAATACAGCACACTATTTCAGTTCCTGGATGCTTAAAGCAATCCATTTGTTTACCTTCACTCTGAAAAAGGGCAAGTTTGCAGCATTAATTTATAGACTATAGTGCAGTAGAACCACCTTCTTTCATAGTAACCACTTCAGAGCTGGGAGCTGAGAGCTTTGGAGAAACCTCTGATTTGATTTTTATGTTTAAGTGGAGTTGTGAATCCTTAACACTCCTGAGTACTTTCCCCATTTTCCCTTTGAAAGCCTTCTAGGGGAGAGAGGCAGGGAGTTAATGTGAATAACACCATCCTGCATTGACCTGGAGTCTCACAGCTAGTTGTTTTTGCTCTTCAGCTATGTTTTGTCCTATCTTTTTACTCTAAAAGGACCTGTGGAAAGCAGTGTTACTGTGAAGGTGCCTATAAAGCACAAAGTAAACTGAGGAGGAGAAACGCTTGTTTTTATGTGAAGTGGTGTAGAAGCTTTCCTAAATAGCAAAGCTAGCTGTTGCTGGTTTCCTTCATTTGATATAATTCCTTGGATTATTTTCACTTGAGTCAGAGGAGGGATGCAAGGGAGCAGGGAGGCGGTGCTGTGCAGCAGGATGGGGCTCCTGCTTTGCCAAGTCCCTTCTTTAGAGCTGTTGGCACTTTGGAGGGGAGAGTGTGCATCCTAGCAGGGGAAGTGCAGAGAACTAGTGACTTTGGAGTGTGTGGGTGTGTTCAGTGTTTCTGTCGGGTATGAGGTGTAGCATGGAAGAAAGAAGAATGAGTATTCTCAATTTGGTAAAGTGGAGTTGGCTTCCCGGTACTGACCAGGGCTGTGGACCCTGAATGCTTTAAGCAGTGGAGCAAAGATGAGCAGGCTGCCTGCTTCCCTTCACACAACCTCCTTGTTCCCTCTGCCCATCTCTTAATGGGGCTGCAGGATGCTGAGCAGGGTCAGTGAACATCTCTAGGTTTAAAATAACCTTTGCCGCAACGCTGGGTTGCTTTTGACATTCATCTGTTCCCTCATCCAGTTTATAAGACAGCTGCAAGCACCTATAGCAGGACAACTCGATGAGTATTGCAACAGCAGGAGCAAGCAGTTGCTGGGAGTCAGGCAACTCTAGGATAGTTTTGCTGCTCAGAAGAACATCTGTGCACCCACAGCCTCAGAAGTGGTGGGAAGGGACCATTTATGAAGGGCCTTTATTTTCACAATCAGTGACTTGCATGCATTTTTAGAAAGAGAAGGATGTAAACCAGCAGTGATTTTAAAATGCAGTGCACTGCAGAGGAACCCTCGTCTACCATGTAATAAAGTGATTCTTAACAGCACCATTAAATGGGTTATTCATTTCCATCCCCTGGGCTGGGTGTAACTCCAGGTTTCTGAAGAGTGCTGGGATGTAGTCCCTGTGTCCTGGGAGGACTGTGCTCCGCTGGGATGTGGTTAGAAGAAGTGAGAGGTAGAGATGCTTGGAGTATCATCCATTGCTAGGCTGTCACCATGCAGCTTGTGGCTGAATTAAAACTGTGTGTTTTGTATGATATTTTTCATCAGAGAAATGCTTCTTGTAAAAGTGAGCTGTTCAAGAGATTTGCTAGCTGAAAATTAGAGAAATGCCAATAAATTCTTTTGTAACTGGCGAATTCCATGTGAGAAGGCTGCGTCTGCAGCGCCTACCAGGCAGTGCTCCACAGGGTTGGTGTTTCTCTTGTTCTCAAAGAAGCAAATAACAGCCAGGTTAACGTTTGGCCAATATTCGTGTTCTTTCTGTATTGCAACTGCTGTGCACAGTGTGTGGTGGAAAGCTGAGTACAGAGGCTTGTGAGTAGAGAGTGAGGGGAAATGACAATAGCTAATCAATGAGGCAATTAAAGATAATCGTTGGAATTGGATTAGTGTATCACAACTGGAGGTGCTTTTATTCTAATGGCACACCCCTTTCTGTTATTTTAATTTTGTCTTCTGTCCTCTTGAAAATTCCAGATCATTCTGTGGGATCTCTTACTCTTTCCTCCCATTCGCTTAAAGCTGACATGCTTGGGCCAGTACCCAGACACTGAGGAATTAAGTACCTGTATTCACAATGTAAAAAGCACCTTTTGCTGCTTTAAAGCAAAGGGCTACTGTGGAAGATGGTGTGAAGACCCACCTGTATTTGGGAATTGCATTAATTTCTTTACCCCCTTGTAGCCTTCGTTAGCGCTTGTGGCACTGGGACATGTGTGATTCTGTGGCTGCCGACGCACGTGTCAGATGTTTTCTGTAGGAACGATACAAGCTCTCTCTGCTGTCCTGGGTGCAATGTGTTGGTGCTAGCAAAGGACACGTTACGCTGTTGTGTTTCAGCAGATTCCTAACCTTGAAACAGAGTCCATTTTCTCAAAAGCCTCTTCAGTCCAGAGCTACAATTAAGATGATGCTTTCCATCACTTCTGCTGTGATCAATATTTTTAAAATAGATGCACAACGTCATTTCTGAGGGACACTGGATTTCCATGTTTTCTTCAAATGGAGCATTGAATCAAATCATCAGGATGTAAAGCAGTTGTGGCTGGCTGAAATATATATCTAAGTGCAGGTTAGAAACTATCAACCCTTCAAATATAAACCCACTTATGGCTACATCCTACAGTTGTTTTCCTTAAATATTTTTAACTTCTTCTCTTGTTTTTTGAAAGGTATTTTGAGGAGCTTCGTCAACATAATTGCTTGGACTCTTCTCAAGTCTCTTCCCCTGGTAGCATATGCCCGTCTGTTTCCTGTCTTTGGTTTCAATTTGCCTTTTCTGGTGCAGTGAGGACAACTGTACAACACTTTTCAGAACTGCCTTTTTTTTTTTTTAACCATTAGTGTGGGACCAGGGAAGTGCAGATAAGTCCTTTAAGGAAAAAAAACAAAAACAAAACAAACCAAGACTGACTCTACATGATGGCCATTAAATGCTTAAAATAAACATGGACTCATGACAAAAGAACGTCTCAAATTCTTCCTATAAGAAGCTGCAGACTGCTTGTTGATCTGCGTGTTACAGATCTTCCAGACAGGGGTATGTCTGTTTTAAGTCAATAATATTCTTCTGGTATCTGGTAGTGGTCAGGACATGATGTCTAGTTTATTAGATACTTTACAGGGGTGCACATTTACTCCATCATTGGCCACTTACAGTAATAAAAGTGGGTATTGGCTTCATCTGCCTTGCTGTCTGCTAGTAAAGTGAGAAAAAGAAATATGAAGTGTTTAAAATGTATTCCTCATTGAAAATTTCAGTGTAAGCCAATGAGAGCCCCCAACGTGCTGCCTTCTGTGTAAAAAGGTGATCTTCAGAGGTGGTATTGCTTGCTTCTGCAATTGACACAGAGCGTTTTGCCCTAAAATTGGTGTTGCTGAAGGAATTGGTGTCCTTTGCAGTGCCTCAGTTTGGTAAATGAGGGGCTCGGCCAGACTTTGGGCGTCTCACTTGCTCCTTGCCCGTGGATGCATCCTGCTCCTCCTCCATGATCTCCAGTTGGCAGCAGCCATGACATTTGTCATCTTTCTCTGTTTTGGCTTCAGGTATTTAAATAATAGGAAGATGGTAACTTTTCTCCAAGACCAAGGCAAGATGGTTATGGTCAGAAGTGTCTTGAGTTGCAGGAGAAGGCTTCTCCCTAGCGCAACTTTTTAGGGCCAGGTAATGGCTGAGCAAAGTCCTACCTGGGCTGTGTTAGAGAGAGCCCAGGTGGTATTTGCTATCCTGGTAGTGAGCCACAAGGAGGTATTTTAGTACTTCTAAATCTTCCACAACCTCTTTCAATAAATACCTTGGGATGGTAACTTCAAGTCATTACTGGCCTTCAGCGAGTGTGTTACAGAACAGATTCACCTCTGGAAATGGAGGAGAAAACTCTTGAATATCTTCAGCAGTTAGCAGGCTGATAGGGATGCACTAGAGCCTGATGAAAGCGTGTGATAGACACCAGCTTCATCTGGTGAAATCCAGATTTGCCAGTAAGGGGAAAAATACTAATTTCCAATAAATTTATTTTTTCCTTACTGCTAACATGCCCTGTGATAATATAGGTGGAAAAGATTAAAACAATAAGGGACTTCTAAATCATAACTTGAAAGAGACTGAGTGAGTTTGGCCCAAGAGCTGGAAGTTGCTTTTTGCTGACAGTTATCACTGAGAAGCAGAGTGGGCTTTGCTTTTTTGCTGATACATGTCTGAGCCTAACACAGAGCCTAGTACAGAGTAAGCAATGTTTGTTTTGTAGCATTATTGCAAAGAAAACTTGGAACAAAATAAAGTGTGTTTCCATACATGTTTTGACTATTAGGCATTATACAAAAATAATGACATTTCAGACCTGCGTTTATTTGTTCCATAGCAATCAAGGAAATGTTTTGTAGAAGGTCATAGCTGCAGCAAGGCCTTAATTGTTTAACCTGTCTGGGCTCTCACTGTCTGCAGATCTCCAAAGTCTCTGCTAGGTGCACATTTAGGGTGTGATGCAGCTCTGACTAACATGCAGTCTTCTACATTTATGCTTAATCAATACTTTTTTTTTTTCTTTTTTAATATAAATAAGGTAACTGAAGGAACAGCATCTTGGAGGTGAAGAGCACATTACATGGGATAAAGCAACGCTGCAGCCTTCTGTTGCTTCAAATCTTTCCTGTAACCTTCTTTAATCCCCTCCGCCCCCACCTTTTCAAACAGCCTTGTGTTGTAGTTTTATTTTAGGATGTAGGTACTAATGTGCGATTGTGTCAGTTTGCTTGACCTCCCTAGAGCCTTTAACATTTTTGCTGATTATCCTTGGAGACTGGGCATGCAAATAAATGACTTCCATGCTCATTAATAGGCCTTTGAACGTCAGCACAGGGCTATAGGCAAGTTTGGGAGCAGTAAGAAAAAAATGGTACAGGGTAAACTTCTGCCTAGGTCATTCTGTGCTTTCTTTCTATCCCCTGTTCCATATAGGTAGCTTGTGGGGAGTGTTGTTGTTTAGAAAGTAGTTTTCTACATGCTTTTCTCATTGCAAACTGGTGCGGGACTTCACACTCCATAAAAGCCAACATTTGCTTTTGTGTTCAGTCTAAGGGGTTGTCACTGCTGCTCTGTTAGCTGAAGCTATAATAAGTGTTGTCTCAAGCCAAATTTCCATCCATACCCACTTTGAGTTCAGGTGAAACTAAGTGTTAAATATCGTTTTGCTGCCCAGACTGGGCATTGCAGTGGGCAGGGCGTTGTTTGAAGGTTAAGCCCACTGACAAGGGTCATGCAGTGGAGATGGAGCAGCTCAAGCTGCTGTGGTCACTAGTTGCTAATTGAACCTCCCTGCACAGGGCAGGGCTTCTTAGCATGGTCAGACTGTGTCTTTTCCACCTGAGAAGCAAAGGACATGTTTTTTCTTGAGGTGGCTACAAGAGTCATTCCAAGGTAGAACATGCAGTTAAGGACAAGTGGATTGTACTTCATGAGATTAGCCTTAAGCAAAGGTAAAGTTATCTTTGCCTTTTGTCCTATTTGGAAAGGAATGCAGCAGGCTCTGGCATATTTGTTGGATGATGTAGTGGTCCACAGTGTTGATCACTAGTGTCCTGTTGGTCTTAGCTAAAGGAGAATACTCTTAAAGTAAAATCCAAATAGCACAGCAGTTACTTCGCTATTTCCAGTTACTTCTGGAAGACGAAGTAGTTTGTCATATTTGGAAAGTGAGACTGAATAGTTATGTTTTCTATAGTTATTACGCAAAACGTCCTACTGTAATGGAGAAAGACTTTTTTCTCCTCCGAAAACAGTGCTCACAAAGCATGTTGCTTTTTATAGGATGATGGAGCCTTTGTAAACATAGAGGTTTAGTTTAGGATTAACAGAACTTCTGCAGTCCAAATGGCATCTTCCCTTCTCCTGTTTTGTGAAAGAATAAAGCGTCTGTACCTCAAGAGCCAGTATGCTATGTTTTCTGGTGGCCTTTCTTCAGCATCATAGTCAAATATCCATGACTTCTGCATCAGAAGGAGACTTTTACAAGCCTGTTTTAGGAGAGCAGAGGAAAAGCTTTGTAGACCTCCAAAGAAAGCAAAAACTGCTTAAGTCTTTGTGGTTGGCAAGAAGAAGGAAAATCTCTATCAGTTGTGTAAAATGCTATTGTTAACCTCCCATTTGTTTTTCCCTGGTGTTACACATAGGATTTTGGCTGCTGAGTGCTAGGTATTCACTCTTGGTTTATGGGAACAACAGACTAGTTAAATATTCAGTGGTAACAAAGGCAATGACAGCTTCTGTAAATCTGAGTTCAGCTTCTGTGCATCCTCACACTGAACAGATAACCTGGTCACTTTAAACATTGCCACATCAGCTGTCCATGGAGGGATATGATGCAGGCTCAGATGATTGTGATACTATGCTTTCTTTTTTTTCTCCAAATTCCCCCACCCCCTTTAAGCAGATGGATAATGGAGAACAGCAAATGTAAGTGAAGAGGATATACAGAAAAGCTCTTTTGCCCACCATATTTTTTTTAAATTTTTTATCTAAGAAGCCTGTCTAGACAGGCATCTATTTTAATGGCATGCAAAGCAGAACGGTACATGAATACTTCATTAGTAAAAAGACTTGTCATCTTTGAACCCTGATGTAATGTTTCTTGGAAGCTGTTACGTTCTTGCAATATTAGATCCAAGTTCTACAGAGTGATACAGAAGTGGCAGTACATATGGTATTGCTAACATGACAACTACTGGGCATTAATACATAATTGACTTTCTCTATCAAACCTGATTTGGATAAAGAACAATTCACCGATGAGTCGGTCTGTTCTAGAGTTTGTATCGTGCCAAAAGCCTGCAAGGAAAGGGATGGGGAGACTTATTGTAAAGGATGCCATGACTAGGTGACTGGTTAACCAGCCACTGAACCCATTGGTTGTGGTTAAAATTCACTATCTTCTTGCATTGTTTAGTTTGTAGTTGTTATTCATAGCCCTGGTCTAGTAACTGTCAGTCCTTAGCCACGTTGTGGATTACAGGTGTGTACCGGTCCCATGGGTGTCTTAGTTACTATCTGCCACAACCAGAGCAGATGAAAAGCCAATGAACTGCATAGACTGTAGGTATTTGTGCTCTAGTAAAGCTGTTAAGGAAGAATTAGCTGTGTTCTTTAAGTTAGACCACTGTCAAGTTGAGCTTTCTGGCGTAGGTCCTCTCTTTCTCTGGCAGAGGAGCACAGTGGGGCTGCAATTCCCAGTTCTTCTGACAGGATTGCCACTGCTGTTGTTGACATAAGTGAGGATTTTCAAGAGGAATTTTGAGGGAGTTGGGCCCTGACCCCCCCACACCTTCCCTACAAGCATTCTTCCCAAACCATTCTCCATCCCCATCCGTCCCTCTTCCCACAGCAGCTAATCCTTCTCTCCTCCCTGCCCTGCCCTCCCCGCTCCTGCACAGCAGGGACAGCAAGGGATGCACACCTGCTAACTGCAGCTAAAATTCGAAGAAAAGTGGCTTGCTTATCTAGTGCAGAAATTTTTGTCTTTTAGAAGATTGTGTTAATCTTAATTATTTTTCACCTTCAGGCTAGTTAATTAGTGCTAATGAATTAACTGATGCTCGTGCTCTGCTATGATAAAGGGAGCAGATCAGTGTGCCCAGTGATGCACCTTGCAGACCTGCACCAGCTTTTTCCTGAAATAAACACCCCCTACTCCTTCCCTGCCCCCCCTCCCCAAAATCCAACCCAAAACAAAAGGTTTCTGACAAACATAGATAGCAGTGGCATGCAGGCAGATTGGCTTTCGGTTACAACACGTGGACAAGACATACCTCAGACTGAGTGACAATGGCACATCCCTCTTACCCAGTAGATTAGTGCGGAAGGAGCTGCACAAACCCCCTTGTCTCGCTTCGCTGTTTAGATGCATCTCGGTTTCTTTGGCAGGTAAGCGCAGACAGTGCCATCTTGGAGTGCGAGCTTTGCTCTCTGCAGTGCTGCTGCCCTCTGGTTTCTGTAGGTACCGGGCGCCGCTGATTCGGTGATAGCGGTTTGGGTTTTCCTGCCATGTGCCAGTGTGCAGGCGTGAGTTGCAAAACTGGTTTTAAGAGTGGTTTACTCATGAGATCGACAGCTTGGTTCACAAACCTGCCCCACACTAGGGTGAGGTGTGCTTAGTTTGAAGCAGGATGACTTAAGATACACACGGGGGATCTTTGGCTAGATACTCCAACTGAGATTTGCTCTTTAAAGTGTTATTACAGCAAAAGCAGCTAGTTAGGATCATTCAGGTTGGAAGGGACCTCAAGAATCCGGGTAGTCCAACCCTCTGCTGCAAGTGTGTCTCAGGTTAGTGCCTTGCAGAGCATTTTCAGACAGCTGAATGTACGTTATTTTATCAGTGATCTTGGAGGCCAGGTGAGCCAGGTTTTCTAAAGAACATCCAAGCACGGAGATGAGCATGAGCCGTGCAATAGCTGATTCAGTGAACCAGCTACAAGGTAGTTCTCCTGCCAAAGAACTGGGCGAGACGATTACAAAGGCAGTAGCAGAGTATCTTATTTTTTTCCTCCTTTCCCTTGTTGTAATGCACTAAGCACAATTCCATTCTGTCTTGTGCCAGTTGCCGCAAGCGGGAGTGAGCTGGTCCCTGCTCACCGAGCAGCTCCTGAAGCACTGGGATCTCCTGCTGGCTCTGGGAGTTGTTCTCCTCTGTGGAACTGAGCCAGACCAATAATGTTCCCATAATGGAAGAGCTGTTTTTCAGTGAATTTGAAATGAGAATTATTAAATGCTTAACCCTTATTATCTACAAAACCTATTCTTGAAGGAGCTGGAGTAAGTTCTTTATTATAAAGGGAGGCTGAAGATGAGAGCAGAGCTGTGTTGCGTAAGCAGTTGTGCTGTGGCTTAGGAGGCGAGCTTGTAGCTTTATAAGGGCTTTGTACAGTAGCTTTACAGTAGTTTAAATTTGCATAGCCCATGGAAGTTTAGTGTGGAAGAAGCATGGGAGGGGGCTTACATATGTGGTTTATTATGAAGTGCTTCATCCACACCATTAACGATCATAGCTGCTTTATTGTTCTCTGTACATGGTGCAAGGCACAGGCTTGCACAAGTACTCCCACACGTTGCCCTCCAGAAAACAGGAGAGCTACAGTTGTTAACTGCAGCATTAAGCTGTTTCAGTCATTATTAAGTTATATGGGGTTTAATGTGAAAGAGCTTTTTTTTCTATTAACTCCTCCCAGTTCGTGATGGTTGTAGGTGAGCTGGAACAAACCACTGCGTGTTTTCACTTGTTTGTCTCAATCCTGTTCATGTACTGAGCAAAGTCACCGTTCACCAGCTCTCGCATGCTGTTGACGTCAGTATATGGGGTTTTTTCTTATAAGATCCTGTGTTTCCCAGCTGTGACCTGGAATTGGCAACTAATAAAGATGGAGAGATAGTTCAGCTTTTCTGCCTCGGTCATTGCTCTCTAGGAACTGCTGTACTGTAAGACCCAAAAGAAGATCCACTTGTTTTCTGATGCTCATAATGAGTTTCAGGCATGAGTGACCTGTATCAGATTCAAACCAATAGTCTACAGGTGAAAGCTCTACTATTGCAAATTTATTCAGCGATCAAGGCTCAGCTTGGGTTTGGAATGGAGTTTTTCAGTAAGAAAAACAAATGAACCAGCTTGTTCCTTGGGCAAATGTGTTATACACAGACACTTAAGCTCCTTAAATTAGCTAGTCTCATTGTAATGCTAGGTTGTGTTTTGTGTTGTCTTAATTTCTCTTTCTGCAGCGAGTCTGTCTGGGGAAAGGGAAGAAGAGATGGAAATCTGCTCAGTTCTTAAGTTTTGGGCATTCCTGAGCAATCCTCCTCAAAACTGCTCAAAATCTTAAAGAAATAGAAGACACATCATGAACAGAAAACAAAAAATTTGCTGCTTTTTCTGAAGAGAGAATGGTATGCAGCTTTTGGCAGAAATGCCAAAATGCCATTAAAATGCCTTTAAACTTTTTATGGTTTTAGATGAGTGTGGTAATATATGCCTGATTTCAATAACTCTTGCAAAAGTTTAGCTTTGTGTCATTTAGGTCTCTTTAAATTGCTAGTCCTTTCATGTGCAGAAGGACAAGTCAGTCCAAACTCTGAACTGCTTAGGGGTGGAAGCAGTATCTCAACCTGTCCTTTTTTAGTGTTTTCCCTTACTAATCCAGAGAAATATCTCCATCCTAATAATTTTAGTAAAACAAAGCTTTTACAGCCTGCAAGGCAATTAATTTCAAAATGTTCTAACTGTATGCTTGATGATCACATCTGCTTATTTTTCCGCCCGAAACTCTCAAGCTGTCTCCTACCTGGATAACAACCAACAAGAAGCTCTGCCTTGCAGATCCTTCCAGAATTCCTCAGTCTCCAAGCCGGTATTACTTTTGAAGTTCTAAAATAATCCCATCCGCTCTGATTCTAGCATTGTACCTTCTGTTCTGTCTGACTTGAATCGAGCCTATAAAGTTGACTCCATAACTATGTTGCAGCATCCACGCTTAATGACTCTAGAGCTTGCTTGACAGTGTAAATCTTTAACTGGGAAATTTTCGGAATAATGAATCGGTCAATGAGATTCTCAAAGCATTCCTTAGATCACATGCCATGGTGCCTTAATTCTGAATGATAGAAAATTGGAGAGGGTTAGGGTTTGGGTGGGTGGGTTGGTTTGTTGGTTGCTTCAGTCATTGGCTTTCCTCAAAGGCAGTTCTTCGTGTTGCTACCAGGACGTTTTGTGTCCAAGTTTATTAAAGTCATGTCGGTGTCTAGAGGAGTATTTAAATACACAAATAATACTCAAGCACATGAAGTATTGATAAGCTTCATTTGTCTCCTCAGTATCGTTGTAAGATCTTTTTACAACAGCTTGATCTTTCATGTCCAGTGCAGAATCCTCCGCCTAGACCTGCATGCCTGCCACCCATCCTCTCTGCTGCTTTCTTCCTGAAATCTGCCCCTTTTACATGGTTTCTTTGTATGCTTCAGCAGTGGAAATTCAAAGTACCGACTCGCACTCTAGGCTTTGGCATCTGGCCTTGGTCTGGTGGCCTGATGCAATGTCCAGCTGCGGGATCTGGGGAAGGAAGGGGAAGCAGGGAAGGGGAAACCTGTATAAGTGGGGCTGCGGGCTGGCTGTCCTCGCGCGGCTCCGAGCACCCTGCCCGCCGGCAGAGCGTGGGGCAGGCAGGGGAGGGCACAGGGCTGCCTGCCTGAACTGCGAAACATGTGTTTGGCTTGCTTTTTCCTTGTCTGGTTTAAGGGAGGCTGCATCCTTCCTATGCTGGTGAGGACCCCGGTTGCCTAGGTAACGGGGAAACAAAAAAAATATTTTTTTTCTCTTTTTTCTTTGTGTTTTCTTATAAAAGCTTGACATTATTTTAGTGCCCCTTCCTGCTGAATAACTTGTCTGGCCCATGCTGATTGTATCTTGCAGGAAGGGTCAGAAACATGGTTTTCAATTATAACAGCAAAATTACGAAGGGTTTTGTAGTTTGAATGTTTCATTTCCTGCGTGCTTTGCGCTGCATAAGGGACGCTGCAGCGAATGCCTCGGTGAAGAGCTGCCATCTGGCTGGTGAGATAGGCCTTGCTGTGGCGGCTGTGGGTAATTCAACCACTTTCTTCCTCTCCGATGAAGTTGCATTTGCCTGCATAGCTTAAAATAGCTCTGCACTCACCACACCTTCTGGTTAACACATTCAGCCATCGTCTCATTTTTGAATTCCAACCAACATGACACCGCTTCATGTTCTGCCTTTGAGTTTGTTACCTGTTACAATATCTTGAAGGTTGTAGCAGAGCCTGACCCTCTCCAAAGATCACTTAACCGAAAGCCTTGTAAAGCCCAGTGGGAATTAGCTGGCTGAAGAGGACGGGGCTGTGTGTGCACAGCTCCGTGTCTCTTTGGAGGCGAGGACCAACATCTCCTCATCTCCTCCTTGGAGCTCCCGCTTGGCCTTCAGCACCGTGGTGTGCCGGTAAGGAGGTGGTACTGTCGTAAAGTCTCTTCTGCTCACAATAGTCGTCTTCTGTGCTTTAATCAGTATATCCGGTCTTGAAAGCCATTAAGTGGTAGGTAATAGGACTTGAGAGTCTTAGGGACATTTTTACCTGTGTGAGTAGAAGAGTGGGATTACCGGTGAGGTTTATGGTAACCTGCTGTTACATTAAGAATTTGTTTATAAACCGTTTCTCAGTCTGGGATGGGACTGTGCGGTTTTTATTGGCAGTAGGTTTCCTCTGCTGTCCTTTTTTCTTTTTTTCTTTTTTTTTTTAAAAGACAGACCTCCAAGTTAGCTGCTGTTTTAGAGGATTTTTTTAATATTGCTTATCTGATTATGATTAAGCAACCCGGTGTTTATAGCATATGCTTTGACCTTGATGTTAGTTCAGCTGGGCAAGGATATAAATGATGAAGAAATTCCTTAGCAAGCTTACCCCATGGTATTTAAAATTAACTCTTTGGTATGCTATTCTAAAGTAGGAGCATTCTTTTTAAGATACATGGCTTTTAAAGAAAGGTACAATTTTAGCTGCTCTGGCTAAATTTTAAAGGCTGTTGAAGTTTGGACTTTTCTTTTTTTTTTTTTTTTTTTAAGCAGCAAACTACATTTACTTGTTTCTATGAACTGTGATCCAAAATTTAGTACTGTGACATTTACTAAATAGATCAGGTGTACAGAATGAAATGAACATTGTAAAACAAAACTGAAGTATGGAAGCTTCAGTCTGTAAATCACAAAGTACCACTAAAGGTATGGATCGAATACAGTTTTGATAAAAGCTGGTGTGCTCTGAGATTCATAAATTATACAAGACTGTAATGAGTGGTGTAACTATATTTTTCTGGATTTCCTTTTCTTGTTTTGTTTTCTCAATAAATCTCAGGGCATAGCTGCCTTGGTGCTACCTGTACAAACAGAAAAACCTCCAAAAGCAGCTGCACCTAAAACATTGATCTTTTAGCCAAAGATTTCCTCTGTGTGTTTTCATCAACACAAATTATCCTTAAAAAGGGGGACTTCTGTCTAAACGAAAGAAGATTTCCAGCACAAGATGCTGCTGTCGCAGTGGGACACGTGACACAGTATATCCCCAAGTTATAATTTTATATTGTGGTAATTTTGCTGATCAAACAGCAAAGACAGCTCACCGTCAGCATGAAAAAACCTTCAACTAAAAAAACACCCTTAGTTTCTAACAAGGAGCTGTTGGGTGTTGTGTGCAGAACTGCCGAGTCAAAGAGTTTTTTAAATATTCTGTAGCTCAAGGACTTGGCTCCTCTTCAAACATTTCCAAGTACAAAAGGATGGGTAATCTTGCAAGTGAATGTGCCCCCTCTAGGGGCAAAAATGTGGAAATTTGTTATAGCAGGTAAATTCAAAACGGGGAGAAGCATTTGCTTGGTGTGAATATCTGGGGTTTTTTAACCACAACGAGAAGGGATTTCTGCTGTGATTTAGGATACACCTTCCTCAGCATCTCGGTTTCCTGGCTTGCTGCAGAGGTGACGTGTGCTGTATGCAGCAGGGCTCTGCTTTCAGCCTCCTCTTTCTTTAACCCTTAAAATGTTATGAAAAATGTGCTGCCATTTTTCCAGGGTAGTTCTTGAAATATCTTTATAAAGTGTGTCTCATACTGTGAAAAAGTCAGCTTGTATTTATTTCAGTAAATGTTACAATTCTTGAGCTGTTCTGTGTGCATTGTACCGTGTTGGTAGGAAGGAATACCGTATGCAAGGCAGCGCACCGCTGCTCAGTCATCTTTACCACAAACCCGGATTATACTGAGGAACCTCTCAGGAGTCTGGGGAAATAAAAATCACTCCTGAAACTTCAGGGCTTTGAATAGGGGAGTTACAGATGCCGTGCAAATATAAAGTATGTGCTGGGTGCTCTGGTGGTGACACCGGGCTCCGTACAGAGCCGCAGAGATGTCCGACTTGGGTGGTCATGTTTTGTTTGTTCTGGCAGTGTTTGCTAAAACATGAGTCCTGTATGAAGCTGTTTCAGCAATTTTTGAACGTTTGAGAAGTTACAAAATCTTTCTTTCACAGTGGTCTTTTTGCCTTTGGTCTTTGCCATTTTGTCTTTTCACAGCTCGAGTTCAGGATCGTGTAATTCATCCAAGTAGCATTTTCTGGGTGCACGTGTGCCCTGAATCTCGGGCCGTGCTGCCGGAGAAAGATTCCTCTTTTAAATGTCACATGGGGACAACATCATATCATCCTCCCTCGTCTCTTCCTTCCTGCTGCTTTTGAAGTTTATCCTGGTTTATCTGGAGGGAGGGGTGTGTTTGTCTTTTAGGGGGTGCTTTTAGCTGAACCCCAAGTTTCCATGTGAAAACAAGTTGAAGCAATTTTTAATTAAAACTTGAGATTTTTGTATGAATGCTTTGAAGCCTGAATTCATTGCTCGGATGGTTTAATAGTAGGGTAAATGCTTCTGAGCGTGACCACTTCAGTGTTAACTGTGAAATGCATTCATTCTCATTTTTTCCCCTCTTATCTCCTAAAGGTGCTCTTACAGAGTGTTACGATGAACTGGGCAACCGGTACCAGCTTCCCGTCTACTGCCTCGCCCCACCTATCAACATGATAGAGGAGAAGGGTGACCTGGAGACTCTGGATATTCCTGATCCCCCACCCAATTCAGGGCACGAATGCCAGCTTCGTTTGCGCCTCTCCACAGGCAAAGACCTCAAACTCATGGTCCGCAGCATGGACACGGTGTACCACATGAAGAGGCGGCTGCACGCGGTGGAGGGAGTGGAGCCAGGCAGCCAGCGCTGGTTTTTCTCGGGCAGGCCGCTGGCAGACAAAATGAAACTGGAGGAGCTGAAAATCCCAAAGGACTACGTGGTGCAAGTCATCGTGAGCCAGCCCTTAGCAAATCCCACCCCGGTGGAAAACTGATTTCTGCTTGTTTATTGATTCTTCTTTCCTCCGTCTCTGTCATGGGGTTTGTTTTCACTGCCCTCTCTTCTTTTGGGTTGTCCTGCTAATGGATTGGTTCCAAGAAATGACCAGCAAAAATTCCATCTGTGATGGAGATCTGCAAAAACAAAACATAAAAATGTAAACTGGCCTTTGGGGTTTGCCTGATCTCGTATTTAACACAACAGCAAGCAGCACAGGGCAAGGGCAAAGGAAGGAGCGGAAAGGGGAAGGGAAAAGAGAGGAGGTACAAAGAGGGAGGGAAGAGGTTGTCATTCGCTTAAACAATACAAATATGTAACGATTCTTAAAACTGTAGGTGGTGTCCTGATATGTGGAGCCAGAGCAAGAGAGCACTTTTATTTAAAAAAAAATAAAAAATTAAAAACTAATCAATTTATAAAATATCATATCAGCACCACATACAGTTCACGCAAGAATCGCAGCTGCTCTGAATAGGTCCCACGCTGCCTGTTCACAGGGATCCTTTCTAGTTTGACCTAACTCGCGTGCTTCGCCCAGGGCTGCCGAGGCACAGCAAGCCCCGGGCAGCCCCTGGGCTGGGGGCTTGGTCTCCATCCTGCGCGGGCGGCTCCTGGTGATGCTCAGACCAAGCAATTGTACATTCCAAGATGGCAACGCAGTCCTGTGCCATTGCTGGCTCCCGAGCTGGGAACGTAGCTTGCCGGAGCCTTAGGCAATAACTTAGTCAATGTATACTCTCTCGTACTGTACTGTAAACTTACTTGCTACAAGACTGACTTAGCCTGAAGTTTACTGGCTGACTGGCACCTGAGTACGTGCCTGCTGAATTACTGTATATCACTCAGACCATTAAAACAAGCATTGATCAGGCTAGCTAAGGTGAGTGATGCACTGGTCTGTGCTTAACGGTTGGGTGCATCACCGTCATCAAATGGCACCAGTGTAATAGGTCCAGGTTAAACTGCAGTTACACCTACATGCAATGGATTGCAGCTTCCCCTCTATTCCTAGAGGGCACAAAGCATGGGAGATGGTAAGAAGGACACGATAGCACACGGTTTTCAGCTTTTCCTGTGACTGTCATTTGAAACAGCAGCCAGTCTTCTAGCTCTGGTGACTCTCCAGCCAGGACAACTGGAGGTATCCTCACCGACACGCACCCGCAGCCCAGAGCGTGACGGTGGTGTTTCACAGCCAGTGCTTTCCCTTCAGAATGTAAGAGCAACCCTTTTGGCAAACGACAAATCCTTTTGTAGTCTCAAAAATCTGAATCGGAGCATATTTGGGGGGCAGAGGAGCAGTCGAATTGCTTGTTCCCTCAGTCAGAGATGCTCTCTGTTTTCCTTTGGCTGCTCTGCACCCCTGTCTGGCAATGCCTTTGGAGATCAAACGCCCTGTTCCTTTTACAGTTTCTAGTTTGCTTGGGTTTTAAGCCATCATTGAAATGACTTGACTTCTTCCAAAACTATTGGTTTCTGTCTTCCCTCTCTGAATGATCGGTCTAAAGCTACAGTTGGCCAGCTCTTTCTTGTCTGCTAGTGAAACTGGTGGGTTACATTGACAATTTTAAACTTGTTACTTTTGCTCCTTCATTGATTCCATAGAACTCGGTTTCTTGGACTCGAAGGGAGTTCTTGCTCCATGAGCATCAGCATTGAGCCAGAATGAGCAGGGGTCACTTGTACAACATCACAAGTCTTTCCCAGCACGTGGAAGCAGGTGCAGAATTTACATTGATGGTTGGAAAATGGATCCACATTTTGTATGCATTTCCCGCCCTACTCCAAATAGATACAGCTTTCTTTTTAGTCCCTGTGTTGTATTAAGCCTATGGTTTTCTGACAGTTTTTGCCCCAGTTTGGTACAGGATGACTGAGGTGCAGTGGCCGAGTAGTTCCGTGTTCTCATAAACACCAAAGTGACTTGGTTTGGGTTTTTTTTTTTTTCCTTTTAAAGATGAAATCAAAGCTGATAAATACTAATCTATAACAAAAGTTTTCGATTGTGGAGAGGGTTTTTTTTTAAGACAAATATGATTTACTATACTGGGGTTTTGCAGCCAGATCTCTTGCATTCCAGAGGGGAAAAAAATATTTGATATATAAACAACTCAAAAATCTCTTGGATTTTGCAGGGCAAAGGATGGTTTCATGCCAGGAAGACACTGCTTGTCTTGTAAGGCATAACTTGCATGTCTGTATAAACGGTCTTTACAATGTCATTTCCCTGCAGTCCCTTCTGGAACAGGGAGAATCATGATAGATTAAGGAGGAGCAAAACCAGAGTGACAGTTCTGTAGCTGTGAACACTAAAACACTACTTTTTTTTTTTTTTTTTTTTGTAGGATACATTTTGTTGATTTTTTTTTTTTTTCTTTTTCTATTTTTGTTCAGGCTATTGTCACTATGTGTTGTTTTTCAGATTACAGCGTGTAGGGTCTGGGAGACCTCCTTCTTTCTCTCTCCCCTCTCTTATTTGGAAAAGGTTCAGTTATATCATGCCGTAATAGATGACCATGCTTTATATTAATTGCTTTTATGTCAGGGAGCAAGGTGATGATCTGAAGTCCATGTCATGAGTGGGTTTTGAGTAGAACAGCGAATTGGTTCATGAAAATACTCTCTTCTCTAACATCCTCCCCCACCTCCTGCCCCTTAAGCACATATCTAAAACTGAAAAAATTCAGTGGTAAAATGCTTTGATAGGTGAAAGTAAGACTTTTCAACCTCTTCTATATAAAATGACAGATGTACTAAGCACATACCCTGCTGGAAACAAATTTTAAAAGATTTGTATTAGGAAAGAATTCTAAGTTTTTGAAATATATATATATATATATATAAAAATCAGTAATGAAGGCATACAGCATGTTGACTAACATATCCCATGTATATAACTAGAGGTTGCAATATACGTTGAGAGAACAGTCATTTCTGTCTCTGAAATGCCTTGTCTTTATCCTACGAGATGGTCTTCGGTGCAAATGCCAGTGCAGGGGACTGGGCTGGGGCTCCCGTGGGACTCGTGCGGGTGTCTGGGCAGAGCAGAGCTCCCTGCGTGCCTGGAGGAGGGAGGGAAGGAGGGAGGGAAGGCTGGTTTAATTGCAGAGCAGAGTAGGCATGGCTGAAGTGAGACTAACCAAGAACTAAACTGCTGTTTAGCTGGCAGCCCTGGTGGGAAGGACTGGTGCAGGTCTGCGTGGTGGACACCAGTAGCTGCTCACGGGGAGGATGGATGGAAGCACACTGGTGTGTGCGTCTTTATTTTGCAGCATGAGTCTGTTGAGCTTGCAGCTCAACGCTGCTGGCAGCATGGCCTGGGCTGGGTTTTGGCGTGTAATTGGTGTGCTGCCCGGCACCGTGTGGTGTCTTGGGTATAATTGAAGCAATGCAACAGGTTTTTTTTAACGCATGCAGCCATGAACTGCAATGCCAAGTACAGACAAGTGAGGAGTAATAGGATTATTTTATTCTATTTTATTTCTTAGACCCATCAGCCCTTTGTGTCATTCATAGCTCTGGCTATGAACTGATGCCAGTAGATAACATTTTTTACCATGTTAGTGACAGGTCTGTTTGATGTGACTGAGATTTTTATACTCTTTATTGTTGCTTCTGTCTGACCCAGAAGTGATAACCTAGTGAAATTCCACACTCCTGAACAGCTTGAAGGGCAGAGAGGCATGAACACACACAGTCTACTGGGGAGAGGGAGCTCCAGAGAAGCCACAGATGCTGTAGATACATTGCTCAGCATGCTACAGAAGGATGCTCAGGGTCGTCCTCCACACCAAGTGACAGCTGCTCCTTCAGAGCATCCAGCTCCCAAAAGTTTTCATTGACTACCTTGGCTCTTTGTGCATCACAGTTTATTGGTGTCCTCTGCAGAAGACACAGCTTGGAATAGCTGCGTTGTGAGAACTTTTTTAGAGTTTTCTGAAAACCTTTGCTTCTCTGGATCTGGAAAATGTTTTGGAAAACTAAATGTTGTGAGTCAGCAGTGTAATAAATTGGGTTTTTTAATAGACACCCCAATGCTAAAAGTAGTAACAACAACAACAAGAACAAAAAAACCTCACCCTAGGAGCAACCAAACAAAACTCAGCTCCTCTTTGCCTTTCACAGAAAGTTTCTAAGTTGCTTTGAGAGGAGAGGAAAGAGGGGTTCATTGGAGCAACAAGGCAACACATGGCAACATGCATAACCTTTGGTAGAGCAGATGGCCAACTGATAAAATATTGCTGTAGTATGACATGCTTCTGCATATATATCCATTGTTAGTAAATAATGTAAAAACTTTTTAAAAACTATTAAAAAAATCTTTGTTACAATGGTGGGATGCTTTTAGCCATGGAGTTTTGAAAGCATTTTCGCTGTGTTAAGTGTTGACAAAATGAATGCTGTACGTTTCTCCGTTTCTATCTTCAGAAGCCTAAGTGGTAGCTACATTTCTGACTCTTGATCTATATTTTACAAACTGTTTTCTATGTCACTGTACATACATCCAAGACCCTGCACCTTATGCAGAGAATGTTTACATTTAAAAAAAAAAAAAAAAAAAAAAAAGATTTTCGTTGGCTTTTTCACTGCGCTGCTCAGATCCTGTTCTGTTGAAATGAAAGTAGCCTCTGTTAGAAAAAGGGGCTTTTTTTCCTTTGCCCTTCACCACTTCCCCCGTAATTCTGACTCCCTCCTGGATGATGGCTGGCAGCTCTTGGACAGCTTGCGCTCTCCTGGAGTAGGATGTAGCGGTATTTGAGAAAGGCGTTTTTGAAAACTTGCTTTGGGTGGGGGGATGAGCTTTGTATGCTCTGTAACTTTCTTGGAAAAAGAAAAAAACTGCTTCAAATCCACTAGATGTTGTTGGTCTGCCTTGCAAGTTAACTGATCTAGGAAGCCTTGGAGTTAAACTTTCCAGCAACCGTGCTTCTGTCTTCTCCCAAAGAAGATGAATGTCCTGCTATTATATCTGCAGCTACAAACACTTCTGTTGGTTAATGACTGTATATACAAGTCTGCCTGCTTTAAAACTTTCCTTTTTATAAAGTGTTTTTGATTGCTCTGCTCTGCAAATGGCTCTCCTCTTCCATATTTCATCTGCTTAGATACTCCGTAGCCGCGTGTGTGTTGCTCTTGTTCATAGGAAATGGAGCTATAGCTCTCCTTCCAAGGGAGATACATGCCACTGAGCCTACAAAAGTCAAATAGTGGGAAGATGAGATGTTTTAACCAGCGGGCTTCTTACCGTGGACTTTGAGACTTTTAATAAATGTGTCCACTGGACTCTCCATGAAAAAGTATGTTCCTGCCCTCCAACCAGGACCACCTGTTGGGTATTTATCCAGTAGAACTCGGTATTTGTATGCTTTACAGATGAAGACCATTCAATCGGAGCCATGGGGCAAATAGAGAACTTAAAATCCTGACTCCTGCCTTAAACCTTTTTGTTCATCTTGAGCTCCAAAAATTCTGCACCTGCTTGTTCCCAAGTCCCTTTTTTCTTTAGGAAATTTGAATCCAGTCAAAGGCTGGAGACAGTTTAAGGAAATTTAAAACAAAATAAATTCTAGCTGATGGCTTTATTAAAATAACTAACTGGTCTTGTATTAAAAACCCTATTTGTGCCTCTCAAGTCCAGGGAATGTTTAAAAAGTGGAGGTGGCTTTTGAGCAATGATTGAAATGACTGCATTAGCTGGCAATTTGTAAGACACTTGCTTTCATATGCTCTGAGCAAGAGACTTCAGTTTGTGTCCTCTCTGCCTCATGGTAATGGCTTTCAAAGATGGCTGGTACCATCAAATTTGTACTTCTTGAATAAATATCTTCATTTTTATGGTAAAACTTTTTGTATGCAGTTTGTTTGTGTGTGCCATGTAACAAACATTCATATTATGTAAGATACGGTGCTAGATTTGGTACTGACACAGAAAATACATAGCTCCAACATGCAGTGAAACAAGGATGAGGGGATTCCAGTGATGTGACCGTTTCCCACCCCCCCCACCCCCCCGTAACTTTTATAAAGTCTTTTAGAATCAAATATACCAGTTGTGTAAAACATGCTTTTTAACTTTTTTCCCCTCCCTGGCTCCTTCAGTCAATGAAGGATTCTAGGTCAATATAAAGATGCTGTGAACATCAGGTAACTTTTAAAATGCGTTATGTATTTTTCTGTCGTACCTCTGTTTCTTGGTTGACATATCGCAGTAGTGTGTGCACGTATTTTTAACCAACTGCAAAGCACAAGCAGGTTGTCTTTAGACTGTTAAATTATGTGATTTTTTTGTTTGTTTGTTTGTTTTAACCTAGGGAAGATCTTTTACCATTGAGAGCAAACCATCATGAACTTCTATTGGAATTGCTGTACAAAATTTCCTGTATTTAAAACAAAAAACAGATTTTTCTTTTTTTTTTTTCCCCTGCATTTAAAAAATAAAAGTAATCCTGGAAATGCCATGCCTTAAGAAATAAATTCAGTGTTGTTTTTCTTTTTTAAATTTCTTCAGTAGGGCTTTTAATTCTGAGCTGGAGCTCTGCAACTTTTTCATTACCTGTCTGATACCCTAAAGGCGCATTTGGGTAGTAATTTTGGTGTGTGACAACATTTTATCTTGCAAATAAGGTGTGCAGTCCATGGAGAATGCAGGGCCTGGAGATGCACTTAGACATCCAGCGTGAGCCTCCTCTGTGCCAGGCTCCTGCTGTCTGCAGATGTGCTTCTGGCTCCTTGGTGAACAATGCAAAATAATGGATCTGTGTAATTGTCCTATAATTACATTAAATGACATGTCGTCTTAATTCAGGTCACCACTTTTATAGTCTTGATTAACTACCTAAGGTATCAGAGGAGTAGGAATAATTTTTTGTGGGCCATCTTGGTCTAATGTTACCAGAGCTAAACATCTCAATTTTTTTTTTTAAATGTTAGAATAATTTTATGGTAGAATTTGTGAT
This sequence comes from Astur gentilis, assembly GCF_929443795.1. Taxonomy (NCBI): domain Eukaryota; kingdom Metazoa; phylum Chordata; class Aves; order Accipitriformes; family Accipitridae; genus Astur; species Astur gentilis. The sequence goes on from NC_064905.1 coordinate 11,208,366, forward strand.
GCGAGTTACAAACAAGCAAGCATGTGATTTTCCTGGAACTTTTTCCCTTTTATACATATATATTTTTATATTTTTTAATTCCTTTTATATGTGTGTGTATATAACCTCTTTCATATATACATATTCCCTTTTTAAATATATATATATGTAAAATAACAGGTGCAAAGGCTTGTTTGTAGCCATTTGTTCTGACCCATGGGACACCCCTGCTTCCACCTCCCCTAGCACGGACAGAGAAGTTCTCGGAGCTGATCTCCTCAAACACCAGGATTATAAAACTACGCGTGATCTTCCTTTACCCATCTCCTAGCTGAGCAAAGCGTGGTGGCTTGTCAAGCAGTAAGAGGGACGTCCGTCTTGTGGCGTTGCGCGTGTGCAGACATACCCGCACCACGCCACGCTGTCCTTAGCGTGCAGCTGTAGCACATTTTGGTGTATGAAGTGGGCTGGGGCATTCCGCGCTGACTGCTGACTCGAGCAAAACCCCAAAAGGATGTGGACTCTAGGTCAAAAGTGCACGAGAGTTGAAATTTTCACTGTCACTGCTGCAAGCGGTGAAATCGAGCGCGGCTTCGCACCCTGCAGCGTACGAGCTTAGGGGAGAAGACAATGTATGAGTTCTCGAGCTATGTTACATAGATGACAGTGTTTCTATTCCTCATTAACATATCATTAATGTTTGTATTGTGCCTATGCTCGTATTTCATTGACCTGTATCTCGCTATCTGGCATCGCATAACATGCTACAACTAGCACGGGGTTTGTGCTCCGTGGTGGATGTTGGACCCTCGCTCCTGGCCCCGTGCCAAGCTCTTGGTTGCTTTCTGCTGGCTAAAGCTGCATCCCAGTTTGACCAGTGCTCGGTCTGCGCTCCTGCGGAGCGGTGCTGCGTTAATACCTGGTGCTGGGCTCCAGAGACAGCGCTGAGGGAAACGGTCTTTAACTGTGGACCTGATTTTCCTGCTGCTGCTTATGCTGGAGGAACTGGGCTGGTCAGGGCAGACCTCCAGAGTCACGCGGGATGCTGTAGGAAGCATCTGGCTGAAAGCTTGGGGTGGCTCATCCCTCCACATCTGGGCTAAAAATATCAAGGTACCTTACGGAAAAGGCACTGAGCTCTCATCTCTGCTCTGCAGAGTGGTTCGTTGTGTTCTCTCTTCCTCTGAATAATCCTGGAAAGTTGGGAGGGGTTTCAGCTGCGTAGTTTATTTTCTCTGGACTCAGCAGTTGCAAAGGTCTGAGAGGTGGGATGCTGCCTTACAGGCATGCCGAAACCTTGTTTCGTGGGAGTTCAGTGGCGGCGCTTGGAGACTGGAATTTTCTGTTCTAATTGGTCCCTTATGCTGCAGCCATGCTGCTTCATTAGGGAAGCTCTCTAATGGCAGTGAGTTTGGAGGAGGCTCAATGGTGTGATGCCCTGTGTGTAAGGTGAGAGGGGGAAATAAATTCACCGGGTTGCCGTGCCCAGAGGGTAAACAGTCAATATTGGCAAGAGAAACTAAACTGCCTCTCTCGCTTTCTCTCCACATGGGCTTAATTAGGTGGTTTCGTTAACAAAGCAAACAGCGTTTCCTGTCGTTGGGCTGTTCCTCACGAGGGCGGCAGCAGGGATGCCGGGAGCTGCCCCAGCCTGGAGCGCGCAGGCGGGGAATGCGGAGCAGAAAGCGTGGGAGCAGAAAGCTGCCGGCGTGAGTGGCTCCGGCCTCGGAGACCAGTCTGCCCCATTTCAAACCAGCCTTGCTTTGCGTGCATCTCCACATGGCAAAACGGCAGCGCTGGGGAGGAAGGCTCTCGCTAAACCAGTGTCTAGCGTAGGGGACGAGCAGAGGTCGTCTCTCAAATACCGAGAAGACACACCTATTGCAGTACCTGGGGGAAGATAACGCTAACATCAGGCTTAGTCCAGGGGAGAGTTGTGAGGCACGAGGCTGAAGTCCAAGTTGCATCAGTCTTTCCTCCTCCTCGGACACCAGACGCTGGTGCTCACCAGTGGCGATGTGCAATGGCGAAAACAGAACAGGCAATTGCTTTACTGCAGCACTTTGATTTATTCACTTCCTACAAGTTTGGTACCTCTATCTGGCAGTTGTAAGCTGAGCCCAGGGGGACAGAGAACTGAGGCTGTGTTGTTCCCAGCTGGGTAGAGGGTTCTTGTTAGTCTGTTAGGAGCTCGCTGGTTCTGCTGGGAAGCTATTCATGATCCCCTTCCTCTTTTTGTTGTTTGTCAATGCAGAAGACTGCAAATATCTTGAATTCCCTGTAGTTCAGTTGCTAGTTCTGGAGAGGAGATAGATCCCTACCTTAGCAAGGCAGCCTTGCCCAATGTAAACATTTATTTCAGGGAAAGACCCTGAGTCCAGGCTCTCATCCCCTTCTCCAACTTGCTCTGCTTTCCCAACTGACTCGGGACAAATTAGTTTCAACTGATTGCCTCCAGCTCATCCTGAACATGTTACAGGCACACAGGGCACCTCCCTGGCACATGGCTGTTTCTCTACTGTTTGTAATGACTTGCAGATGTTGGAGTGATTCATAACAGCTGGGGTTATGGTGTGGCCGGGTGGATGGGGGGGAGCGGGGTGCCTTCACGGCTGTGTCACAGCCGTGGTACTCCTGCTTAAAGTGGCCTCTTAATCAGGCAACCTCAAGATGAAAGGACACGATCAATGCAAGTTGGGGCTGGAACAGCTTATTCCAGGAAACTACTCCGAGGGCATCAGAGACCTATGTGCTGGCCCCGAGCAGGATGGAGGCTTTGATACCTCGCCGCACTACTAAACCACACAGGAACCAGACTGCAAGCCCTGCAGGGCTTACAGGAGAGGTGTAACAACTGCCCGTAACAAATAATTGAAGAGGATGCTGATGGTGGAACATAGAGGAGGGGAATTACTGATGAAAAGAATAACCCAGAAACCTGGCAGCAGGAAAGAGGAGAAAGAGAAGGGATCTGCCTCAGTTACTAATGGCTGTCTTGCTAAATGTGCTCCCCGAGCATGCCGAGATGCTGAAGTCATGAGGACGGTGTGAAGCTGTGACAGAGATAAGAGACATCTACAGTCTATGAATGACTGATTCCCTACCAGTGTAGTGGCAGGCGGTCATTAATCAGGGAGTACTTCAGAGCAGAGAGGGATTTGAAAGAGCACCGGTGACCGGACAGGGGACAAAGGTGAGCTGGTGGCAAAATCAAATTGGCAAGGGATGTGTGCATGCACCTCCGTAAGGAGGACTGTGTCAATGCAGAGCTGGAGGGGAGGTGCTGTTACCAGCTTTGTTCCCTTTCTGCCATGGGGCAGGGATGGGCGAGATCCCTACGGCCTCTCCTTGGAACCCGGAGCTTGTCTAAGGTCAAAATGAGGGATCCATCGGAGAAGAGAAGGAGCTTCCCCTGGGGCTCTTCTCTGGCATCGGCATCTCCATGGCACGGGTATAAGCCGAGGTAAGGCACTCGTAATGTTTCTAGAAGGAGTTTCAAGTCTGAGTGTACCCCACCGAGGTACCCCCTGGCTAGCAGCTCTGAGAATGGACTGCAGAGAGCTTGGAAAGTAATGAACTTGGAAGAAAATGGCTTAAAAAAAAGACACTTCTGCCAGTCCTGCCCACCTCCTCCCATCAGTCTCCTCAGACAGAGGAATATGTCCGGTTTACCCCCAAAAAAATTAGTTCTTCCTGTTGCCGTCTTACTGTTAAAACATTTTCAATTCAGACTGTGTGGTAAGTCATCAAAGGCCCACTCCTGAAGTTAACAGGAAGAAAACTCAGGCTTGAGTGAGAATTGGCTGCAGGCTGCAGTACAAAATTAATCCCAAGGATTAATTTTGAGTTTAGGAGCATTTTCACGGCCTCTCTTTTGACTGTAATTTCTCCAATTTTACCTCATCTCCAGAAATACCAGTGTCCTTGAATATCTTCTTAACTTCTTTCTGGATGTTGAAGAGAAACCTTTTGGCTTCAAACTCATTAAAATCAATCATATTATCCCTGTCTACATCCAGCAGTTGAAAAGCGGGTCCCGTGTGCCGGTGGATGAACTGCTTTTCAAGATCATTCTGTTACTGGGCAGAAAAGTTTAGAAACAGATGATAAGCACTGATTTCCTGCTTGGATAGAATATGTGGAATACCAACCGGTGCTCGCGTCCAAAGAATAAAGGTGACCTCCCGCTAGTCGCGCCCGCAGGAAATACCAAAATCCTGGTGCTTCCTGCCGCGGAGCCATGCGGGAGCACGTGGCCGCTGCCGGCTGCGTTCAGGCTGTGCCGGGGAGAGCTACCGCCAGCCAGCCGAGCTCCAAGGCTGCTTTGTGAGGTCCTTTCCCATCCCTCCCGCGTGCCGAACGACTTGTAGGGCTGTGTCCTGCGGTCGACTCGTCTCCTTCCTCCCCGAGTCCTGCAGGCAGCGGTCCCGAGCACTGGCCTTCAGCCACGTGTCTGGTCCAGAGCGGAGCTGCAGGACATATCCAACAGCAAGGTTGAGCTCTGGGGGTAACCCTGGCTTTACCACCTCTCTCCCTCACCGCAGCCTGCTGTCCTCGCTGCTTTTCCCTGAGAGGGCATCGGTCCCTCCCCAGCCTGGGCTGTAGGTGATGCCGGGGAGGCTGAAGAAGGGCATCAGCACGTCCTGCACCTACAAGCTAGCAAGAATAGACAGGTGAAAACGGATGCTCTGCTCTCTTCCCCGTAGGTAGACACAGCCGAGGGCTTGTTTTTTGGAGAACTAAGATGGACAGCCTGAGCTGGGAGGAGTGTTTAGATGGTTCCTACCTTGCAAAAGGTTCAGGGGTAGATTTATCCCAGAGGAGCAAGGTTGATATTGACAGGGGGACTGCTCACTTCCCTGCTTTCCTTTTCTATGTAGCAGCATAGACCCAGGTACCCTCTCCATCCCTTGCATGCCATGAGTAAAGATCAGGTCCAGTGAGCTGATTCCCTTTACGGGCATGTTGGATGGTGCGGATGTGCCTGCACCGACTCCAGGACCCACAGGGTACACACCTCATGGGACAGGAGGGTGCACACCACCGTGTAGAACTCATTAAAGCAAATCCTTCCCCTCGTGTTTCGGTCCAGCAAGTCAAACAGCAGCATGATCTTGTCCTTATTCAGGTCGGTCACATAACAGAGAAAGCAATAAAACTGCAGATCTGGAAAACAGTGAGCTCTCAGGCATCGTCTGCACAAAGCTGAGAGCAATAATTAGCAGGATTTATTTTATTTTAAATGCCCGCTGCTCCCAGACAGGTTGCACAGGCAATTAAAACATAGTAGCAGACGAGATACTGCTCAGAATTAATGGACGGTATTAATAAGATGGCCTGATTTATGAAGGAGGCATATGTAATTTCTGCGCTGAAGGCAATGTTAAAGTGCTCATAATTTTCTGTCTTTCTTCTGCTCCATCCCACCCCTGCAGGAAAAAAGGACTTTTCCAACAAACCAGAAACATCGGAAAAAGAACTCATTTTTCTTTTGGAGGTGTGACTTCTAACTCATGGTTCACTAGCAGTTACTTTTAGTCCTATTTAATCTTCTCTAGTGCAGAGGAAGAGCCAAACCTCCAGATGCAGCATTTCCCTCAAACTTCCCCAAGTGTGAACACAGAGGACAAACAGCCCTCACTAAAAACATCTGCAGCCTGGTCTGATTCTGCTACCCTTAGATCCCTGCCAGTGGGGTAAATCCATGGGAAGAGGTGCCATTCGAGCTGGAGCACCGTGAGGGTTTGCAAAAACATGGCAATAGACTCAAGAACTGCAGGCGGGAGGTGGGGAAGCTGTGAACCAGTGGACGGGGGGTTGCAAACAGTCTCACGTGGAGGACACTATTGGCAAGAAACCCATCCGCTTTCTAACACAGAGCACGATCAGTTTATGGAAAGGATTACATGATGAGGTTGCTGTAGTACTAAGGAATTAGCTTCAGTGAGCCAGAAATCCCCTCTTGCCCTGTGTTCCTGGCATCTCACTTGCACAGCTGTAAAGATCTCCTTTATGGCTGGCCTGGGTTTTTCCTGTGTCGATTATCAGCTCGTTGTGCCAGGACCTGGTTATCATGTTTGTACAGTACTAGCAGGCCTGGGGCTTCACATGCTGCTGGGATGCAGAGGACAATAATACCATAAAATCAAATAGGTTTCATAGGCTCTTGGACCTTTTTCTGTCTCATAAACAGGGAAGGATGCAATGGAAGGGGGAAAGGGAAAGGAGTATCTTCAATGAGAGCTGAAAACGCATCTCAGTGGCTCTGCGTGGTCCCCTGAGCCATACATATTTCAGAAGCCAACGCAGGAGTAGCCAGGCCATGTAAGCTCCCAGAGCAGCTGGGGCATGATAGCGCAGGGAGGACATGGCGATACATGCTGTATCTGAAAGCTTTCTGGGGTATTGCCAACCGCTTGTATTAACCAAGCTGCTAGTTTAGTATTACAAAGTGCTGCATTTGTTGTAACATCTGAAGTGCAATATTTGTAATGTCTCTGATCTCTGGTTTTAAATCCTAAGCGATTTAGCATTCTGTGTGTCTCTTTTCAGAACATTACACAGGGCCTGTAATTTTAGAGCATTAATGCCAATCTCGTTTTTAGAAGTACTTTCCATTCAGATAATTCTTTCGATGAACATCCAGGAGCTGGAAATGCTCCATCAGTGCCGCAGCATTTCTTACTGACGTACAAGCAGTATACTTCAGTAGTAAATGCAGATGCTGCAGAAACCACCTAGATTTCAGCTTTATCTCAGCTGGCCATGGAAGATCAATGAAACAGAATTAGTATCATGGCAATGACCGCTCACAGAAGGAAAATTCTGCCCTAGAACCAGATGCAACCTCTGTCCCACAACTTCAATGCTTTTCCCCCATTTTCAAGAATTCCCCTCAGATGTGGAGGCAAAGGGTCCTCTTCCATTCAGCACTGAAGGATAATATGTACTAAAATCAAGTGATAGAAACTATCCTTACAATGCTCGAGAGCATTAAATTTGATTAAAATGTGCCAGATGATAGCACAGACTTAAGGATTTATTTTAGACTGTAATGAAAATCTCAACCCCAGACAAGCGGTACTCCAAAGCCTGTTGGTCCATGCTGAGGAGGTCCTACGTAGCAGCCACTGCAGGGCTTCGCTCTTCCTCCTGGCCAGGGCTTTGATGTTTGTGGTTTCCAGTACCTGACAGTGTCCTGTGCAACGTGTCTGGGAGCTATAGCTCAGAGATGGCTGCTTTTGAACGCCCAGTTTCTTGTTCATGTTAGCTGTTCGGAAGCTGAACTGCTCTTGTATTTATTTAAAGTGTTTATCACCTGTTTCTTTTCCAGCCCAGAACGAGTCCAATCCAGTACAGCAATAACCACTGAAAGTGTTCCTTATTCCTTATCCCTAACCTACACCAGGAATAATACTAATAAAATCTAAGTCCACTGGCTTACTTCGGTTGACAGACCCTCTGTAACCCCACATTTAAAACAGAGAGCTGTATGTAGTCTTGCAGTCGGGTCAGCAGTTGCTTCTCCTTGGGTTGTAATGCTGAGCGAGAGCTCAGCTCTGCTAACGCGTACTGCTGAGGACTGTGCTGACTCAGCGGTTGTGCTTAATGCAATGGTGATGCTCATGACCATCTGTCCATAGGATCAGAGATGGACCCCGGAGCTTGGGGCAGATTTGCAAAGTTGTTTGCATTTCTGGAGTTTATATTCTCTTTCTTTTATTTATCACTTGAGAAACAGTAAGAAGTAATTCATAGACAGATAATTAACCTGTTTGCTGACTTGGTTTGACACCTGTGAGATCCAAAACCCATGAAGTTAGGTGAAAACAAGTGCTCAATTATTTTCAGCTTCTTTCTGTTTCAGGAATATACTTGGGTTGCATTTTCAGCTTGTTTTTCCTACAACTAAGTGGGGAGAAGGGAAGAAGTAAGGGAACGTGAAACTTTCTTCAAAAAAGGCAGCTGAAATTCTCGTACCACCAGAGATTTCCAGCAACTGGAGTTTTAAATAGTATTTCAAGCATTAATATCGGGAAATTTCCAATAGAGATGTGAGGGTTGGTCATACCAGGAGAAACCCATTTTTTTCCTAACAGCAAAGACAGCAAGAGGCGACAATCAGCCCCCACGCTCTAGGGTATAATATATCAGGGAGCTTAATGAGAAATCACCGAGCCCAGATGTTCTCAACCCGAGATGCTGAGTTTCGCCTGCATGACACATCAGGATGGAGTGTGCAAACACCCCCCTGAGCCCCCGGCCCCCCGCCCTCGGCTCGTTAATGGGACGCGGATGGGGGGCAAAACAGCCCCGCTGATGCGAGCGGTGTTGGCATCCCCGAGGTTTGCGCGGACAACCATGCACCAGCGAGTCTTCCGTTAAAACCCGAGGTATTAGGATGCGTGGCTGCACCGTCGGGTGTTTCCCCTAGATGTCCCCATTTAATACTTGATTTCAAGTCGGGTTTTTTTCCGAGGGTTTGAAGTTTCGCGAGGGAGAGGATGCAAACCCTTCGCGCTCGACACCCGTCGGGCCACATCTCCCAAACAAATTCCTGCCGGGCGCCCGTGGTGCCGACGCACTCGCATTCCCGCTAACCGGGAATTGTCAAAATATTTGCGTTCGGCTGTTTTCACACGAGATGAAGAGGGGAGGGGAGAAGGAAACGTCCCTCCGTTAGCCGAGGCGGTTTAGGATTCTGGATTTTACACGCGGGGAAGCGTCTCTCTGCTGGGACCCCAGCAGCGTGGCCCCCGAGGCGAAGCACGGCCGGGCCGAGCCGGGGCGGGGCGGGGCGGGGCGGGGCGGGGCGGGCGCCGTCCAATGGCGCGGGGCGGCGGCAGGCAGGCCAGCAGGTGGAGCGGCGCCGGCTCCATGTGCGCGGCTGGAGGCGGCCCCGCCGCGCCGCTCCCCCCGCCCCGGGCGCTCGGCGGCTCCGTCCTCCCCCGGGGCAGAGGCGCGGGAGGCGGCCGCCGGCAGCTGCCCGCAGCGTTCCCCAGCCGCCGCCGGGCCGCGGCTCCTCGGCGAGCCCCGTCGCTCCGCTCCGGCATGGCTTTCGCTAACTTCCGCCGCATCCTGCGCCTCTCCACTTTCGAGAAGCGGCGGTCCAAGGAGTACGAGCACGTCCGCCGCGACCTGGACCCCGGCGAGGTGTGGGAGGTGGTGGGGGAGCTGGGCGACGGCGCCTTCGGCAAGGTCTACAAGGTGGGTGCCGCGCCGGGGGCGAAGCACCTGCGGGGCCGCGGGGGTGGCGGTGACCTCCGCCCGCGGGCGGCGGCTCCTTCGCAAGGCTGCCCGCCGGGCCTGAACGAGCCTGGAAGCCGTCTGCGGTGCTGGGGAGGGGGGGGGGGGAGCCCTTGCGGGACCCGGGGCCGGCTCCGCGCATCCCGCTAGCGGTGCGGGACGGGGGGCGAGGACGGCGAGTCAGCGGTGGGGAGGGCTGGCGGAGGGCAACCCTTTGCTTGGGGCAGGGGAAAGGAGGGAGAGAAGCTGCCTTGTTTTTCCCCCCCCCTTAAATCGCCGGTTTTCAGAGCGATGCCTTTGTAAGGCGACGAGGTGTTCCGTGCCAAGCCTGTCGGCTCAATGAATGGAGGGAGATTTCTTGGAAGTCAGCACTCTCGGGGCTGCCTCCAAGTTTTGCGAGCCTGCGGGGTGACATTATTTGTATTCCTGTGGTCCTCGCCGGCAGGAAACTTAAAGCGAGAAGAGGAGCCCGGCTCCTTGAGAGTGGGGACATGTCCAGTGCTATGAATGTTTAACCTTTCTGTTAAAGGATGGGGGTTTTAAAGGCCAAATGCTGCCTGTACTTTGCACTCCAAAGCGACAACGTTCTTGCTCTTACCGGCGCTGAAACGCTCTGGTCTCCTGTGCAAACAGCTGAGAGGGGAGGCCTTTGATTGGGGCTGGCTGGAGGAGCAGGTTGGGGATCCAGGCTCCTTGGGAGACCTGCGTTACCCCCAGTTGGAACTGGTGTTGTGAATTAGCTTGCTGTCGGGCAGCTGGTTTATGATGGTCTCGTTAGGTCATTTAAGAAGGCATTGCCTTTTCAGAATGGAGTAATAAGTAGTAACGAAAGAGAAGGCCGGGAAGGGAGCTGGTTGGTTGTGGGTCAGGACAGAGGTGTTTTACTACAGTGTCCTGGGATGAGTTGTATTTATTTGTTTTCTCTATCGTGTTATTCAGTAGATACTCTCTGAAAAATGGGGCGCTAAGTATCCACTGAGTGGAAGTCTTTGGTGAAGGATCCTATCTTCTAATAAAATGCAATTCCTAAAAATCATATTTAAATCCCTAATCTATTTATCCTTCTGAAAGTAGCACCAGTAGTAATGAGTAGCTCTGTTACCGGTTTACTTGGTGGTGTGCATTGGAATCCCACTTGTATATAGCAATGCTCACTCTTGCTTATATTTGCTCAGGTTTCTCATGCAATGACAGGCATGAGGTAAACACTGTAAAATAAGTTAATAGGCTTCTGAGACAAATGAAAACTCAGAAGAATAACTGATTTACAGCCTTTCTGGTTTTGTATAACATACCCAAAGTAGATAACTTTCAGACTAAGGCTGCTTTAGAAGCAGCTGGTTTGGTTTTTAAGTCCATTGTCATATCTGAATGCCTCTGCTTAACTCCAGCCTCACTCCAATAATAATTTTATCAGAGTAACTTTATGTACTGTAGGCTAAAGATGTCAGCCTGTCAGGTAATAACATCTCCTCATCTCCAACTACTTCCATCTCCTTTGATCCCTATTTTTACCCAAATGAGAATGTGGATTATGGTAAATGACCCAGCGAAGACCACGTGTTTATAACCAGAAGTTCACTCCATCTGTAACTAGTACATTCAGGCAACTGTCTGCTTTTGTGATGTTTTAACATGGTTGATCATGGGGTGGGGGTTAATGTTGTGACAGAAATCAAAGGCATATTTTATTCTTCTTAGTAAAGTTTTAATTCTCCATCTTCTTTGATCTCTTCTCCAGCTGTTCTCCATCCTGGTTGGCAAATGGACCTGGATGGTTTTTGAAGGGTTCTCGTGCAAGACTGTGTGTGTTTGTTTAAGAATCCCAAATTATTTGGGTGCCAGGTACTATAAAGCCTTATTTTGGATAATAGCCAGTAGCGTTATTGCAGAGACTTAGTATCCTGCCATGCTAAGATTTAACTTGCATATTGTCTTCCTTGGTCTTTCTATCCTGGAGTGCTACCCTAGGTGGCAATGCATATAGGACGGAGATGTGAAAGAAGAGGCTCGCCCTCTTGTTCTGCTCAGCTGCCAAAAAAGCCCCAAACAAACCAACCCGCGTGTGCGCAAGGAGAACGTAGGTGGCCGAGATGCAATGAACAATTTTAATCATTCTCTTGAAGTCACTTTAAAGTCAATTTGCTCTTTATGCAAAAGTGATTGTTTAGAGCAAGTCCAAGTGTTTGTATGGCCGTGAGAGTTTCAGGATGTTTGAATGAAGTTCCTGCCTGTCTTCCGCCCCTTTTCCACACACGGAAGCACAGGGAGGTGATATAATCCGCCGGTGCCTGCATCCTGCCCTATGTACCATATGTTGTACTCGCTCCGAAGAGCCTGTCGTCCCCGAGCAGTGCAAAAGGACGGGATTTGTACACTGAAGAGTCTGACCTGGGAGAAATTTAGGTGTGGATAGAAGAAAAAATGTTCTCATTTTAGTAGGTTTTGTTTTTATGAGACTAGGTTTGTGCAGGAGGAAGGGGGGCTCGGCTGGGTAATGGTTTTACTGGGGACCATTACTGCCCTGCAGAAGACTGTCAGGGAGCTGTGTCTTGGACTCCCCACGCACTCAGCTGAGCAAACTTGAACTGGTTTGACACAGTGTTTACAAAAGTAGGACAGGCTTAATTTAAATATATATTAATTAAAAATAATCAAATCTATAGTGGAATCTGAAATGTATATAGCAGACCTTAAGAAACCTGCAGCCAGTGGAAACTACTGGGATTTCCTTATTTTTATACAAAGACTTTTTTCAGCAAAAGGGGACCTGATTGTATGAGGAAACAGTGAAACTCATTGCAGAGGGTAATGAAGCTGAAAAGTAGGAAGGGGGTGGGGAGAAACTGTTTCTTTCTAGCTCTCGTTCTATTAAATGTTTTTGGTAAGTCCAGCGGGTATGATAAGGAAGCAGTAACAGCCCATAGATAGCAACTGCATGCCAAATACGCTTTGTTACCCACCTCTTCCAAAGCTCATTAAATCGATGATCTTAAATCAGTCGTTAGACCAGCAGTTAGGAGCTGTGATCAGTGTGTGCTCGCCTGGGAAGTTTGCAGCCCCTTTAGGGTTGTGGGCCTATAAAAATACAAGTTCCTAACTCAGACCCTTTTCAAACGGCCTTAAAAAAAGTAGAGTTATTTTTCACCAAAAACACCTAAGATACAATTCATAAAGTGTATGGCTGTGGGCTTTATTGGTTCAAAGTCAACATCTGTTTGCACGTGCGGGGAGGGAGAAGCGGTAGCGGCACCCCCGTGAGCTGCTTTGCTGAAGCAAAGCCGTGCCGACGTGGGGGCCATGCCGACGCTCAGAGCGAAGCCAGCAGCGCAGGCGGCCGGGGGCTGAACGCTTGGAGCTGCTGAATCGCCTCTCAGTCCTGCAAAACCCATTAGTTGGTGCAGTATTTACTGTTGCAGGTAGTTGCATTAACGTCAGCGCGAACAGATACGCGAGGGCTCTTCTGGGCATTGAGAAATCACGAGTTAGCAGGGGGTGGGCTGGATCTTACAAAAGCGTGGGCTCTGCTGGAAGAAGCCCTGGGACTCGCTGCCTTTCTCATGGTGGGATTGTTTTGCTGCGCTCATGCCTCTTGTGAAACGCTATCTCCCCTTCCCAGCGCGCGCTGATGGGGACACTGGCTCCCTGATAAGGCTTTCTTCTCGCAGGGTGGGGACAGGCTGTCTCCCGTGGGAACGTGGGTGGCTGCGCTGCCCACAGCCCCCAGCGCGGCCAAAAAGGGGTTTGTTCGCTTGAACTCGCCTTCAGATGGCTTTCCGTGCTGGCTCCCGGAGAGATAACGCTGAGCCCTGTGCCACAGCGAGTCATAAGTGTGCCTTTTATGTTGTCGTTCTCCTTTCTTCTTAAGATACAGCTTAAAAAGCTGAATTTGGGTTATCTGATCTATGAGGGTGGTATTAGTGTACATGCTATGGACTGTAAATGCTCCGGTTTGAAATTTGGGTAATAAAAGACTGATTGTTAAATGTTGTGAAGCTGCCTTATAAGCCTGGCTTTCACAGCGATGGGCCCGCTTGAAGGCACGAGACCGTCCCTGTCACTTGCAGACCTCTCTCTGCTTGCCAGCCAAACCCATGCTGCTCTGGTTTTGCATGAGTTGGCCCAAGTGGGTCGGGCTCAGCTCTTGTTGGTTTGATTCATGAGGGATTTAACAAGTAATACCTGGAAAGGGTGTCACAGAGAGATGCTAATCTGCTGGGTTAGCTTAAAAAATAAAAAAAAAAAAGAGGGAGGAGGGAGAAAAAAAAAGGGGGGGGAGGGGGTAAGTTGATTGTAACTATGGCCACAAAAAGATAATTGAAAACCAATGGTAAGATCTAATCATGGCCTTGTCCCATAGAATAGCTGAAGGATTTTCTTAAAGTTTCAGCTGAGGAGAGGAACAGGTTGACACCACTCCTTTACTTATGGAGCAGTAGCCTAGCAATGTTAAACCTGGTTGAACTTTAAACTTGATGTTCACTTTAAACTCACTGAAACGTGTGATGCTCCAACTCTGCTGAAGTCCAAATGAAGCTTGTCCTGTACTCTGCCGAGCCACGGCTGTATCTGTGTGGCAGGGGAGAGGGATAGCTATCCATGGCCTAAATATTTTGATAATGACTTCAGTGTCATGGCCCAGAGCTTGGCAATGCTGCTGACAGTGGGAGCTGAGGGCAGCTGTGTGGAAGAGAAAGCTTAGATGAAGGCTTTGAGCCTTTCACCCTCAAGCACATGGCAATCGTTGCTCCTTAGAAAAATCCCTGCCCAGCATGTCTCATGGTTTTTTGAAATTCATTTTCAGTGTGCAGTTCCTTGGGGAAAAAAGGTTCTTTTTCTCATCCTTGGCGTGCTGCTGTCTATAAATCTGGGGTCCTCCTTGTGAGTCTCAGGTCAAACCCACCCCCACTGCCACACCACACGCTCGCGGGTCCCCGGGGGGCTCTGCCCGCCTGCGGCGGATGGCTGTGCTGCCCTCCACCCGCCAGCGCTGCCAGCCTCGGTCAGCCTGAGTGAAGAGGAATTCGGCTCTGAAGAGCAAAGTCGCTTAAAATATTCTATAAATAATGAAGTAACGGGTACATTTTAACAAACTTGCCTCTTGAAGGCGGTGGGGAGCGGTGGCACGTGTGCGGGTGTGCCAGGGTTAGGCACGGCAAAACACAGGCATGGTGAACTGCTGCCTTGCTCGGCGTAGCCCGTCTGCTCCAGTGGCTGGGCCTGAGCATCACCCAAGGTTGCTGGGGCTGCTTTGCGCCCATTGAAGAGGGGAGAATGCAGTGGCATTCAGGAGCGGTGTCTGTACGTGCCGCCTCCGGGATGCGGGTTTGGAAGGCAGCGTGCCCCTTGTGAAGGGCAGGATGATGGCACTAGTGCTGCTGGAGTCGGATTAACCGGCTTCTGTCTCCTGGCTATAGAAAAGCATCTCCCTTCCACCTCCCTGAATGTCTGCTCTTCAAAACAGAATGCTCTTCCCATCCAACACGTGAAAACCTTCCTGACAGTTTCCCTTCTTGTGCAATTCCCTGACACCTACCTGTGCTTGCGTCCTTATGGCTTGTGTCCTGATTTAACGAACCAAAATGTTTGTGTGGTGTTTCAGTAGGCAGGAGAGATGGTGAAGGAAGTTGTGCCCCAGCAAAGCCCGCCAATGTTGGTGGACCTCAGTGCTGGCATCTGCTGGCATCATTTCGTTGCTGCCTGTCCCCCATTTCTCTCTTGACAATCGCAGGCTGCTGCTGGGGTGTCCTCCCTGGGCAGGCTTGTGCCATGGAGATAGCAAAGGTCTGATCAGGTGGTTCTATTCTTCTACCAGGGCCTCATTTATCTGATGCTTTTCTACCACAGCGTGAAAGGGCTGACAGACAGACAGACGTGCATACTACCCCTGCCTGTCTAAGCTCTGTTCCCTGGCTCTCAGGCATAGCAGCCGTTCAGCCCACTGCTCAGGCCTTGGCTCTCTACGTACCAAATTTGTTGCAGAGAGTTGCTAGGAAACTCAGAAGTGGTTGCATGGCTCCCCCCACTCTTCATTTTATTATTTTTTTTTTCCAATGTTGTGGTATTGGCTGAATGAAGACCAGGGCAGGAATGCTTCACCTGGAGCAGCCCACTCTTCCAGGGGACCAGTGATTAGAGGGATGTTTTGTGCTTCCAAGTTCTAGGCTTACGTAGGCTGAAGATACTGAATCCATGTGGATCATTCCTCTCTTCAAACTTTGCATGGCTATTTGGTCACTTCTCGCTCGCACCAGGACCGTGAGGTCCACTCGGTTTCTGTAGGTGGGTTATAGTGGAGTGTACTGGCAAAGAAGCCTCTTGTTCTTCTGGCCTCTGCTGCTGTGTTTGGGTGCACGGTCTGAAGCATTGCGTGGAGCTTTTCTGCTCCTTGACTAACGTACTGCTGCTCGGGCTTGTTATCTCTTACTCCCTTCTGCTGGGCCGTTGCTGAGCTTTTAAAGCAAGAAAATGTGTATGTACCATGCTTCGGTCGCACCTTTTTTGGCATGTCTGCATAGAGAACAAGTCCTTGGCCATAGCTTGAGCTCTCTGCTTGTGTTACTTTCTCTTGCTTCTAGCTTGTAAAACCAGAGGAAGGCGCTTCTGCTTTTTTTTATTTTTTTTTTAACTAACGCTTTTCGACTTGTTTCACAAGCCACTTCCACTTCCCCTAGCCCTTGCAGAATTGTTGCCACAGCTGCCACAGCAGCAGCACCGTCCCGGCGCGGTCAGAGCCTTGGAGCCCTGCCTGACCCGATGCCTGCGGGACGAACCTCCGCGCACGCTGCTGGGTGCACCGGGGGCTGCTAGAGCAGCGCTGTGCCAGTCTCACTGCTGTGCCTGTCACCAGCCGCTCTGCTGTGTGGCACCGAGGGCTACATTCAGCATTTCCGAAAAAAACCAAAGCAGGCTTGATTTATGGTGACAAACTGAAATGGCTCTAGGGGCCTTGTTGGGCAGGGAACTCGTTTCGGCTCCCATTGATTATTTGACAATACTGTGAGCACTGACTCAAGCCTGTCTATTCTGTGTTTGTTTATTGATGCAGACAGTTCAGGAGAAGTTCATCAGAAGGCAATTAATCGTTATGTAATCCCTGAGAAATACGTAAGTGAACAGTTGCTTGCATACAAAGACACCCATCAGGAATATGGGGGGGGGCAGGGAGGAAGTCAGAACTGTCAACCCCCTAATACAGCATCCACTGAAAGCACCAGGCTTTTTACTCCTGGCTCACTAAGTCAGCAATATCTGAAGCATCAGCTCTCCTGGTGTGGAGAGAAGGCTCACAAAGATGGGAAGAGTAGCTCACACCAAAAATATGGTGGCACAATATGGCAGATGAGCTTAAAAAGCATTGTCCCTTGGCTCAGGAAGATACTGTGGGCAAGCAAGCCTAGACAAGCAATCGGGGTGCTCTTGGTGCTCTCCTCTTTCTACTAGCGAGTGAGAGTTCAGGCAGGGCTTTCCTCTGCCTCACCTAGAAACTGGCCGTGCCTTCGGTGGCAGTCCTGCCGGAGGAAGGACTGAACAATCCAGCCTTCCGGTAATGTGTTCTTTAAAGGCTTAAAATAGTTCCTGTGTTTGTCACGATCTGGATTCCACAATAGCTCGGAGGGTGTGTCACAGGCAAAGGCCAAACAGCCCCTTCTGTCACCTGAACAGGCACCTCTCGCCCCTTAAATCCATAAACTGAACAGTAGTTTCTCTATGCCTCTGCATACTAGGAGTAATCCTACTCATCCCCTATTCCCCAATATTCCCAGTGTATTTGGCAGTAGCCTGTCCAGCACCCATCTTGCTCCAGAGGACTCTAGCGAGATCCTTTCCTTTGGCTCCTGCTTGGCTCCTGGTATGGCTTTCTGGAAGTGGTTTACTGGATAACTTTTATTTGATATGTTTTCTTTTGTGGAATGCATGTTCCATTCCTGTTTCTGCATAGACTTGTCAGCCATGGTCTGTGCGGTGTGTTGATTTGCACAAAGGCTGGTAGTGGCCATAAGGGCTTTTCAGGTTTTAAATGCCGAGACTGTAAATGAATCTAACTACAGTTCAGCAACACATCCTGGGCGCTATGCTGGCAGCTGTCTGCTTTACTTTTTTGGTACTAATTAGCACTCCAGGGACAAATTATCTATGGCATTAAAATGCCCAGGAGTGGAGGAGCCAAAAGATGGAACAGGATGTGTGCTTTTGACTGACCAGCCACATGCCGTAGACTGGCATCAAACAGCTTCTGTTCTTGGGATATTACCATCTGGGTGGTTCTTTCACTTTTGTCCACAAATTTCACTGCAAAAAATAGGAAATACCATGAATTCCTCAAAGGCTGCACATTTAGGGGTGTTTTACCTGGAAACAGAAGCTCTCCCCCCTTCTCTGCATTCTCTATGTGGACTTTTGCTGCATTGGAGATCCTGTAATTAGGCTGGGGTTTGCAGAAGACTTCGGATTTGTAGTTCAAACTGTGTATTTTGGAGGATTTCATGTCAAATGATGTGGCTGTCTAACAAACTCACTACTGGTGAGTCATCCTAGGGTGCTTTCTTGATAGTTCTTGGTTTTCTTTTTTCCTTCATATCATTGTCTCTTCCTTTCTTTGGGATTTAAAGACAAACAAAACACCTACCATGAGAGAAGTTTTCATTTCCCTTGCTGTAAGGTGAGGGCATGACCCCCAGTGAAGCTCAAGGTAGAGGTGAAGCTGCAGAGATGCTGGTGGGAACCCTTTTCTTCCATCCCACAGCTCTTGGAGAGCGAGCAGCAGACTCTCTTCTCAGCCTGGTGCTGTGTGTCCCCTTGCTGTGAGGGGTATCGTCCAGGCGTGCAGGTTACAGACTTGGAGATGCCAGTTCCTTCTGCCTGATTGCTACCTTGGCTTTTTGAGGTCAGAGTAGGCTGTGTTTTGCTTTGTGCTAATGTCTCTGAGCAGATTCTCATCTATGGCACAAAACAGGAATTGGGAAAGGGCTTTAAACCCTAAAGCATCATCTCATGCCTGGGATGTCTGAAACCAGCTCCCAGGGCTGGCAATGTATGCATTTGGCCTATTTAGGATCCAAACAAACCTTCCTGGAAGAATATCTCTGTTGTAATACATCGTGCAGGAAAATACCATCAAAGAAGCTGAAGGAAATTGCCAGACGCGAGTTACAGAGAGACTGCCCGGTGTAGTTGGCCAAAATCTGACGCTGCCTTGTATGAATCTGGCTTGCTGTGAACAGCTTTCGGAGCTGGCTGGCTGCTGCAAGGGGCTGCGATGCAACTGGCTGCCTGATGGCAGGCAGCTGCCATTCCCAAGGAGGCTGCCGGGAATGTGGCTGTGTGGCGTCAGGACTGGAGGACAAGCAGATGGAGAGAAAGGAAAGGTGGAGAAATGAGCAGAAGCTCCTTGGATTTCCAAAGCTCTTGCAATGACAAACGTGACTTGCTGAGCTCAGTTCAGGAGTGCCCACATCAGCTGGTGTGGGTCTCTCTCCATCTGGTATGGTTCAAACACTACAGGCTGGGTTTGGGCTCCATGGGGCCATGGACAACTCGGGAGGGGATCAGCTGTCCAGCCTGTATGAGTGTTGGTCCTCTCAAAGGCAGCCGTGCGGGGCAGCCAGCCTCCTCTCCACACTGCAGTGGGCCATGCTGGAGATCAGTTTTCCAAAATCTCCTACTGACCTCATGGTCTCGGGTCCCCTTTCTGCTTCAAATGCTTCTGCCGTCCCGTGGGGCTGTGGGCCGTTTTGGTCCCTTCTGGGAAGTGCCATGAGTGCACTCGGTTGTAGCGGTGATGTGATGGCAGGGCCACAGAAAGTACAGGGTTCGTGCCCACACCGTCCCCTCGGCATCCCTACCTGCGAGAGCTTGCTGTTGCGAAAGCTCATGTTCTTGCATCACGAGTTCTTGATGTCCTGAACTGACTTCTCCTTGGAGATGGTGGTCTCGCTTCCACTGGTGACCAAGCAGTGTGACCTCCCAGGGACCCCTGGCCTGGGGGGAAGTGGGACAGCGGTGGTCCTCTCCCTTTGGGGTGGAAGCCCACCTCACGCAGCTCATGGGATCCCCTCCCTCCCTCCCCGAGCTGTGTCCCCCACTAGAATGGATGAGGAGATGGAGATAGCTGGGGAAATATGCTTGTCAGGACAGTCCAAAGTGGTGGAGAAAGGCAGCAGCTAATTCTGTTCCGGACATCTTTAAAGATTGAACGTCAGACGTGGGCTCCTACCTAGAAAGGAAGCAATTGCTGGGGGTTGCTGGGTTGCTCACCTGCTAGCTGTAGGAGTAATGATGAATGAGTTCATGCTGCCACAGTGAACGTGTGGGCTGCAGTCACTCCCCCACCCACAGCTCGCAGCCCTGTTTGCAAAACCGTGGCCTCCAGCTCAGCATCCAGCACCCCTGCATGCCTTAGCAAGCCCAGGAGGGGATGAGAGGTGACAGTGTGGCTGCTGGGGTGGCTCCCCTGAGGCTTGGGGGTGAGGGCGGGTTGGTTCAGACCTCTCGGTGGGAGATGATGCTGTGGGGGACCGGGGCACGCTCTGCTCCTGGGTTTTTTCAGCATCCCAGAAGGGCTGAGCTGGCTGGGACCCTGCCGGTGGGAAGCGTGCGATGGCTGACCTCCAAGGGAAGCCCCACCTCCTCTCACAATATTTACTTCCCCTCCTTGGACCTCTCCCAACGCTGTAAGTGCAGAGCAAACACAGTGGGGCACTTCATGCTCCGTTTCAGAAGCACTGTGCTTTTCCCCGGGCTTGCTCTGCTCCGCATCTCCTCCTGCCCCGCTCTGCGTGCCCTTCTCTGGGCATCCGGTGGCAATTCGGTAAGAAACAACCCAACCTGAGCAAAGGAAACCCCCTAATTTCTTCTGAAACCAGCACGAGCTGCTGTCCTGCATTTGGGCAGTGAGCCCAGATAGAAATGGATTTGTCCCCTGTGGTAAAGACACAGCTGTCCATGCCAACTCATGCGAATGCAGCAAGTCTTCAAAACCCAGCGGAGACTCAGGGGTCCCTTATTTTCCTCCCTCCATTATATGCTTTTCCCCTTATTCCTTACCCCCCCTTCCCGGCCTGTTCCTTGGTACACAGTTATACTGTCACCTAAGCTATATAAAACTGTTCAGCAGGGCTTGTGGTGTTTATACTGGGAACTAATCCTCCTGTAAGCTCCTGCGTAGGTTTTCCAAACACAGATATGTAAACTGCAAAGCAATAAGAAAGGTCACAACTGGAGTTTGCCCAGCTCCTCTGGGGATAATATCCACAGTGGGACTTTCTCCCCCGGGGTAGGGGCAGCCCGGAGTGGGTGTGATGGAAGGAAAATGGGTAATGAACTGGAATCACACTGTGGGGGCTCTCCTCCATCAGCAAGGAGCAGAGTGGGTGAGCTATAGGGATTTCTTCTGTCCCTTAATCTGCTGATTCGATGCGCTTCTGGGAATGGCGGGGAGCTCCCGAGTCAACAGCTCCCATCTCGCGTGTGACACATCTCACAGCGAAGCCCTGTGTGCAGACTGTCGCGCAAATGCCCTTTTGGCATTTTGCTGCAGACTTGTAATTCTTGCAACAATTTGTGCAAATTTCGAATTGCAAAATGCAGACTTGTCCTGGCAGTTTTGGGCAAAGCTAACGGACAGCGCTGGGTGGATGATGCTGAAAAGGTCCTGCGTGGGAGCAGCTCTGAGGCTCGCCTGGCACTGCCTGCTTACAGATGTTTGCTTTTAGCCAAGCCTTTCGTCAGCTGCCTTTTTCCCCATGCAGGATGGGGGCACAAGAGGAGTGGGGTGAGAAGAACCATGTCTGCAAATGCTTCCAGTCCACCATTAATAGTCTTTTGCTGGTGTGTGGCACCTACAAGCAGAGCAGCTGCTGTGCAGCTATCGGTCACCCCTTCCTAGGCAGTGAGTGCTGCCTGGGGAAGGGTGTTTGGTGGGAAGGAGGTCAGCAAGCTGCTAACCCAAGGGTACGCTCCTGTGTTGTTGTGAGGAATGGAGAGGGAAAGTCAGCAAAAGTTTTCCAACCACTAGGGCAAGGAGGTTTTGATGTTTTTCTGGTTCCTTGGTGAATAAGCTGGTTAAAGGGACTAGATAAAATGGAGGGGGCAGCCGGAAGAGCATGTGTAGTATTTTTCTTACTGTGATCTGAAGAGCTCACTGACATGCAACACCAGGAATACCGGCCAGTCCTGGGAAATCAAAATGCACCCTTCTTCTTGGTGTACCTACCAAGGAGGTGATCCCTACATTTCCATTGTGTGTTACAGAAAAGTGCCCTGGTGAGGGTCCTGATGAGGAAGGGGAGTGTAGGGATGTTCAGGGTGGAGATGGTTCACAGCTGTACTGTGAATTTGGTTGGATTGTCTGTATACTCAGGACTTCTATTAAATGGAGTTATCACCTATACTATTAGCAGAGAGCCTCTATACTCTGAGGTTTTCTTGCTTCCATCTTTTTCATGCTACAAACAATAGGACACATCTCCTTTCCTAAAAGCCTCTTTCTCCCCACGATGGGAAGCGGTGTGGGCGGTAGAGACTGGAGGGAGGAAGGAGGATGCTTTGGCCCTTACACAGCATTCGTCCTCTCTGTGATGCTACGGGCAGGTTTAGGAAGCAGAAATGCATCTGCAAGTTTCCGTGCTTGTGTTGTAGCTGGTACCAGTGAAGCTGAGGGTGAATTGGAGGAGCAGGAGTTGTGCAAGTACTGTGTGCTCCTGGCTCTCCTCGCCTTTGTACTCATGCTGGTTTTGTCTTGCAGGCTAAGAACAAGGAAACTGGTGCTTTAGCGGCTGCCAAAGTCATTGAAACAAAAAGTGAAGATGAACTGGAAGATTATATGGTGGAGATTGAAATACTGGCGACCTGCAATCACCGGCACATTGTCAAGCTGCTGGGAGCGTTTTATTGGGACGGCAAGCTCTGGGTAAGAGGCTGTTGCTGTGTGTGACCTGTATAGCTGTGTGTGTCTCTCTCTGCAGAGAGGAAATGGCTAAGTTACGGTGAAGCAAAACCTCTGGAGCAGCTTGAAGAATCAGTGTGAGTTAAAAATGACTCACAAGCTGTGCTCTGCTCACTGCATGAATGGTGCATGGATTTTCCCCACTTTCTTCGATGAGCAAACTATCTTCTAACTAAAGCTGCTTATAAATAGCCCAGAGATGATCAAGAGGACTTCACTGTAAAGTGAAAACTGGAGTTGCTGGGGTTTTTTCACCATTTGGAATTTGTAAATGTAGAAAATGCAGCACCGGTTAAGGGCATCTCTTCCGCACTTAGTTCCTCTTTTGAAAGATCAGATGGAAGGCTAAGCCTGGCTTTTTGATTTGTGCCTTACTTCTGGCTCAGCATCTGTAATGCAGAGGCAACTGATAGCAAGAGCTCCATTTCCCATGGCTGTGGAGGCACAGGGACATAAAATGCAATCCAGCGGGTTAGTGCAACAGCTAGTTTTGCTGCGGCTGGAACAGCAGGTTCCTGCATCTCTTTTCCCCTAGCCCGGCAGGCTTTTTTTTTTTTTTGTTCTGTTTTTTTTCCCCCCCCTGCCTGCTGTTTTCTTTGAGTCCCTGGAAGCAGAGAAAGGTGAGCATGAAAGGCACCTTCCTGGGTGCTGCCACAGCAAAAGTGCAAGGGGCTGGAGAGGGTGAGGGCACGCACCCTTGTGTACTTGCCCTGTGCTAGGCTCCAATAACTGTGTGCCTGTGTGCGTGCAGGTGTGCCTGTGTCAGGATAGTGGAAATCGGGTGAAACTTATGAAACCCATCTCTTGGCAAGTTCATCTGCTCCTTCTTATAACTACTGACAAGTCAGGAGAGTGTCAAGGGTGCGTTCAGCAGCTGTTACTTTTTTCTTCTTCTTTTTAATGCTTCAGATACCTTCGTGACCTCCCAGGGTACTTACTAGAGTTAAAAAAAGACATCTCGGCTTTTGCGATTTGCACTTGTGTGAGCTGAGCTGTCAGATCTGTCGGTCCCTGCTTGTTTTGCCAAGGGAGCCAAGGCCTGAGCGCGGGCTGAGCTGCGGGGCTGTCGCTGGAATAACGCAATCCATGTCTAGCTCATTCCTCGGTTAAGCAATGTGGGAGAGGTGCTGTTTCGTTGGGCAATGTGTGCTTATTCAGCAAGCACCTTTTGCAATGTCAGCACGCGTTGGTGTCCTTATTTAAAAATCCATCGATAAAGTCCCTGACTTCTCTGTGACACCCCGCTCAGAGGACTGCGGTACCCACTGCCGAGCGCTTCCTTCTGTCCATCTTCTCGCTGCGAGTTGTCCAGAGACTTGGTATTTGGATGGCTGCTAATCGTGATGCAGAGCCCTGGGTACGTTAAAGAACAGAGTAAATATGTGCCCTTCTGAGGAAGTGAACGGCAAACATCTCTCCTAGGAGAGGACTTGAGATTTGGACAGATTGCAACTGCAGCAAAGGCTAATCTCGGCAAAATTAAAAAGGCAAACATACACCGAGCTCGGGCAAGAGATGGGGCTGGTTTATATTCCACCCTGTTGTGCTGTTTTTACCTCCCTGCTCTGTGCCTCGTCTGCCTGAATTTTATACGTTGGCCTTGTTCGTTCTCTCTAAAATGTCAGCCCCCTCCCCTTTCCCCTTCCACCTCCTCCCCGCAATAGGAAGCTTTGCCTTCCTTCCTGTAGGGAAAATGGATTGCAGAGCTCCTTGGCTCTGCTTTTGTCTAAGAAGTGCTTTGTAATGTCATATGCTTGCCGACCTACTAAAATTAAACAGCCTCTTTGAAGCTACTGGAACAAGAGCGTCCTGTATGAGGCTGTCCCGTGAGGGTAGACGTTACGGCCCCATCCATTGTTTTGGGAGGAGGATCGTTCTCTTTATTTAATTATTTGAGTG
This sequence comes from Astur gentilis, assembly GCF_929443795.1. Taxonomy (NCBI): domain Eukaryota; kingdom Metazoa; phylum Chordata; class Aves; order Accipitriformes; family Accipitridae; genus Astur; species Astur gentilis. Next base: position 11,232,436 of record NC_064905.1, read on the forward strand.
GCATTTGCATTTCATTGCTCAGGCTGTTCTTACTAATGCTCTAGTGTTTTACTGGCTTTGAGGGAAGTAAATAAGCCAGGCTGTTATACCTCTGGAAGGGTTCTAGTCGCTACCAGGTTTTCCCTAAAGTCAAAGGCTTCTGCTTCTCGGTCACCAGCGCTGCTGGGGAAAATTTGCATCCAAATATAAACACCAGCTTTCATTGTCTTGTCCCATATCCCATCCTCACTTCTGTCTGTGTGTTTGTTTTAGCCAGCATTTTGCCAGACCATTTGCAAATGGTCCATTTGTATGACGGGTGCGTGGGCTCTGCTGCGCTTTTGGCTTCAGGTGGCTCAGGCTTCGGGTGAAACTGCTGCGGGTGCGTGTCTGGTCGGTGATCCGCTGTGGTTTCCTTGTCTTCGCAGCCCAGCGTGGAAGACAATGTTCAAAGTGAGAAAGGGGCAGCAGCGGGAGCACGCGGACAAGCTGGCAAGGGGTCCAGACGTGCCCGACCTCCTGGATGGCAGGAGCTCTTGTGCTCTTATTCTAATTCATGGCTCGGTCTGTGCCACAAGCAGCCTCAGCTGGCAGCGCTGAGAGGGGCTCAGTGGTGAGAAAGGCTCTTGCTAAATCAGTCTGTTGACTGTTCTCTGACTCTTGAACTAACAAGGAAAATATGTGAGGAAACCTGGCCTTCAGTGGTGGCTGCTGCTGCAGAAGCTTCCTTGTCCCTGCAAACTGCATTAGGTCCCCGTGGCTCCTCTCTGCCAGGGTTTGGCTTTGTGCTTCAGTAACCAGAAGGCAACATGCAATATTTATGGAGCAAAAAACCTTTCTGTGCAAAGAGAAGTGGCTTATCCTACAGAAGCTGCTTTGAAATCCATAGCACTGCAATGAAAGCATAAGCCAGAAAATTCCTCTTGCTTTTATACCTGATCAGCGTCAAGCTGAAGGAGGAGAAGAACCCAGTTCTCCCAAGGGACAGAGCAGAAGCCCTCTGCAAGCTGCAGGCAAGGGCTTGGGAGACCCCAGTGAGTTCCCAGAAATATAACTGGTGAGATGACAGCAACCAGCATGTACTTCCTCAGCATGTAAATACACTGCAGAGATGCTGTGCCCTCACCAGCAGTTGCTATCTCATTCCATTTCCCCTCCACCTTCTTTTCTTTGGTTGTGGCAGAGGCCAAGCAGTCTTGTGCTGGTTGAAAACAGCCCAGGGAGGCTTGCAAAACTGCGGTGGTGGGAGCTTTCATGATTTTATTTTATTTTTATTATAAGCCCTGTGGCATTTGATGTTCTTTTGCATAAATCCCAGCTGCTGGAAATGGGGGCACCAAATGAAAGCTGAGAATCTCATGCTATTAAAAAAAAGTCTGGTTTGAGTCCTTGTGGCTGGGCCACATTTTAAAGTCTTTTTTCCCGAAGTGTGATGTAGGACTTGGAAACACAAAGGCAAATCCTCCTCACCCAATATACATGCAACTTTAAAACCAGACCTTTTAAAGCTATTGTGTGACTGAGGAATGGGACTAAGGTATGACTTTTGAATGCTTGGAATCCGCGCTGATAATTATTAGTACAAGGGAAAGAAAAACAACAGACCTTGTGTGTTGTGTCCCTCTTGAGGGCTATGTAGTTGGTTTTTGTTTGTTTGTTTGGGGTTTTTCCCACCTTCCAAAACAACACAAAAAGACGGAAACCTCAAAGGAAGGGAGGAACTTTTGATCTCTTGCTTCTGAATCTTTCTGCTGCTTCTGTGTGTCTCCTCTCGCAGACAGGAGGAACGATAAGATGACCAGGGAGGGGAGTCTCATTTGGATTGATGAACTCCAGTTGGAGTTCTGGGAGATCTCTGCTCCCAGAGGACGGTGGTCATCTCCACCAGACAACCCAACACACTGCAGGAGCTGATCCGTGGAGTAGGGCAGGAAACCCAGGATCCCTCCTGCAGGAGCCGGTCGAGATGCTCCAGCGTCAAGCCTGCAGGGTTCTCTGGAAATTAGTTGAAATGTCATTGGGCCCCACGTATTTAATCGCAAGACTCTGCCGGTGGTGGCACTTTTCTAGCGAAGCACCGGGGAATTCTCTTCCCCCTCCCTCCTTTTCTATAAACCGTGGTTGCTATAGCAAACGGGCTTTTGAATAAACAGACGTTTCCTGGAGATCAAAGCAAAAATCACTGTACCGTGCAGGTAACTCTGCCTTGCCGGAGCATTTTGGTGATGGTTAATTTAATCAGCTTAGAGTTTCTTCTCACTGGCCCGCTGTGTGGGTATGTAACTCGTATAGCTTGCAGATAGACACCAGCTTTGTAGCTAGTCTTTGTACTTCCCTTAAAAAAGCGTTTTGCATTTTCTGTGGGCAAGCCCTGACCTGTTTAGCCAGGGACTTTTTGGATTGCTACCCCTTTGATATGGATGTTGACTGGAGATTTGGGCATTCTTGAAAATCCTGTATCATAAAGAAACGTTCATTATCCCATGCAGTAGACTGCTGGGCTATGTAAAGCATCTGCAGCTTTTAATTCTCCTAAGTTGGAAATACCTTTTCTTTAAAACAAACAAAAAAAGAAAGCCGATAACAGTATCAGATTCCCTAAGGTTTCCCTTAGCAAAGGGAGGTTATTGTATCTTGCAGGGATGTCTTGCAGGGTGAGCGGCCTGGGCTCTGGCTGGATGCCCACAGGGGAGCCTTTTGCATGAATGCTGTACCGGAGCAGGGCTCTCCAGGCTTCTCAGTCATCTGTCCCTGAGGAATCCGAGGGCTATTCGTGTCCCTTTAAAATTTCACTTGGCAGGAGAGTTGTGGTCTAAACTGGCCCTTCCTGCTTGGCCTCGTGTTCCTAAAGCTTTGTACCAAAGTTCCCCCCAAAGTGCTTGAACAGTTGTTTGCAGCTCGCAAGTGTCATGAGCGTAGCAGAGGAGAGACCCAGAAAAACAAAGTGATCCCAAACCTTCAAACTTTGTTAAACAGCTAGCCAGCATCCTAGAGAAACAACCCTTTCCTTTCTTTCCCCTCCTTTCCCCCAACTGCAGAAACTTAAAGCCATGCCAGGTTTGGCTGCACCCCGAGAGCCCCCGAGAGCACGCAGCGCTGCGCTGCTGGCAGGGCTGGGCTCTGGTACCCGTGAGCTGCTGTGGGATAAGCCCCGCTGGGCAAACCGGCGTGGGGGTGGTGTTTGCTGGACCGGTTTCTAAATTCCTACCAGTCCAGAATTTGGGCAGAACTGCAAAGCAACCCCAGTAACTTCTGCAGGGTAGGTAGGCGAGGAACAGATGTGGGCAGACGTCTGCACACATCAGGACACGGCATCGCTGTGCCCCAGGAGGCTGGGAGCGTGGCGGGGTTATCGCTGTCTCCCCTCCCTGTCCTTGGGGTCAGCTGGATGCACATCATCTTGGCCAGGATGGGAAAAAGCAATGTAGCCCGGTGGTTTTTCTGACACTTCCCTGGGCTTCCAGCATCGAGCAATTTGCTGTTCAGAGTAGTATAATTGACCTGAGTGGGTAATGACTTCTGCTCCAACCTTGGGACTGTGTCTTCGCCACCTGGGATGCTGCGGAGCGGCCATCTGGGTGGCATCCTCCCTCCCCTCCCTGCCACCCGCTGCCTGCCTGCGAAGCAGCAAGGCTTCTCCCTGCCTCACCCTTGTGCAGGATGTTTACTGCCTTTCCCCAAGGCATGGAGGTCTAAGTCATCTTCTGCCCTCCCCTCCACTGTAAAGCTGGGCAGCGGGCTGCATGGGATCGACGTATCTGCTCCGTCTTGGGAACGTGAGCTTTAGCATTCAGACTCCTGGCAAGTCGCTGGAAATCCTAGTCTGGGTAAAACTGGGGCTTTCCCTTAAAGCGAGGATGGAAATGGAGTGATTTTGATCAACCACCAAGAAAGACTTATGCAGCAGGCAAATTACCATAGCCCAGCCAAGTTCAAGAGCGCTTCTACAGGTAGCAACATGACAATGCAAACTAGAATAGAAGCCTTTGTCTACCATCCTTTATTCAGGATAACGTTGCAAGAAAGGTTATTGAAGCAATAATAGTACCTTGTGATTACATACCCTTGTCATCTATACACCATGGAATGCTTTTATAAAAGAGACCTGGTGTCATTATCCTGGTTATTAGAAGGGAGAGCGGAGGCACAGACAAGAATTTGCCTGCAGTTTACTCAGCAGGTAAACAGTACTTGGGAATAAGTCTTATGTGCTGAATCCCAGTCCAGGGTTATAACCATAAGGCCATAGTTTTATGAAAAGAAAGCAGCAGACGAGAAGCCTATAGGCAAATCAGTTTTCAAAGCACTTTAAAACTTTGTTTAGAAGTGAATTGCAATAAGCCACGTTCCCACTTGGCTGTCTTACCAAGGGAAATGCTAAGGAACAATGTTTGCATATAAATGAATATTTATGAACTACCTGTGTATAGGAGACAGTACCTTGAAACCTAGCTTCAGCCTATGCCCTGGAATAAGCGATAGATTACAGGTTTAGACTACTTTATTTCAGATAGAGCCTGAAAGTTGTCATTTGGGAGGGAGGGATGGCCTTTTGCAGACCTTATGGCTTGGGGTGGTTTCTATTGACTTCAAAGCCCTCACTGAAACAGTTAAATAGCAATATTCTTGTCTTGTAAGGTGAATCCAGATACCTTGTGTTCTGAATTTGGGGATGATCTGAGCCAATAATCATTTCTAGGAGATCCCAGGCAGGAGTTGAAAACTTGTAAAGTCCTTTGCCACCCCTTCAACGAGTCGTCCTCCCAGCCAGGTGAGGCTTTGAGGCTGTGTTGGAAATGCTGGCTGTTAATAAAAGCCATTAGGAAACTTGTCCTGGGTCAAACTCCAGCTCTCATGGTGAGCTCTGCCCGTCTGAAATGCATCATCTATTTTAGATGCTGGCACAAACTTGGGGTGCCTGATGTTGGCAAATCTTCCCACTGATGAAGCAGCAACTTGTCGCTTTTAGCTATTTATATTTGGAGGGATTTTCTGCATTTTGCTGCCCATCCAGTAACAAATGCTTTTGATTAACTGCGTAGCCTCTAAATACTGATTAACCTGGTGAGAGAAGGGGGATCCCAGTCACGGCCCTCCAAGGAGCAAAGCCTTTGCCCTGTGCCCGGGCAGAGAGCCATCGCTTGGGTGTTTTTTTGGTTTCTATAGTAAACAAGAGCGCTGGCCTTCCTCTTGCCATCCCTTGAGTATGGCTCTGAGAGCCCTGAGCACTTGGAGCCAGTTGTGGTCTGGTCCCTGAAGAGAGAGCTCATGTTTGAGCCTGTGCATGTTTCCATTAACCCTTCCCACAGCGCTCAGCATCCCAGGTACCGCTGCCTCATCCTGGCTGTGCTGACCCTCTCTGCTCTGCATCTTGTAGCTGTTTGCGTTCGCTGGCCATGGGCGTTCGATTCTCATCCATCTGGGATGCCGGTTAGTAGGTCGGGATGGTGAATTCAAAGGGGTCAGATATCAGCCCTTGTCCAAAGAAACTAAATGCCCTGTGTGATTCTAGCAAGGGGAAGGATGCTTTTTGTAACGTCAAAACCATTTAGTTAAACTAGAAGGAGTTTTGATTTGTTCTGCCAAAATTTCAGTAGGAATGGGAATATATCTGCCAACCTGGGGGGGTGGGGGGGGGTGGGTAGTTCAAGGAAATATTCCGTAATCTCAGAATGACTTAGATGTGAAGAATTTATCCTCAGTTTCTCTGTGATCATCAGGGAGCTCTGCATTTCAGGAGGAGTATGCAGCGTTATCTGACTTTGTTCTCAATAAAGCTTTCCTTCTCTGATACTCTGTAAGCCTTGGGTTTCCTCACTTGCTGCCCTGCATCTTCTTTCCCCCCACTCGTTATGGGGACAGACTTTTTTTTATTTCAAATATTTTTCTCTGTAGGTTATTTTGTTCAGAAAAGGGGAGGGGGAGAAAAGGTTTATAGTATTTAAAGTCTCTGAATAGTGTCCTTGTCTGTATGGGAAAATTGGCAAGCTTGGAGCACTCTCTTACAGAGAGCTAATTATTTCGCTTCCACCTACAGCATACTTGCCATGTCAGACAAGCTGTTGACGTTTGTGCTCTGCTGTGGCAGCAAAGAGGCTTCTGGTGGCTTCTGTATTGTTTTATGGCCTCTCCAGTGTGTGCTGAGGGCTGGCTGTAGCTGGAGGGGAGTGCATTGCTGGTGGCTTTTGCAGGTGCCGGTGGTTCTTGGGTGTTCGTCCCCTCTTGTGTTTGTGGCCCGCTGGGGCTCTAGAAATGAGGTTGGGAAGGATGGCTTGTGTCCTCGGTGCGTAGTAGGCTGCTGTAGCGTCTTGCCCTGTCTTCAGCCCCCAGCAAATAGCTGGAGCAGCTCAGCCTTGCTTTGAATCAGCCCATCTGGCTTACAAGCAACGCTGGTGTAATCTGTTCCCCAATTTCTTCCAGCCCTTTGGCATGTGTTGGGTGAAAAGTGTTGGGCCGGAGGGTGGTGGGGAACGTGCCAAGTTAAGTGGGTGTAGGAATGAGATCCACCTCCTCCCTCTGCTCCGTAATGTAAACTTAATCCTTGGACTTCAGTCAGAGCAGGGCAAGGCTGGCTGAGATAATGGGGGGAGACTCGACATGCTTGCAAACAGAACTTCACTGGCCGGCATGGCCCTTGATTTTAAAGGAGAGAGTAGATCTGACCAAATCATATTTAAAAACCAAGGCGGTGCTCCCCAAATCCAGCCTCTGTGGTCCTGTGCTATGGGGGGAAGAGGGGAGCTGCTCCTGGGAGGGCTGATCCCGAGTTGCTCGTCTTGCCTCTTCTGGCAGCCAGCAGGACAGCATAGCTTTGCCGTTAACCACCAGAACTTGGGTTCAGATGTCAAACAGATGGAGTAAAGGACGTGCTCCTTGACCGTGCCTAAATATATCACTGTGTTCTTTCCACCAGCAAGGAACGGCTCTGTCCTCTGGGGTTTGTGTCGCTCGGAAGCTGAATCCCCTTTCTTAGTCCTGGCAAGTAGAAATGTGTCCACAGTTTTTGCTGGAGCCACGAGGATGGGCTCAAGCCCATCAGCCCAGGGGATGTGATGGGCTTGGAGGGACAGGGGATGGAGCCAAGTGGGGTGGCTCTTCACCCTGTGCTTGGGTGTTTGGAGATGTTGGGTGCAGGCAGAAGCCCCGAGAGATAAGCAGGCATGGATGGAAGCTGTTCACGAGGAGAGTGCCTGGCTTCCCTATGTGTCCAGGCCATAGTCAGGCTGCAGAGGCGGTGCTGGCGGAGGTTACCGTCCATGTCCCAGATGGCCGCTCTGCGTGCGGGACTAGGCTTTGCCTGTGTGCCCCTGGCACGGAGTGGTCTCAGGTTGGAGCTTGAGGTCTGGATCCATCATTTATCTGGGTGGCTTTGGGGCAAATGGCCATCTATGTTCTTTGTGCTACACTTCGTATTTGCTACAGCCAGTGTTGCTGAACCAGGGGCATCCTCTCCAGGGGTTTTGTGCAGATCTTGGCCCCCGCTTCAGATGCTCCTGACCTTGTCCGAATCTTCTCAGACTGCTGCAGTAATATGCAGAGTTTGAGAACAGAGCTAGCTGTTGCCTCTGTCCTTTATTTTCCACGGCACGTGGATTATGGGGCTGAGCAGTACTGTGGGATGGCCACCAGCAAGCTGCTGGGTGACTTTGATACTGAAGAAGTGGATGGGAAAGCTGGCCTTCGGTAGCTAGTGAACAACCGTTGCAGGTAATGGGGCAGAAAACTTTCTGCTCTTCTAGTACCAGGACTGAGGGCTGTAGGAGGATGCTTTCCTGGACTTGCTCTGTCTCCTCTGCCTCCGAGTCGATACCAAAAGCCCTAGAGACTGTCTGGGCTCTCGACTTCCCACCGCTCCTGCAGGGCTCAGGAAGGAGCTTGTCTTGCCCATGGCAAGATGATCCAAATGATCCAAATGCCGGGAGGAGAGACCCGCCTTGCCGTGACTCCTCCGTACCCTGGTCTAGACTGTTTCCTCCCAGCCCTCCTGCCTTCTGCCTGCGGTGCCAGGGGACTCGTCCTCTGCTACGGGTGCCATGGTGCCGGTGTGGGCTGTGTGAGGGGTCTCTGGGAACTGTCCCCCGCCGAAGCCAGGAAACATTTTGGGTGGGTTGGAGCACAGTGCGCGCAGGGGTGCTGTTCCTAAGGTGGGCTTCTGCCGTGCTGCCGGGGAGGGGGTGCCCGCCTGCGTGTTTGCTCTGCAGGGGTAGAGGAGGGCGAGGAAGGCGCTGCAGGCCGCGAGTCCCTTTCCGACGGCGGAAGGGCGGCACCGGGTTTTTGTGGCCGAAGCCTTCGCCCTTGGCGGCCGCGGTGCAGGGAGCTCGGCGAGCCGTCCCCGTGGGGCTGGGGGCTCTGTGGGAGGGACCGACCTGCCCGTGCCCCGCTGGAGGGGCTGTGGTGGGGGCCAGCGGGGAGAAGGGAAGGGCTCCGCATCTGCAAAGGCAGTGGCTGTTACTCAACGCGGCCGTCTGTTGAAATTCAGGCAGCCTCGCGGTTTTTGCCCACGGTGATGCTGCCTCGGAGCGCTGCCTCAGCTGCCTTCTCGCCTCCCAGCCACCAGTTTCGCTGCGGTGGGAGGAGGATCCAGACTTCCCCCTTTGGGCAATCCCCTTACAGTAAAGTGGGGCCTGCTCTCTTGCTGAAAAGCAGCTTTGTAAAATTCACCGTAAGGGGGTTTCTTTCCCCCTTCCCTCCCGCACAGTAGCACAAGCGGGGTCCTCTCGCTCCCCTGTGCTTGTCGTGGGTCTGAGCAAGCCAGTGCCTGCAGTGTGAGGTGGCTTTGGCGGTGGTGTCCGCCGCCTGGGTGCACGGGAGGAAGGGTGGGCTTTGCTCACAGCATCACTGACTCAGCAGATCAGCCCAGCAGGCAGGGTGACGGCAGTGGGGGGGTGCTGCTGCAGTGCCTGGGGGTGTCGGGCGGTTGTAGCCGGGAGACCCTGTTAACTGTTCTGTACCGTACTCCCACCTACCCTTCATGTCAGGCAGGTCATCTCTCTCTGCAGCGCCAGGACAGCCTGGAGGCAGCTGGGGCCCCCAACTTGCTCAGGCTTGCTCTCTTTTTTTTTTTTCTTCTTTTTTTTTTTCCCTCTTCCCTTTGTTGCATTTTTGCTGAATGCGAAGGATTTCTGCCCCCTGCCCTGCCACGCTGCCCCTGAATCACAGGAGCGGTTCTTGTTTGCTGCATTTCTTCCGCTTTTCCGGTAAGCGGGTGGGCGATGCCAGGAAAGCCCAGCGTTCCCTGCTGCTGTACCCACTCGGGCATGTCTGCCCCCCGGCACCTTCCTCCTGCCTCTCCCTCCTGGGTCTGTGCGTGGTGGCAGCCTGGGGACTTGCCGCCGTCCTCCTGGTGCGCTCTCCCTGCAATGGCAGATCTGCACGGGGAAGGACCGAAACTGCTGATGGCAAGCGTGGCTGAGGCCGGCTGTGGCGCACCCTGCTCCTCCTTGTCCTGCTCGAACTCAGAGAGCACTGAGATGGAAGTGACCTCTGCTAAAAGCAGCATCCCCCCAGAACCTTTCTGCCCACTCGGCATCCTGGAGAGAGGGGAGGTGGAACGGGTGCGGTGGGTGGCAAGGAGGCACCCTGGAAGGCATTCCCTTCCACCAGCTTGGTCTATAAATGGAGCACAATTTACTTACCGCATTTACATTTCTTCTCTCCCCAGTCCCTCCGTGCCAATACAAGGCAGGAGAGCTGGCAGCTGTGCCAGAGGGTGCTTTCTGCTGTGGGTGGCAAGGACACCTTTAAGTCACCCCGTGAAGGTGGCAGAGCCACGAGGCTGTGCGTGGGTGATGGAGGCTCTCGCGGCAGCAGGATGCTGCGGGTTACCTTCTCCCTGGCGGCAGGCAGCTGCTTAAACAAACAAAATGAAACCCTCTGCTGCAGATTAGGAGAGGAAATTGCTGAAGTACTTCAGTTTTGAAGCAGTTTCTGGGCCAGGCAGAGTGGATTTGGGGGCAGACAGATCCCGGGGACACAGACAACCTCCCGTGCCTGCCGGAGCTGATGCTCAGGGCTCCGCGGGAGGCGGGTGGTTGCAGTGCTTTGCATGGCGTGCACCCGTGTAGTAATGGCCTGGGTGCTCTGGAGCACCACTACGACTCCAGAGCAATTGGGCTATTCAACATGCAACTGCAAAAGCAGCAAAAATCACAGGAAAAGCCTGCAGGCGCCCACCACCTCCAGTGACTTGGGAGCGACTGGGCTGCCAGCCAAGGGCTCCTCCATCCGAAGGGGACCCGGTGGCCTCCCTGCACAGCCCGCTGCGCTCGTGGGAAATGCCTGGCTGCCCAGGGCCGCCACCGCCGAGATGAGCTGCCCCCAACTTTCCCAGCTGATGGTTCTCCCTCCCCCCCCCTTTCTGACTGGAAGAGGCATTTCTCCAGTACTGATGCCGAGGGAACAGTTCATGGGCCTCTGCCCTCTGACATGCCAATCGGATGAGTAAGAGCTGGGCTGAGGGTGTGTCCTCTCCTCTTAATTGGGCTTCAGTTGCAAACCTCAGTTCAGGGACATCAGCTGTTCCACCCTTGGCGACTGTGCAGTGTTTGGTAAAAATACCTTTCAAGATAAGCTTTTTTTATTCCTTTTTTTTTTTAAAGTAGAAAGTTCTAGGAGTTCAAACACACCCAAGAGGCAGGACCAGTCTTGCCCAGGGTGGGAGGAGCGAGCAGGTTCTCTGTCCTACTCAGGAGGACTTCGGTACCTGGGCAGGAGACATCCCTCCTAGTTTGTCAGACCCAGAAACTGTGCTGGGCTCTAATCCATACTTGGTTTGGTTTCTGAGTTAGTGTCCCTCTGGGCCTCTCCTGGTGTAAGGTGCTGGAGGGATTCTTCTGGCACAGTGTCTGATCTGCTGTCTTGAGCTGCAAAGTCATATAATGCTTTTTCATAACGTGTGGTGCCCTCTTACTTGGGTACAGATTGAAGACCTGTGTCTTTAAGAGCGTTTAATTTAAGCCATAGCTGTTTCATACATATGTATGTATATTTATTCTCCTGGGCAACCCCAGGCTCACTGGACCCTGCTTCCTCTCCTCCCAGGCAGTCACTTATTACTTGAGCAGCTGAGAAAAGTGCCCCAGCCCCCTCTGCATGCTCTGTTCCCACTTGGGCTACAAAATGCTTCCAGGTCCTGCTGTGCCTAAAGGCAGGATTAGGATGAGCCATGGGAGAAATCAAGGTCACCAGCAAAGCCATTTAACTTGAGTGGACTTTTGCTTTCGAATGTAAGTTTAAATTTAATTTTGCCCATGCAAAAGTTTCTTGAAAGGGAAAGATTATGTAGCTTTTGTATGCTGACATCTTCATTCATGCTGTTTCACTAAAGGTATAGGAGAAAAGGGCCCCTTTTTTTTTTTTTTTAATAGCAGTGCTCAAACTGTGGTACAAAGGTTTTGAGAGGTAGTGAGAGCGGGTTCCTTTCTCTGTCTCTAAACCAGCTGCCCAAATCTGTTCCTGTGCGTGCAGCTCGTGCGTCCCTGTCGAGCTGCAAATGAGCCCAGCGCGGTGGCTGGGTTTCTTGGCGGTGGTGTCGGAGCTGACACCATGGGGCTCTGGCTGTGCTGGAAGGCAGCCGTCAGTTGGTCATGTTGCTCCTATAGCTCAGGAATGGGAGCTAGTGGCAAATTTTGCTCGTGCCTGCGAGGTGTAGTTGCAACTGCCGATGGACTGAAAAACTAAAATGCTGATGGCGTGTAATCCCCGGGATTGATAACAGCTTTGAGGTGGCAGGAGGAGGGAGAAATCCTGTCGCTGCTGCATGTGCGCTCTGGCAGCCCAGTGCGGCGGAGGGGCTGGGCAGCCTTCGGCGAGGAAGTCCTTGGATTTCTTGTGCGGAGGAAATCATTACGAACAGGATGTTTGCTCCAGCCCCGTTCCAGGCTGCACGCTGCAGACCCTGCAGCGGATGCTCAGACCCCCTTCGCCTGGACCCTACGCAGATGGAGAGGGAGGTGTGGGTGGTCCCGCCAGCTCTAATTAGTGTGAAGGAGCTGCTTTCAGGATGTCAGCGTTGGGGTAGAGACCCCCATGGGTCTCGTATCTCTGGTTCACAAGACCGCGGGAGCTTTTTTGGCACTGGGTGTGCAAAACCTCTGTTTTGCGGTGCTGCCGTGCCTCTGCAGCGTACCCTGTGCTGGGTCCCTGGTCTTGCAGGTTGCAGGGGGTTTGCTGGGGACAACCCGGTGTGGCTTTGAGAAGTGACGTTAGATTGTCACTAGAGCAGTTACTGCTCCAGCTGTGGTTTGGGGACACCTCAGTAAAGGAGTAGTCAGCCCATATATCAAAGCACATGGAAACAGCCCTAAGCAAAGAGTTAAACTCTTTGCAGCCCTTGGGTAGATCACCAGCCTCCTGGCTGCACAGATGCGCAGGCTGTTGTCAACAGTTCTCTTCTGAGATCCTCCCAACCCGTTCCGGAGCAGCAGGCTGCCCGCCCAGGGTGTCAGCTACCACCTGCCCGCCCCAGTCCCCACTGCGGGTCTGGGGAGGGTGCCTGCGCAGCCGCCGCTCTCCGCAAGCTTCCTGCATCCCCCGGCTCGTACACAGAGACAGCCCTGTGCTGCTGCCACCGGGCCTTCCTACCTGCTGCAATGGTAAAACGTTTTGTTCAGGCTGGCCCTGCTCCTGGAAGGAAGTGTGTGTGATGTATGCGCTATGGGATTGCCAATTGCATTTGTTTAAATCAGGTTTTCTGGGCTGAAATGAGCCCATTAAGTTTTTGGATGTTCAGACAATCTGGCCACACCCATAAATTATTCTTTGGCATCTCTGCCCTTGTTGAAAATGCATATTTTTAAGTTTTCCATATTTCCCATATTCCTAGTGCCTGGCTTGCAGCCTGCTGTGCCTGCATAAACATACATGGTCGTGCTGGTTCAGATGGACTGATTTCCCTAATTTTCTCATTGCTAGACCACGAACCCAAATGAAACTTTGAGAGATGAAATGCATCCCACACAGATCCAGAGTAGGGTGCGTTGTGCTTGGCCCTTCCTCGTTTAAAAGCTCAGCATGTCTGCCCAGAGCCCATTTCAGCTGTGCGAGCCGGGTGCCTGGTAGGAAACCTCAGCACAGCATCTGCCCAGGGCTGGTGGGGGGGGAATCGCTTTGGGCTCCCAGGGACTCTGCTGACCAGGGCAGCTGTGGCTGTTACCCAGCTGGGTGCCCTCTGTGTGTCTCACCCCTCAAAATTAAAATTACATTTCTTAATCTGGAGGCTGTCTAAGAGGAGCTGCATCTGATGCCAGTGGACTTCATTTAGTTGGGACACACAAAGAGGCAGAAGCTGTAAAGCTGCTTGCTGAGCATTAACACAGAAAGCACACGAGTCACTTGGATGGCAAAGGCCATGTTAGTGGCTGATTCGGGCTCAGCTGTTTGAAGTTTTGGGACTGTTTAAATTCAAGAGCCGAGTGAGCCTGGTAGCACAGACAAGCTTCTCATCCAGCCTTCTCTACTGACTGAATGTAAGGGAGGCTGTTGCTTGAACCCAGAGACCACCCTCTTTGGGCAGGTGAGTTCCCGAGGTGCCTGGATCGGCAGGAGCAGGGCTAGTGGGAGGTTGGATGGTGTGGCAGAGGACAGGTCCCGTAGGCAGGATCGTGGTATCGCTGTGTGGAGGTGCTGTCACAGGGCTGGCTGTGCCAGCAGAGCCCCGCACGTCCCCTCAGCCTCCCAGAGCGAGGGCAAGCCCTTGCCCTCCCAGTTGGCAGGTTGGCATTGGTATGGGGCTTGTTTGGGGTTTGCTTCTGGTGCTTTGGGCTCTGAGGAGCGCAGGAAGGGCTGGTGTCCACTGGTGGTGGTAGTCTGCTCTGATGAACATGATGAGGAACTATAAAAATACTTTGTTGAAATGAGCCTCCTAGACCTGTGTTGGGGTCATGGTGGGGCACAGGGGTCCAGTGGGGATCTCTGTGCCTGGGGAGACCGTGGCAGGAGGCAATTCTTGCCTTTCCCTTTGCTAGTGAAGCTGCTGATGCTCTGGTTTGAAGTATAAACTCAAGCAAGAAAAAATGTGTTGACACGGCCCATTTGTGTGAGGGCTCTGCTCTCCCGCTGGTTTCTTCCCTGCCAGGCTCCTGCTCAGCTCCGAATTGTGCGTATTTATTCTCCTGGTTTGCAAATGGTTCGAATGTCTTCCCAGTTGCTTCTCTCCATCTGCCTGCTCCAAAGGCTTCCCCAGCCCTGGCCTCTGGTTATTCTTCTCCGTTTCCTCTGACGGTGCCTGTGTCGCACTGCCCAACCTGCCTGGGTTTCTTTTCTCAGCATTGTCTCCCCTCCGACTCTTGGATCTGGGCCAGTCCTCGCAGAGCAATTCAAGGTTTGCTGCATCCCAGCACCTGATCCTGCTCCCTCTTCTCCTCCAAAACAAAACAGTTGTGTCTTCCACCATGATCCAGGTCAATAATAGCATTTGCCTTGTCCATGTGTAGGAACTGCAGGACGAAAGGGTGGGATGAGGCTTGCCTGGAGCTGCAGGATTAGACCATGGGAAAGAGGGACCTTGAACCTTCTCCCCTCTCTTCCCTCAGCTCCTGGTCCAGTCCTTAGAGCTGTGTTGAATAACGTGACATCCACTTGAAGGGCTTAGAGAGCTGTGCTGGTAAACACTGCCTTTGGTTTGTTCAGTCGTTGTCCTCAAAATACCTCTGGCATTTTACCTCTCCGGTATGTTGCCCTGTGTCGCCTCGACAAGGAGAGGAGCTTGTCGGGGAGGTGAAGCATCTCTTGTCCCTTGTAACCTCTGGCTGCTTGAAATTTTAATCTGTTTATCTGAGCAGCCTCATCTGCCCCGAAGGGAAGCAGGGGCTGGCACTGAGCCTTACCCCAGCAAGGGCTCTGGCTGAGTTTGTGCAGAGGTGAGGGGGAAGAGGACCCACATCCCGGAGGTGCCAGGGAAGGGCCCCCCCAGTGGGTGGTGCCCACCCTGCGGGGGGACAGCAGGGGCCAGGCAGGCAGGTGTGGGCGACTGGCAGGACTCTGCGCACGTCCCTGGGAGAGAAACAGCATCAATCTGGTGACTGTACTCGACCTCTTTATTGACATAGTTTCCCTTCAAATTGCTCAAGATCAAGAGAGCAATGAACTACTGAGCAATGGGGGAGGAAAAAAACGTGAAAAAAAATTAAAGACCCAACAGCCCTCTCCATCTCTTCTTTGCCAATTTGCCAAAGAAAATCCTGCCTGATTTCTCCCAGCCACGTCAGCTCCCAGCTATGACAGCTATCTCATCCCGTTGGCAAAGCTTCTCTCTCTAGCAGCCTGTGCTTCAAAATGCAATGGGAAGAGATGTAAACAGAGAGGAAGATGGAGCTGAAGCTGGCTGCTCGGGGTAGGCGTCCAGGTACAGGGCCAGGCACGACTGCTCTGGGGGTGTTGCAGCAATGGGGATGGTCCCTCTGAGATGGCTGCTGTAGGCGGTGTGCAGGACCTGGCCCCAGGGCTTGGGTGAAGGTTTGTGCTGGGGCTGCCTGGGATGCGTGTCCTGGGGAGCACCGAAGCCTCTGCATCACTGTGTGGGGCAAAGGGGTGGCTTTGCCATGTGAGGAAGCAGAATCCAATGCTTTTGTCTCCTCTTCCCTACCCGGTGGGCTTTGCTTAGTGTGACGTGGACGGGACTTTAATTCCTCTCTCCTTGTTTCCCCAGATCATGATTGAGTTCTGCCCAGGCGGGGCGGTGGATGCCACCATGCTGGGTGAGTGCAGCGCGTGGTGCCGGGCTCTTCTCCGTGCTCAGGGCGATGCTCACAAGGCATTTCCAGCCTTCTGGCACACTTTCAGGGGCAACCTTCGGACAGACAGCAGACGGGGGTGCCCCAGCTTCTCCAGCTACCACTTGTCTCCCATGAGTTTGCCTATTTTCATACCTGGAGCAGAAGGTGTGGCAGCCCTGGGGCATTTCTTGAGCTACTTTGATGTCCTTTTGTGATTTAAATGCTGCTGGGATCAGCAGATCACAAGGCGTGGGGAGAAGGGAGAGTCTGGCTGGAGGGGAAAGATGGCTTTAAATATTTATCTGCTGGAGGCTCCGGGTGCTTGGGATCCCGTTCCCACAGCTTCCTGGGAAGGGCAGCGGGACTGAGATGTTTAATCTGGGTGCCTGTTGCAATGAATCTCCCAGGATCTTCTTGCTGACTTCTCCATGTGATATTGGTCATCTGGTGAAGCAGCAGAGCCTCGGAATAAACTGCAGTTTGCAGTAATTCCCGGAATCTTCCCATTTTTAACTCCTCCCTTCCACATAGAGCCGCTGGGACTGGGAGTATGTGGGTGTTCCCCAAAACAGCCCTGGCTGGTGCCACATCCCCTCTGCAGGGTGCTCTGACATCCTCTTGCCTGGAGCCCTAGGACAGAGCTGCATCTCCCTCGGGGTTACTCCCTTTCAGCTCTGGTATCTTCAAAGGCCTTGCTTTCTTTTTATTTCCAGGAGAAGTATGGACCCAAATTTGTCATCTTCGATTCGGCCCTTAAACCTTAAGTTTCCTAAAGGAGGTACCTTTAAAGGAGGTTCAAACCACTGCATGAAAAAGTACCTTTTCTGAAGTGCTGGAGAGGATGATGCCTTCCCCCTGGAAAACCTCAGCAGGGGTGCCCTGTCTCTTGGGACACAAAAATCTGCCTGAGCATTTGTGGGGCCTTGTCCCTGGCAGTTGGTCTCTGGAGGACCTGGGAAGGGGGAGCAGAGAAAACCATGAGCAAGTGGTCTGGCTGTAGTGCCGTCACCCCTGAATGAGGGGCAGGCAGAGCTGCAATTCAGATCTCAGGAATGCTCCCAGCATTAGTAAATTCGGAGTTGCTGAATGCTGCCTGTTCTACCTCCCCATCCCCACCAGCAGCTGGCGTTTGCCTTTGAAATCTTTTGTACAAAACCTGTGGCCCACTGCACCTCACTTTTGCCAGATGCTCCAGGGAGAGTGCAAAGCATCAGCTTTCCCCAGAGCGAGGGAGATGTTGGTGAGGAAGAGGAGGAACAAAGTGGCTGACTTGGCATCCACCAGCCTGTGGCTAAGATCCTTGCTCTGAGTGAGCATCTGTCCCAGTTGCTGGGGTCCATCCGTCAGCCCCTATCCTGGCCGCGCAGTTTGGGCAGTTGGAGTTGTCTAAGGCTTGGTCTGCTCTGCTGCACACTCAGCTGTGCTGGAGGAGGGATCTGCACTGCAAAGGGCTTGCAGAGGGAGGGAGGGAGGCTTGGACGATGCTAACCATCTGGAAGTTTGATGGTTTGCAGAGCCATCGCCTTAGAAAGCGGTCTCGGATGGTAAAGGTGGCCGGGCAGAGCTTAGCAGGGAGGTCGTCCCCGTGGTCGCATGTCCCCGCAAACTTCAGAAATAGGGACAGACAGTGGGGTATGAACTGGTGTGCTGGTACCTGGTGCTACCTGAAAATACCAGCTCAGAGCAGTAGGGATAATGCTGGTTAGCATTTTATTGCTTGTTGCTTTGGGAAGTGGCATGTCCCTCCTGATGTACAGGGGGTTACGCTGCATCTCTGCAGGGGTAGCTCCTTGGGGGATGAGACCGTGGCTACGTATGGAGCTGCTGAGCGTTCATGCCTGTGTTTGACCCTGCTGCCGCCTGCAGCCAAGTTCAGCTCCCTCCTGTCTGCAGCATTGTCCTTGTGCTGGGCAAGGCCCAGCTTGTCTGCAGGGACCCTTTTCCCAAATCGGTGGGAAACTCGCAGTTCAGACCCCCGTCGCAGGCATGCCTGGCTCCCCCTCCTCGTCCCCCTCACCCGCTGGGCCAGATGCCTCAGCCGTGCATCCCTGGGAGGGAGCTATAAACCAGCAGCTCCAAGCAGGCAGGCGTTGTGCTGAGCGCTGGCTTAGGGAATAAATTATCTTAACAAGCTGATTTGCATTGGTGTCCCGCTGCTTTGACACATGGACAATGGTTTTTAAATGGTCTGCTGGGTAGCCCATGCCTTCCTGCTGCTCAGGTGGAGCATCACTCAAATCCCTGTCCTGTTTAATGGTTCTTTCCCTCCCCACAGAGCTGGACCGGGGCCTGACCGAACCTCAGATTCAGGTGATTTGCCGCCAGATGTTGGAAGCCCTCCATTACCTCCACAGCAAAAAGATCATCCACCGTGACCTGAAGGCAGGCAATGTGCTCCTCACCCAGGATGGGGACATCAAGCTCGGTGAGCTGCGCGGCACAGGAGCACGGCAGGCGCTTGCTGGGCTGAGCTCGTTGGGAGAGCTGCCGTGGGCGATGGTGCTGCTTGGGACCATTTCACGCTACGCTAATGACAGCCACGTGCTGCTGGGAGCTGGATTGTAGTGTTTGGCTGTGCCCGAGCCTGGGGGTGGGATTGAAGGGTGCTCTCTGCCCTGCCTACAGGACATCAGCTGCTTGTCTGCTGGCTGACCAGCTCAGGCAGGAGAAGGTGGGGGAAAACTTGGTGTTGTTTTGTGGGAGGCCAAATCTAGCATCGAGCTGTGTGCTGTGCTTAGCCCCCAGCTGGGCACCAAGACTCGCCGAGCCACAGCCATGCTCAGGCCCTTGACGGACTTTACTTTTGTGAATTTGCTTAATCCCTCTTTGGACTCGATTTTTGTGCTCTTTGGCCTGCTGAGCATCCCGTTCAGGGTGCCAGTTGGCAGGGCTGGGAGCTGGAACTATTTGTCTTATCTCCAGAGCAGGTCAGGTGGTGACAGGGTGAGTTTTGCCAAAGGGTCACTTTGCCAATTCGCTATGGGCTTGAGTTAAATTGGCATCCAGCTACCTGCTGGGGGATGAGAAGGTAGCTTTGTCTGTAGGAACTGGTCAGAAAGGTGCAGAGGGGTGCCAGCTGCTGTGGGGTGTTCTTGGCATGTGTCTGTGGGTGCCAATAGAGACCAGCTAGCCTGAGAAGATGGGAACTTTCCTGTGGCCATGGGTTGTGCTCCACTGTGAAAACACACTGCTGGCTTGGGCCAAGGGTGACCCACAGTCAGGGACGCCCTGAGCCCAGGGTGCAGATGGTTAACAGCTCCTCCAGAGGTCAACAGGGCCGTCTCGGAGAGCAAACTGACCTGAGGTGAGCTCGGTACCCTCTGCAGGTCTTGCCGATTTGATTTGGGTTGGGTTGGCTTCAGCAGCTCTCTATAGGAGGGACAAAATCAGGGAAAGGCATCATGCAGTGGCTGATGTGCACAGGACTGAAGGGAAGAGAAAGAATGTAACAGGACTTTAGTTTTTCTGGTGTAAAATGAGACTTTTTGCTATGAAATAGCAGTCCTGAAAGTAATCTGCCACGGACCTGTTTTTGTTTGTGGAAAAGATCTTGACTTCCCTCTAGATGCGTAGGGTTTGGGTTACAGTAGGGATGGCTTTTTATGCCCTTGTCTTATAGTACATGGGAGGGGAAGGTCCCTGGTGGTTATGTACCCAAAAGCAAATTTAATTTCTGATGCTCAGTTTAGAGGAAACGGCACGTTGTATCATGTTCTTGCCTTAAATGTGTGTTTGCTTTTAAATCTGCATTTCAGCCAAGTGTGCTAATTCAGAAGGGTCTTTCAGTTTTCCTACGGCATCTAATGTTACTGCTCTTTGCAGCTGACTTTGGAGTGTCTGCCAAAAACATTAAAACCTTGCAGAAGCGAGACTCCTTCATTGGGACCCCTTACTGGTGAGTGACCTGCTTGCTAAGAAATCCTGTGTTTATGAGGAGCTTCACTCTTCTGAAAATCAGGCTTGCTCAGAAACGGGGAGCCGATGGCCTTTGGGGTGCATGGGACCATAGCGCCTTACCGAGTGTGGGTGGGAGGATTTTAACAAGGAGTCTGGGCCGGTGTCCACACGTGCAAGGGTTTTGCTTGCCTGAAGGGAGCTGTGAGCAGCCTCGGTGGTGCAGTAGCGTTGCCCGGTGTCACGGTACCCTGAGCCAGCCAAGGGGCCACCATGCTTCAGGCTTGGAGGAGCGAGGGACACGCGTGTGTTCGCGTGTGTGCGCTCCCCACTTCCCCCCACCCTGGGGGGTGGAGTGGGCTTTGAAGCAACTCCAAGCACATGGGAACGACTCCTCGCTCCAGAAACACAATCTCTAAATCACCCGACTTGCTGAAGGAATGGAATCGGCGAGGATTAATTTATTGTCTGAAGCAACATCCGCGCCAGATGTCAATGGCCTGGGGGTTTCCATGGGCTGCCTGGGCTGTCTTGGCTGGCCTGCAGAAGAGGGAGGGGGTTGCACCCCTTAGAAAAGATGCTGCTTCTTCTGAAACCCAGAGCTCGGAGGAAAGGATGTTTTTATGCAATGCTGTGGATTATTTAAAGCATTTAACTGCTGCTGCAAGGCTCTCACTGTGTGACACTGGTGTCATCCCTCCCCATCTCTGCTCCTTCCTCTGCCCCTTGCAGGATGGCCCCGGAGGTGGTGATGTGCGAGACCATGAAGGACACTCCGTATGACTACAAGGCGGACATCTGGTCCCTGGGAATCACGCTGATTGAAATGGCCCAGATCGAGCCACCCCATCACGAGCTCAACCCCATGAGAGTGCTGCTGAAGATTGCCAAGTCTGACCCCCCCACGCTCAGCTGCCCTTCCAAATGGTGAGGGGTTTGGGGCAGCAGAGTGCACATTTCCCAACTTACACAGTATTTCAAGAGAGGAAAAATAGTCGTTTCTAGCAGTATTGTTTAATTTGAGAACCCATTGTAGGATTCTAGCTGTATTCTAGGTCCAGCTGTGTGCTAGAGCCCCGAGAGCACTGCTGGCTGAAGGCAGGCTGCTCGGCACTGACAGTGTGCCGGCAGCACGGGGGGAGCTGCTGCCCACCTACAGCCCTGCTGAAGCGAGAGTGATCCTTGGGTGTTTTCAAAACATCCTGGTTTTGTATGAAAGGCAGATTTTCCTCTAAACCTGGAGATGGCCAAGAGCTCCGGAATTTCTTTCCTGGAGTCTGGATGGCCTCTTATGCATTTAAAAAAAATCCAATCAGTTAATTTTTAAATTTTTTTTTTTAAATCATGATAAAACCCACTGCATGAAAGCCAGCAGCAAATTACTGGGAGACCACTGGAGTCACAAGTGTTACAGCGGTAGCAGGCAGGGTGGGAGCGCTTCCTCTGGAGCAGCTCAGAAGCCAGAACTGGGTCAGGACGTGCTCTGTATCTGAGCTGTGCTTTGCAGGTTGAGGGTGCCCTTCTATGGGGTTCTTGGTCCTTCACAGCCATTCTTTCACACTGCGGCTGTGGGGATGGGTCCTGGAACATCCCTTTGCACAAGCGCCTCCTCCCATGGGCTCCCTTTGGAGGATAACTGCTGGTGTCTTCTCCAATCTCTCCACCTTGGCCCTGGGGTACAATGGCTGGTGCTCAGTCCCACTGTCTGTTGCCATCCCCGCTAAGGCAAAATCTAGTCCCTCGCTTGACCACATTGCTGATTCTCTTACGAATAATCAGAACAACTGAGCACAGGATTTCCCGTGCTAGGAGTGAAACGGTGATTGTGGCTAGTTGCAAACTGGGACACAACCTGCAAAGGGGTTGAGCAGCCCCTGTGGTGTGTGAGGCCTTTCCCTTTTCTGAGCTTCTCATGAATGGCTGTGGTTTAAGGTCACTGGAGTTCAGAGACTTCCTGAAGACAGCGCTGGACAAGAACCCGGAGACCCGGCCCAGTGCTGCCCAGCTGCTGGAGGTAGGGACCAGCACCAGCCCCTGGGCTGGGTCTGTGGCTGGCGTCCGTGTCTCCCTGGGTCTGCGAGTGTCTGAACCACCTGCGTCTGTACAGCCTGCTTCTCCTTAAGGAGGGTTAAAAAAAAAAAAAAGTGCTTACGGGCCCTAGACTGGTTTCAGATAACTTTTGTCTAGTTTAGAAAGTTCATAGTACTTTTGAGCCACTAAAATGCTCCAAAAATGAACGGCAATGTTTTTGCCTTTGGAGCAAACTGCAGAGCCCCTGTGGACACCAGCTGGAATAGAAATGGCTCCCGTTGCCTAAAAATGCCCACGTGGCAGCCAGCTTAGATGATACCTGGTTATCCCAGATTTAAATTCAACTCCTTTTCTATACTCCCGTCCCCTTTCAAAATAATAGTGAAAACCTGGAAGGTGCTTTTCCCCACTGACTGCAAATGCTCTCACTCTGCAGCACTGGCAGTCTGGCTGCACGCTTCCAGTCCTGCACCCAAGTCAGCGGGGAAAAAATGTGCAACGGTTTCTGCAAACCTGAGGGACTCCCCAGCCTTTTGCTGAAGCTCAACATGAGCACCCCACTGTGTGCACTGAGCGATTCGAGCCCGATTTCAACTCGACCTTCCCCCATGCTCTGTTTGCACCCAGGGATCCTGCAGGCTGGTGGCACTCTGCGGGCTCGGAGCTGTGCTCCGGAGCTCAGCCTGCCTGCAGCAAGGGGGGACGTCTCCTCTGCAGCAAGAGCCCCTTGTTTAAGTGGAACCGGTGCTTTTGTTTGGGGGATTTTAATGTAAAGCAGCTTTGCAGAACACCACGCTCTGAGCATCTGTGTACAGAGCTGGCGCTTAACCTCGGCATCATGTTCTCTCTTGTTCTCCCTCATATGTGCAGCAACTATCTGTAAATTCATCTGGGGGGCTTAAGCCTGGTCACACTGGCAAGAACTGTGTCCTTAGGTCTTTGCAGTTGTTTTAAAGCAAGAAGTGGTCCTTGCCATCACCGTCCCTGTGCGGTCACTCGGCCGTGAGCTCACGAAGTCTGTTTTTTGGCCACCTCACGCATGTGCGTTGTGCTTGGCTTTTCAGCATCCCTTCGTCAGCAAGGTGACCAGCAACCGGGCCTTACGCGAGCTGGTGGCCGAGGCCAAGGCTGAGGTGATGGAAGAGATTGAGGACAGTCGGGATGAAGCAGAAGAAGATGACTCGTCGGAGTCCGCCTCGGTGAGCACTCCCGGCCCTGTGCTGGCAAGTTTGCCAGTGTGGCTGTGGTGGGGGAAAGAGCCCAGCAACTTTTCTAGGCTCCATAAAGCTGATTTACAGCTATTCTAGGCCCCATCAGGTGGAGGGGGAAGTGGTTGCTTGGCTAGGGAGGGGCTGTTTTTCAGTGGCTGCCAAGGGCAATGAGAAACAATGATGCTGGCTCGCAGGAGGGGCTTACAAGAAGTGGTTAAAAAACATACAAACAAAAAACAAACTAGGCCCTGGTACAGGCTGGAGAGGTTGGAGTGGAAGCATCACCAGCAGCACGTAGTGCAGCAGTGAGGCACCACCAGCCCTAGGAGGGAGCTCGGCAAATCTGCCCCTGAGCTGGGCTCTTGGGAGGGGACATCTCAAGTCTGCCTGGGCAGCTTTGCTGGGCGACATGCCTCGACCTCCCTCATCTGTGGCAAAGGACAGTGGCTAATCCATGGTGGAGTTAGCCACGGGAAAAGGTGTTTGATATGCAAACTCCTAGGCTGCATCTTAAGAACTTGCAGGTTCTGGAGCTTCCTCACTGTGCTGTTTCCTTCCAGCCAGTGTCTATAGTCCTTGGGTCCACAAACCTGGAGAAAAATAAAAGTATCCTAGGGCAGATGTCCTAAAAGGGAAGATTTCCTCCCAATAACTCTTTAGCTGTGGGTGACTTTGCTCTGATGCGTGGGGAATTGCAGCTCTTGCAGTTGTGTTGGGTTTTGCACTACCACTTTAACACCTTCCCTTCGCTGTCTTTCCAGCCCCCTGGTAAGCACAAGCGAGACCCTTCTGAGGCGAGTCAGCTGAGTTTTGATGGGGAAAAGCCTCCAGACTCTTCCTTGCCCAAGGCAGCGAATGGGCCTGTGGGGACTGGTAAGGAGACCACAGATGGACAGAGCGATAAAGTCTCAGATGAAGGAATAAGCAGTGACAATGACAAACTGGAGAGCAACCGCTCCACAAAAACCAGCTCTGCCACCTTGGCCACCCAGGGCAAGCCAGACATCATCTCGCAGCCTGGACGGCTGGGTAACTCAACAGAGGGGGACAAGCAGCCCGGGCCAGGCAGAAAGGAGCGGAAGAGCATCGTGGAGCATCCGGAGAGCAGTCACCTGGAGAACTTCACAGAGGAGAAGCTTGCCAATGGGAGCTTGGATCCCCCAGCTCCCTTCCCTGGCAACCGTTCCAAAGGGGATTCGGATTCTGGCAGCACTTCAGCCTCTGAAAGCATGGACCTCACCATCTCCCTGTCTGCTGACCTGTCCCTCAACAGAGAGAGTGGCTCCATCTCCCTGAAGGTAAGAGTGCTGGGCAGAGGGTGTGGAGAAGGAAGGGCAGCAAACCCCTGTTAAAAAGTGCTGAGGGGTTTTTTTCCCCCCTTTTTAGCCAAGTCCCTGAAATTCAGATCCTTTCCTTGAGAGGCTGTACACATACACACTTGGCCACAGCCCCTTAAATGCCTTCCTGAGAAAGCAGCATGCTGTACTCTAGATGAGGTTGATCTTTGACTTGAGGAGAACGTGAGTTGCCCCTAGTCTTCCCTGTGCCTGAAGGTGGGGAGCAGGTAAAGCAGGAGCGGACGGAGGCTGGGTGAAGACAGAGGGTCCAGGAATCTTGCTTGAGCACGATGCTAAAGACCACCCAGGTGCCTCCCCAGTGCTATTTGGCGAGATATGTGGAAAGGCTCGCCGCAGCACTTGCTATGTGAGCATTCGGGCTTGGAGCTCTGCAAGTAAACACAGGGCCAGCAAGGAGGGAGGAAGCCCATCTCTAGGCAAAGCCTTCGATGGCTTGTTTTCCCTGTTTATGGGATGCCTGTCCCAGCTGGGCTCAGGGCAGCCCAGCACATACTGCAGGGTTAAGCTGTGCCATGGGCACATGGTACGTTCTCAAGTGAAGGAGAAGCTCTTGGCGGAGCTGGTGCAGGTATGTGTGTCCTCTGCTGTCCCAGGCCACTGAAATTTAAGGGAAGTCTGATGTTTTGTAGCTATTTTGGGTCCCTGAGAAGTGTGAAGTAATTGAGCCACTCGGCCAACTTGTGCAGACGTACACAATCGGAGCAAGGACAAGTATGAAACCCAAAACGTGATTTCCTAAACTTTATCCATTGCCTGTCACTCTGCTGCTCTTTCCTAGAACACCTAGCCCCAGGAGAAGGCTTATTTGGGGTGGTGCCTCTCACTTTTTTCCAACCTGCCATACATCTGGCCTGGTTTGTGTCAGCAGTGACTTGCACGAAGACCTCCCAGGCTTCTTGGCTTTTGCTAAAGCTTTCTGGAGGCTGGGAATGCTTGTGAGCCAGAGCTGGCCAGGTCAGCATGGCTTAGAGGAAGAGGCAAAATAACCGGAATGATACTTGCTGAGCTTCAGAAGAAGAAATGTGTGTGACTTGAGGGGGCAGAGTGATGTGTTGCACAAGATCTTCATCCAATTGCCTATATGAGTGATAGCTTCCCAGCACAGAAACGTGCCCAAAAACCATTCTCCGCAAAACTTTCCTCCCCTCCTGTCTCCTGCTGTGAGCATGAGAGCCAGCATCCCCTGCAGGAGCCCTCAATCAATGTGGATCCCTAATGAGGGAAGTGTGATGCTCTTGCATGGCAATTTACCCCTCCTCACTGCCTTTCCTGTGACACCTGGTCTGTTTGAGGCCAGCCAAAGATGAATATGATGCCATGTGTGTGATTGCTTTTCCCCAGCTGGTCCCCTAGAAAGGGAAAGGAGTTTTTTCATTTTACAGGCAGTAAGTCTCAAAGAGATAGATGGACATATTAGATCACGGTTTGAATGGCCCCAGCCAGAGGTAATGCTCAGAACAAACTAAATGGCATCTCTCCAAGCAAGCCATTCAAGCAGAGCCGTTCTCCAGGAGTGATGCTGCTGGAGGGCCCTGGGAAAAAAACCTCTGCTGAAGCCTCTGCTTTGCATAGTGAGCTGTGAGTGCATGGGGGAGTACTGGGCTGTACTGCTCCCTCCTCACCCTGGCTCCTTGCCCAGGCTTAGCTTTGTGGGGTTAAACACCCCTGCTCTGCCCTTGCTCAAGTTCCTGGTGCCACTGGGTTTCAGGCACAGGGTGCCAGGCAGCTTGCAGCAAGAGAAGGGTCAGTAAAGAGTTAAACCATTTCTAGTTGTAAACATTAACTATTACATGCTTTTTATCACAGACTAAACTGCAAAGTTAAGGTGACTCTTTTATTATCAGACTCTTTTTCTAGTTGTTTATAGTTTAGTCTAAAAAAACCTCAACCCCCCAACTTTTTGGCAAAAAGTATCCAGGTCTGTTTTTTCTTTTTTTAGAAAGATTAGGGGTAAAAAAATCTAAAGATGAGTTTTGGAGGCTGTAACTGGCAGAGAAAACAGTCAGAAATAGGCAGAAGGAGATGGATAGGGTTTTGAAAAGGTAAACCAAACTTTCTCAGATACAACTGTTTCTGGAGGGAACTCCTTCTTTTGAGTATCTAGCTTGAATTTCTGAAGTCTGACCTGCATGGATACTGGGAGTTCACAGCTTTAGCTGAAGCCCTTGGGAGCTGGAAGAGGCACACTGGGATGTGCACTGTGAAGTGTGGTCAATGGGGACTCAAAGTCAGCATCCCGTATGACCACAGTTTCTCAGACTGTTCTCTGGAGAATAATTTACTTTACAGGAATGCTTGAAAATGCATTTAGTTGTGTTCCAGAGAGGATGTTGGCCTGCTAATGAGAGATAACAGAAAAGACCAGGAGAAAATTAATAATTCTGGTTTTAGATCTACATTTGAGTAGCTCCATGAATAAGGCAGGGAGCTGCTTGTTCAACAGGGGAAAAGCCTGGGGACCGCTTGGGGACCAGGCACCAGCCCAGCTGCAGCAGCCTGGGGTCACTGGGCTCAGGCAGTGAGTCACAGTGTTAATGAGCACTGGGGCTGGTACAGACAGTTGAATGTTGGCATTTTTTTTCCTTTGGAAAATGCAGGAGTTTTCACCAGCTGTTTTAATTCAGTTTGGGGCAGTAAGAGCCTTCGTGACCTAAGCTGGTCTCATGCGAACCTTTTCTCTGTGTTGCACCAATTTCTCTGTGTTGGTTGAACCTCTACTTTAGTGGTGCGTTGTTACACAGTGGACAAGTTGCATGTCCTCAGAGTTTCTCTGGCTCCTCCATTGCAGCAAGCTCTCCAAGGGCTTGCTTTGGGCCTTGCAGGTTCATGTGAAGCTCTTCTGCCATCTTCTATATCTGTAAAGGTCATCGCTGTAAGAGCAAGAGGACTTCAGGGAGCCTTTGCTCGCTCTACCACTGTGCTTTCCCCATAGGGCTGCATGATTCAAGTTATTCATATCTCCCCCCCCCGCCAAAGAAACTGAGTTACTGGATGCATCCTTCAGTCAGGCTTGGGCTGCTGACTTTGCAGGGGGATGCTGACCTGCTGTGGCACTGCTGGGAGAGGACACGGTGCTCCTGAAACTTGTGCCTACCTGTGCTAGTGAAATGAGCCTGGGCTGTGCTTTGTGGAGGTCACTGTAAGAGGCTTGGAGCTGGTTGTGATTAGTGAGGTGTTGTAATGAGGGCCAGAGGAACACCAGCAGAGAGCCTTTGGGCAGGGCTGGCTTGTTTCCCTGTAGCTCCATCTGCAGTCACAGCCTGATGCAGGGGACTTTCCTGCCTTGCACCTCCAAGAGTGTGTGTGGGGGTACCTGGAGGTCAGATGGCCCAGGAGCCTCAAAAGGAACCATTGCAAGGTTCCTGTTGTGTGGATTCCTTGGCACTGCAATTCAGGAGGGTCCTAGCAGCCCCCT
The DNA here is from genome assembly GCF_929443795.1 of Astur gentilis. Taxonomy (NCBI): domain Eukaryota; kingdom Metazoa; phylum Chordata; class Aves; order Accipitriformes; family Accipitridae; genus Astur; species Astur gentilis. The sequence goes on from NC_064905.1 coordinate 11,260,037, forward strand.
TCAGGCTTCGCTGTAGCTGGACATGGTGAGGAAAGGTTCTCAGGTGGTGGGTTGCCTCTCCTCCAGATCAGGTTTCTGCAGGGTGGAAATCACACTGTGCCGTTGTGCGATAGCAAGGCTGCGTGGCTCGAATGGCAGCTCCAAATCTGTTGATGATTTTTGCTCAATGTGGTTTCCTTGCTTATGTTCTTCATTAATGACGGCATCAAAATTGCTCTGAGGCTTCCAGCTGTAGCACCCCGTGCAACAAGCCGGGGAGCTGCTTCATTGCCACCTCCTTTCCTCTCCTGCTGAACTCAGGATTCCCGGATGCACAAGAAGACACTGAAACGCACCCGCAAGTTTGTGGTGGATGGAGTAGAGGTGAGTGTCACCACCTCGAAGATCATCAGCGAGGATGAGAAGAAGGATGAAGAGATGAGATTTCTCAGGCAAGTGGGTCACTGGGCTGGAGGGAGGGCAGGGTGCCAAAACCAGGACAGGGTTTTCTTCTCTGCAAGCAAATCCAGGGGCGACCTAAAGTCCTCTCATTTTCTGTCTTGGTACCACCTGGACAGGACAATTGTCCAGTGTGGACATCACTACTTTTAGCCTTTCCTTGGTTGGCAGGGGGCTTGCTGTAGTGCATAAGCTGAGGTCTGTTTGTATGCAGGGGAACGAGGGATGCAGCTCAGGAATAAGATGCAGCAAGGCTGTGGCAAGGGATGCTTGTGCTGTGGCTAGCTGTGTCCTCTGGGGATGACTGAGTGTGTCTCCGGGGCTGTAGATGTGCTGGCTCAATGGAAATAAGCACAGAAATCTTCTCAAGATGCTCCTCTTCCTCTTGTTCTTGTACCTCCTCAGACTTCATTAACAGAAAGGTCAAGGGAGTTGTAAACTCCTTGAGCGTCACTTAATATTCATGGGTGTATCCTCCCTGCTTAAGCCTTTGTGACTCCTTTGCAGATCTGATGGCTCTCAAGCCTCCATGACCTGTTCTCAGGAAGAGAAACTGCTGTTTCTAGCTCGGTTGCTATCAGTAGCAGCACTGAAACGAAAAGGCCCTTAAAATACAAATTGTTTTGCTTGATGCCCTGTTCTAGGCTCCCTCGTGCTGCTCTGAGGGACTCCTTGGGACATAATCTGTCCCAAGTACTATGTGTCCCTGTAGCAGCCTTATTCCTAGGCCCTAATATAAGATCTATACAAAAGCTCATTAGCTGCTCATTTTTGTGTGAGAAGTGCATAGAACTCCAGTAAAACACAAGGAGCGCGTATACTAGCATTCAGGGAATTTCTAGGAACAGCTGCTTTCTCCTGGTCCACTCCTAGCTGTGGTGGCATCCCTGAGGAAAGGCTCCTTCTGAATTTTTAAATAGTGCCTGCTCCATCTGCAAGGTGGGGGAAGAGAGGGTTGTACTTAATGTGTAAGGCTAGTGTACAGCAGCAAAGGTCATGGTGGGGATCTGGCATGGGGAAACTGCTGCTGCTGCCCCTTTTGCACAGTACATCAGTGATTTTCAGCTCCATTGGGCACAAACATGGCAAATGGGCTCAAATGCAACCGTCTGAGCAGAGGCTCCCTTTTATTGGATATGAAGCTGCATGAGAAGAGTGATGCAATATTGTGGTAGATAGGTGTGAATTTGGGAAAACTGCCCTTTCTGTCACCCAGGCACGAGCAAGAATGGATGTGGAGCACAAGGGCCAGGCCAGAGCAGCACCAGCTTGGCCTGAGCTGTGTTCTGAAGACCAGTGTGCACTAACCCAGCTGACAGAATAGGTATTTTGGGTGCTGGCTGGGGGAGCGGTGCCTGCAGAATCACCTTGGGATCTTTGACAGGGCTTGTTTAAGAAGCTGTGAATGCTAACAGGCCTTACCTGTGAAAACTGACAAGTTTTCCAACAGTTACCATAATTAGCATCCTGCTTCCTCGCAGCGCCCTGGTGTCACAGAGCACGAGAGCGCATCAGTCAGTTGGCATTTACCTCCTGCCTGGGCTCTAAGCAAGTGGCAGGGTGCTACGGGATGGCTGTGCAGCTTTCGTTCCCTCCTGAAGTGCTCTGGTTATTGATTCTGCCATCTCTGCTTAGGCACGTGCCTCTGAACTTGTCTGACTGTATTTCTCTCTCCCCCTCCATTTTAACCCTCTGCAGGCGCCAGGAGCTGCGGGAGCTGCGTCTCCTTCAGAAGGAGGAGCATCGAAACCAGGCCCAGCTCAACAGCAAACACCAGCTGCAGCTGGAGCAGATGCTGAGGCGCTTCGAGCAAGAAATGACGGTACACGGGCAGGGAAGGGGAAGCTCCTGGGTATCGGCTCGTTTGACTTCTCTACAGATGCCCTGCACGCCCTTGTGCAGGGCGATGCTCTCTGGGTTGCAGCAGTCCTGGGGCATCGTGGCTGGAGGGAGCAGGACCGCTGAGGAACCCCTTTGGGATCTGAGGCATGGGATGTGTTTGTGGGGGACAGAGGCTTTTGTGGGCATTAAGCATGTGCAGCCTGCAGCTTGGGAAGCACTGACTGCCATTGCCCGGCAGGGTGTAGCAGGGTAAGGGTTGTTCTGGACTTTCCCTCTTTAATGATCTTTCCCTGTATGTCTGTTCACAGCTACTGTGAGAAACAGTTTATAGTGCTGTTGTATTTCACAGAAAAAAAACCTTTAAATAAGAAAGCAATGTGGCTAGCGTGTGACAGCAGGAAATCTGGCAAGTCTTTGAGTGTAATCGAATAAAGATAAACTGGGCTTACATACTTAGTCCCTCTATGGGCAGCTTCTGTTGAAGTAAAATAATTTTGTAGATAAGTCACTTCAAAGCTTTCATGAGCCATCTTTTAAACACCCCTTTATTAATTCCCCTAGCATCTACGCCTGGCAACCCCATCCCCTCGCGGCAGGCTGGGAGCCATCACTCATTTGTGTGCTCTGTTGTATTTCTACAGTCTTGACGTGCCACGTCTGTGAATTCCCATCTTAGCAAGTCACTTCTTATTTGTGAGATTTATTCATTATACAGTGCGATGTGGAAGAGCCCCAAACCTACTTCCTTTACCCTTTTTCTGGGGCAGTTTGCAACCTGCTCTCATTGACACCTGGGTGCTCCATCCCTGCAGCTTGCAGGGAGGGAGAGATTGAACACAAGGGCGCTGTCGGAGCGCAGTGCCCTCAGACTTGGAAATCCTTGTCTGCAGAGAAAGAACTGTTATGCTTGAGCTTCACTGCCTGCTAATATTTGCCCAGGGCCCTGGGTCCCAGTGGGATGTTGCAATCAGGATGTAAGCAGGAGAAAGGCTTGAAGTGCATCAGCACTAGAACAAGTTTAAAAATGCTTTGTACTCACGCTAGAGCTGGGTCTGCCCTGTGTGCTTTGTGGGGTGTTATTTTGAAATTTCTCTCCCCTATGTTTAGTAAAGAGGCTCAGTCCATGCAAGGACAACCTCCAGCCCCTTTTTTTCTTTTTTTTTAATTTTATTTATTTTTTCTTTTAAAAAAACCAAACAACTTTTGGAAGGAAATGAAGCAGAGAGGACACTGAGGTTGACCTCTGCGCCCTTCCCCTATAGGCAAAGAAGAAGTTCTACGACACTGAACTGGAAAACCTTGAACGGCAGCAGAAGCAGCAGATTGAGAAGATGGAACAAGATCACTCGCTGCGCCGGCGGGAGGAGGCCAAGCGCATTCGCCTGGAGCAGGAGCGGGACCATGTAAAATTCCTGGAGCAGCTGAAGCAGATGAAGAAGGAGGTAAAAATGGGGATAAGATGGAGGAAAGCTGGCTTCCTGCTTCTGTTTCTTCCAGGAAAGCTTCAGCATTTCTCCATAGCAGAATTTGAGAGGGAAGCAGTTGTTGGTGTTTTAGCAGGAAGCTGTTGCTTTTCTGTGGTATATTTGGGTGTTTCCTGAGGTCCAGCTGTTTAGCAACATTATGTGGGGTTGTTCTTGGCCTAAAGTTACCTGCTGATAAATCTCATTTCCCTCCCCAAAGGTCAAAAGTGAGGTTGAGAAGCTGCCACGGCAACAGCGCAAAGGGAACATGAAGGTGAAGATGGATGACTTTGCCCAGAAAAAACAAACTATGGTAAGGCTGAGAGAAGATTACAACTCCAAGACAGGGAAGTGCATAGTAGACAGAAGCATCCTTCCTCCCTGAGGGACTGGCAGTTTCTCAAACACCACCAGATGCTTTTCAAGTTGCAGCAGAAGGAGTGCTCATGGTGGTACTGCTGTTTTCTTCCAGGAACAAGAGTTTTTGGCCAAGCAGAAGGAGGACCTAGAGCTAGCCATGAAGAATATAACTGCCCAGAACAAAAAAGAGATCTGTGACAAGGAACGCGAGTGCCTGAACAAAAAGCAGCAGCTCATGAGAGGTGGGTGGCAAAGGCTGTAAAGGAGGAAAGCAAATGCTGTAACGATGGGTTTATCCAACGCTGGCTCTTCCCACGCAACAGATGCTGTGACAGAGTTGCAAGCTGGCAGAATAGGATTTGGAAAAAACAGCCTTGCCAGATCCTGTCTAAATGTTTAACAATAATAATACTTAGTGCTTTAATCTTCAAAGCTCTTTACAAATACGAACCAATTAGGCTTCATAATTGCAAGAAATGATTCTCCAATATGGTTTGCAACCAATTTCTCCTGGAAAACAGGAGGTGAACGATCACCCCCCACATCTGCTGCACTGCTCCTGCATATAGGGATCGCTCATGGTTGGGATGCTTCGTGTGACCAAGCTGGGGGGCCAGGGTGGGTTGTCTCCTGACCCTTCTCCCTTCCTCAGACCGGGAGGCGTGCATCTGGGATCTCGAAGAGCATCAGCAACAGGAGAAACACCAGCTTGTCAAGCAGCAGCTAAAGGACCAGTATTTCCTCCAGAGGCATGAGTTGCTCCGGAAGCATGAAAAGGTGAAGAGTTGGAACCTTCCTATGCCAGTGCTGGTCAGCAGGGTCCCTGGGTGTCCCCAGAAAGGGTGTTTCCCTTCCAGGCTGTAAGCGGGTAAGGGTGGGTTAGGAGTTAAGGGACTTGGTCATTATTAGTGGAAAGGGACCAGAATAATGCTCGGGTCAGCCTGCTTGCTTGGGACACGTATTCTGTGCCACATGCATTTAACAGACAAGAAGCAGCTGTGAATTTTGGCGGCTTTTCTGGAAATCTGTCACTGTCCAGTGTATGGGATGGTGGATTCCCAGAGCAGTGACTGAAGACTGGCATGTCTCGCAGTCATTTCTGCTTCCTTCCAGCCCCCTTCTCCTCTGCTTTCACAGCATGTTCAGTAGCTGCCCTCACCTCTTGTCCCTTTAGAGCTGTCTGTCACCAGCCACCTCCGTGCAACTGCCAAATCTGTTCTCCAGCTTTTTTTTGATCTCTTCAGTGCTTTCTTATAGGCCTGAGGTGTCCCTACTCCTCTTATACCTGTCCCTCTACTACTGCAGGAAAGGGAGCAAATGCAGCGATACAATCAGCGCATGTTAGAGCAGCTGAAAATTCGGCAGCAGCAGGAGAAAGCCCGGCTCCCCAAAATCCAGCGAAGCGAAGGGAAGACGCGCATGGCCATGTACAAGAAAAGCCTTCACATCCACTCCAGCGGGAGCGCATCTGAGCAGCGGGAGAAGATAAAACAGGTCAGGTCTTGCAAAGGGGACAAGGGTTGAGGTTGGCTTGGGGGTGAAGTGCTTTGCTGGCCTACAGGCAGAAGGGAAGTCGGAAAAAGACAACTATTGCCAAATTTCTAACCCACTGCAGGGCGTCAGCGGTTATTGCTTTTTGTGGCATCGAGTGTGGTTTTCAGCACTGCTTCTGTCGTGACTAGTGTTGGGAAGCATCCTCAGGGCTTTTCTCTCTTACCTATACAACAGTGCAAACCGGCCAGTCTCTTAACCAGCTTCAGAGATCAGAGCAACACTGCCTACACGGGCATCTGCTTTTCTCTCTTCCAGTTTGCTCAGCAGGAAGAGAAGAGGCAAAAAGCAGAGCGGCTGCACCAGCAGCAGAAGCACGAGACGCAGATGAAGGACATGCAGGCCCAGTGCGAGAGCAATACAAATGAGCTCCAGCAGCTGCAGGTACCCATCCCTTGTGGCTCGGTCTCTTGGGGCTGCCTCTGTGCTGTTTCTGCTCCATCGCAGGGAGCATGTCATAAGAAGTGGCTGCAGAGGACTGTCAGAGAACTAGACCTGATGTCCCATTGCCCTGCCTTGAGAGGTTTTTGTGGCTGTGTCTGAATGTGCCCTGGAGCTCAGAGCTCTGAATGCCTCTGGGCGATGCAAGTCCTGTTTGATCACTGGATTTACAGTCCCAGCCGCTTAATGGGTGTTCTGTTTTGCGATCTGTGTTTAGAATGAAAAGTGTCACCTCTTGATTGAGCATGAAACCCAGAAGCTTAAGTCCCTGGATGAGAACCACAACCAGCACATGAAGGAGTGGCGAGACAAGCTGAGGCCACGGAAGAAGGTAGTGCCTCCTCAGCATGGGCAGGGTCTCCTGCTTGGCTGGTTGGAGGGGACAGCGTCCGTAGCTCCAGTGCAATCTCAAATACAGCTCTTGTGTGTGTTCCCTTCTGCTTAAGGCCCTGGAGGATGAGCTGAACCAGAAGAAGCGTGAGCAGGAGATGTTCTTCAAGCTGAGCGAAGAGGCAGATGGACAGACGCCAGCATCTCCGACCAAACATGCCAAGTTCGTCCTGTTCAGCTCTGCAGAGAGCTCATAACACCCCACAGCTGGCAGGCCACCAGCTGGTATTTGCTGTGTCCTCCTGGGCTGCAGGTGGGCAACTTGGACTTGTAAGATCCTCTTGGCAGCCTCTTCTTACGACAGCACCCTCCTGTCCCCTCACTCTGTCTGGGATAAATGTGGCCTCTGTCCTGCACTGGGGTACGCTGACTGGAAGTTTTAGTGGCTTTTCCAGGAGCTAGCCTGCTCAGCACAGCTCCAGGCTGGGAAGCCAGGCAGGACCTTCTCTGCGATTGCACTTGCACTGTTAGCTGGACGCATCGCCTCTCACGTGAGCCTAGTGCTCACCAGGCTTGTCAGCTCAGACTGAAGCAATAACCGCGCTGAACAGGAGAAACAGGCGGTGGCTCCTGCCCTCTGCACAGGGGTTATCAGCCTCCCTCTCCACAGTGACTGCTCCTCCTCCCAGTCCTCTGTAGGGGCTAGTCTGCGGCAGAGCAGCTTTGGCATTGTCTTAGGCTAACCTTGGCCTTGTGGCCCCCCAACGCTTGCCTTAGATTTATTTCTATCTGCTGTGGCCCTTTTTTGCTCAAGGGAGAGACAGTGATTTTGGGGGGGGGGTTTTCTTCCTTTGAGGAGGGAGGATTGGGTTTTTTCTTTTCTCTTCCTCCCCATACAGACTATGCAGAAAGGGGACCACCTGGATGCCTTTCCAAAGATGCTTCTGCTTCTTCATTTGCTGAGATTGCTGGCACCGCAGTCCCTCTGGTGCCTAGCTAACACTATCTTAGCAGAGACTGGACTATGGCATAATTAAACTGTTCAGCTGGCTGCAGGCTTTTGTGTCTTAAAAAAGTGTATGTGTATGTGGAGAGGGCGAGATTTGTAACAGTGCTCAGTCCTGCGGTGACACAGTGAGGTATCGGTCACAGTCATGTGCCTTCTGGTAAGGACAAGTCAGGGGCCGAAGGGTGTTATTGCCAGAGCTCTCATGATCACACATGTGTTTGAGATTTTCTTTTTTTTTTCAGTGCTATATACGTGTGGGCCATGTGGGTCAGCTAGCCTGCCCACTGTAGTCAGGGTTATGGGATGCAAAGCATCATTTGGAAGCAATAAAGGAGTCTTGAAACATGGGATGCAAGGGAAGAGGAGATGCAAAGACAGGTCCCGGTGGCTTGTTACTCCCAGCATCGCTTTCCCCACTGTCTCATCATCTTATGTTGTGCCACAGTTTCTTGGATGAGTCTCCTGGCTTTCAGGTTGGAGTCACGCTGCAGAGCGGCAGAGCAGTGGCAGGTCCAGCCCTCTGTCCTTTCTGCTCCATGATGATGTGTTTCAGCTGGGCTGCCTTCTGCCTGCCTCCCCTGCACAAGGCAGTGCTTGGCTGAGCTGCTGGGTAGGACCCAGAGCACAGATCTGGATAGGGGGACAGGGACCTCACCGGGCAGCACCTTCTTTATACAACCAAAAGGTGTAAGATAGCACTTAAGTTTTTTTTCTCTGTTGATCTGTGGACAACATTGTTTGTTTTGGGCCTGCTTCCCTAGCAAGAAAAAGTGCCTCTGCTTAAAAAAAAAAAAAAAGTTTGTTATTTTTAAAGTCTTATATGTTGATTTAGAGACATACTGGCATTTCAGGAAAAGGTGGTATGTGGTATGCTACACTTCTAGGTATCTAGCTGAAAGAGTCAGCCCCCAGGTCTTTAACACCTCTTTATCTGAGGAGTGCATTTACTACCCTTTTAGAGTTCATAATACATATTTATAAGCTTTCTGCAAACTAGCAAGACTATATTCATTTGGGCCATTCCAAGTTTCTCCTGAATCCATACCATTAATGTCTCTATTAATAAACATAGCCTAGATGGATGTCTAAGGGCTGGGACCCTTTGCAAGCAGACTGCATAGCAGCTTTTCAGTAACTAGCCTGTCCTCCTAGGAAGGCTGCCTGTCCCAGCTCCAAAAGCCTTGACTGTGCCTGTCAGATATGATAGGGCTGGCTTGGGAGCTGATGTAAAATTAATGAATGCAGAGGGTTGTTCCTGAACCAGGACAATGTGCTGGTTTGAGCCTTTTAATTGCATTAGAACTGTGTTATAGCAGCCCCAGTGGTTTTGTTCCTGGTCCCATGGGGTCAGGCTGGAGCTATTCTATGAAATGGTTGTTGTCACAGAAATCTGTAGCTGGTGCCTGTCTTCATGGGTTATGTATGACTTGCAAAAGGATGTCCCGCAGCACGCTGTTCGTAACATACCTCTGACTGCCCTCTTCACCAGCCCAGGGAGTGTCAGCTCTCTCTGGATATTGTGCAGCTGTGACAGACTACTTCTGGGGGCTTTTAAAGAGCTGATGGGATGCCCCCATGGTAAATCAGTCGTCTCTTTCTCCAGTCCAGCTTATTTGCAGCCTGGAGCTAGCAACATAGTTTTGCTTTTGCTAACAGAGGGTAGGAATGATTTTGTCCCTTGCCCTTTCCCTATTCTCTGTTCCCTCTCTGGGTGTGCCAGGTCTCTAGTACCGTGTCCCTCTCCTGCAAGAGGGCAGGGGGGCACATGTTCTGAATGTCGTGTTTACAGAGTGGTTATATATTATTTTTTTCCCCCCACTCTCAAAAGAGGATGTTTTTGTTGTTTCCTCTTCAGAAGGAACCATGAATAAACCCAGATTGGTTTTGAGGGGGGATGGGATGCCATTTTTTAAAATGTGGCTTTGAATTAAAAGGGTTTTTTAATATTTTGTAAAGTGTTTTCAGTGGGGCCACCACTACGATGTAAGGACCCTTCTAATAAAGTAACAGACTGAGAAACCTGGGTATGTGTCTGATTTCCTGCCTGATCACTGGCTGTAGCCTCATGCCAGTTTTGCTTCTTGTCAGGGTTTTGCTGACTTGGAGAAACCTCCACAGCCAGTTCTGGCATGTGAACCTTACAAGGCTGAACTTCGAGCTCTTTAAAATAGAGGTAGTTGCTTCAGAAACACTTCTGCTGCATGCTGCAGCTCAGTGGCAGTAACATCTTTGCTATGAAGCTGAAACTCTGGTAGATTTTAAGTGAAGCAGCAGTTCCCTCGATGACTTCGGTGTGCGTTAAAATAGTGCTCGGCTGACCCTGCTTGGTGAAGAGGAGTATTGCATCCTGTCGCCTGAGCAGTGCAAGCCACTCGGGCATGGCTTTTTCTTCCTTTTTAATTAGCTTGCCTGGCTTTAACAGAAGATCTCAGACAAATGCCTCGGCTCCCTTGCTTTGGTGGGACAAGGAGGTCCGAGGGATGCCTCCCTGCCTCCTCCCACACTGTCCTTGGCTGAGGAGCACTTGGATGCTGGGGATGCATTATGGGGCCAAGATACAAATCACCTTTCCTGCTGTCCCTGCAGGGGGAGACCTCTGTTTGCTCCCTCGGATTGCTCAGAAAAGCTCCCACCATCTCTGTAACCAACCACAGGGCCTGTGTGGTCTTTGTTTTCTGCTCAGAGATTTTTACCTGCTGGTTTAGTTATGATTTTTTTCATCCAGATGCCCTACTCCAAGGAAGGACACGCAGTGTGCAAGGGCAGCTTTGACGTGATCCCGTGGAGCTGGTGTGGTTTTCCCCTCATTTTTTGGAAGGTTGCGCTGGAGCCTGCCAACTTCTGCCTTGGGTTTCATGCTGGAAATGACCTTGCTACTAGTGTCCACCCTGGTTAGGTAATATTGCAGTCTGAGTTCAGACATGAGGTGCTGAAAGGCAGAGGCAGTTGGTACCGTAGGTTGTTGCTGGTAGGGTTTTAAACGGACAGTACTGTGGTGTGAGAGGAGGACAAGAACAAGTCACGAGGGTGTCTGTCTCCTCACTCTGAGATAGAAATGAAGTAGCTGAGGGCACGTACTCAGCTATCGCCTTCATTTTCATGTACCAGGCCTGCACTGTCTCCTGGGTCACACTGGTCAAAAATGGCCTCACTCAGTGTATCCCAGTGAAGCAGAGGATCCCGTGGGAGTATTTAACTTCATCTCCATGTCCTTGGCAGTGCCTGAGGGGAGCTTCAGCTGTGAGGATACTTATATTTGTAAATAGATGTTGAAAGTACTGTGCAGTCCAGAAATAATTATCTACCATTCCACCCTGGTGCAATGCTGAAAACAGAGCAAAAGTAAGAATCTTTCCTAATTTTTAAAAATAGGGATGACAGCCCTGGAAAGTTACTGGTGCTGCAGCAGCTGTGGCATTCTCAGCTCTCCTCATTACCTTCTCTGAGCTGTGTCCTGTCATGTCTAGGCTCCAAGCTCCTCTGAGCTGCCCAAAGGCTTTTGCAGTGTTCCTGCTGTGATGGGGATGATGAAAGTCTCTGGGGGAAGAAAAAGCAGGGCAGGCAGGGAAAGTCATGGAGCTGGGGCTTGCGCCTAACTGCTTTCCTCCTATGGCTGCATCGGCTCTCCTTCCCTCCCCTGCTGCAGGAGGACAGCTGGAGGTGAGCACTGCTGTCCTTCAGGAGTCATCTGCACCCTGTTAAGCCATTTGGCTCTTGTGAGTTCTGCTGCACTGGCCGCTGGTTTAATTCTCCAAATGCCAAGCTACCCAGGGCTCGAGCAAGCCAAGCCTCTCCAGGGGCTGGTGGCTCTACCTTGCTGATGGGGTTCATTGTTGCCCCTCTCCTGGGTGGGATGGGGCTGGGTGACAGGGACATACTGCCCTGGCACCCCACCTGCCCTCACAAACACCCACTGGGACTCCCCTGGGCCCGGTTTCCAGGCTTGCAAAAGGGATGCAGGGGTGATGTTTGCTCTTCTTTCTCTTGTTCACTAGATGGCACGCACACTGAAGCAGTGGCCCTGGGCCCCGGAGCCCAGCAGCTGCCTGCACAAGCGCAGAGCAGGAGCTGAGCAGTCCCGTTGCACAGAGATGTTTGCTCGCTCTTTTTCTCGGATTCGTCATTCTCTATAGCTATAGCACACGTTTTACCACATCTCTGCTTCTCATCAGTGCTTTAGTACTTTGTCTCCTGCTCCAGCGTTGTCCTTGGGAGTTTTCCAGGGTTCCCCTGCCCACTGGCACGTGTGTGCCAGGTCAGCCTCCCCCATTTGAGGACTGAGCTTCCCCTCCGTGGGGTCTGCTTCTCCCTCCTGCCATACCTCTGTGCAGGATGGGTGCAAGCTGCTGCCAGGCTGACTGTGATGGGTGGCATCCATACCACACAGCTAAAACCTGCAATACTGGGGTCAAATCGGTGGAGAATCATTCCTGGTGGTGGCTAAGAATAAGTGCAATCCACCCCTAGTGATACAGTGGGTAACCACTGCTCTGCTGGGCTTCAGCTGGAAAGATTTGCACTCTGTGTGGTAGGAGCATCATTTTTGACTAATACTTGTGAGGGAGCTTGAGGAAGACGGATGCTTTTTTTTTCTGTACACCGGGGAGGACAGGGAACATTTAGCCACCTGGCGCACACTCCTAATTCTTAAATTAAAAAGCAAGCTGCTGCTTGGACTCTCTATGCCAGAATTACTGCAGACAGTATTTCCTTTTGCAGTTCAGGGCTGACGGTGGGGCACTGCTTTCTCATTCCTTTCCATCTCTGACACCTGACAGACCTCAGGGACGGCCCAGCTGTGCCCAAACAGCTGGAGCCTGCTTACAGCCAAGCAGAAACCCATTTGCATGTCCAAGCTGACGGCTGGCTTTTCAGAATTCATTTGCCCTCTTGCTTTAAATGGCTCGACTGACCCTGACAGAGAGAAGGGAGAGTGCACATGAGTCAAGGAGATCTTGACTCTTGAGCAGGTGATGAGCTCTCCCGCGTAGTTATTTTCTTTGGCTTAACAATATTTCAACCTTTGGTTAGGGCAGCAGGAGATGACTTGTTTATCCCAAAACTCTCCTCAGTTGCACCTGTACCCTTGTACCATCTAACCTCTGTAGGAAGTGCTGCTGCCAGATCTCTGCTGCTCCTGCAGCCACACTGCCAGAGGTGCGGACCAAGCACAGAACTCCCAGGTCAATCACAAACCCCTCATGTGGGCTCCCTTAGCAAATGCTTGGCAGTTTCCTTGATAAATTACTGAGGTGCAATAGAGCCCATGCCAGGCTGTACATCTCCACAGCCGGCTTCCCAGCGTGCCTCCCTCGGGAGGCGATCAGGTCAGCGTGCAAAGCCGCGCTCCGCTTGTCTCAACAGTTCTCATCAGACTCGTTAATTAAACACAGGAGCCATTTTGCTGCGTTAGCTGCATTTCTTTCTAACCTCTGCATGTTCCTGGGTGCTCATAAGCTGTGAGGCTGCAGCCAGGGCCCGGTGCTGTTGGGGTCCAGGAGCAATGGAGTCACTTGAGCAGGTTACGGTGCAGGGGAAGCGATGTCGATGCTTAAGCGTTTCCAGTTGATTTTGTGCAGTTGCTTGGCTCTCTGCCAGCGTTCGTAGGCCTGGAGTGGGTTTATGCTGGAAGACATGGATAAAATAAGCCCCCATGTGTAACAAGCTGTCTGTCTGATACACATGATTTACACCAGTTATAAAGGAATGGCTGGACAGCCCAGCATCGGGTGGCAGTCATGGGGCCACATCGAGGGCAGTACACAGAAAGGAGCTGGAAGGGTCAAGGCAGGAGACCAGGGTCTGGTCCCTGGAGCAGGTAGGTCCAAGATACTGTAAGAGCTCGTTCATACGTTCTCCTTTTGCTTTCCATGTCACACATCTCCATATGGGGACCTTGTGGCACAGAGAAATGGATTTATCAGCAAGGGAATGCCCAAAGGTTTCGTGCACCCCTGAGAAGGGAGGGTGGGCAGAAAGTTTCCCCAAGCAAAGCACCGTGTGTGTCCCTCTGGGATGCTTCAAGCTCAGGAGTGAGGTATCCTTCCCAGTGTCACGGTGTGGTGTTCATTTTGTCTCTTGTGGGTTCCCAACTGTGATGGTGGAGCCAGGATTAAAGCAAAGGGGGAGGCCAGCATGAAGGTCGCTGATGAAGGTTGCTGATGAAGGTCGCTGATGAAGGTTGCTGATGAAGGTACGCAGCGGTACGGCACTCCACAGTGGCTGGGGATGGCCTTGTGGAGCGGGAGTGCATTGCGGTGCATTGTGGCATTGCGGCTGTAAAAATGGGCAGAACTTGTGTCCCCCCACCAAATCCACCATCTGCCTCCATGCTAAGGTGACAGTCTGGAGTAAGGATTTCTGTCCCCTCGAGTCTGTGGCCAGTATGAGGCGAGAGAAACATGAGCAGGGATGAGGGTCCTTTCGGAGCCATCTCATAGACTTCCCTGCTTGTTCTCGCACTTTGCTTCTGCTGCTGGTCCTCACTGTGCTGGCCATCAGGACGGCTCTTCCACCCTGCTGGTGTGCTGTGTGGGGTCCTGCGTGCGGGGGGTGTTGCAGCTGTTGGCACCTGGGACTCCAGCTGTTCATGGGCTGCTTGCCCAGGACCCCCACTGTCCTACACCATGGCTCTGTGCTGCAGCTATCGCTGCTTCTAAAGCTGGCAAGAAAACACAGTTTAGCCTCTTTGTGGATGCTGCGCCTATAGGTCAAAATGCTCTCTGAATTGCATGTTCTCAATTGCTCTTCCCAGACAGATTTTTTTAAAATTATTTTTCCCCCCACAGACTGATTCTAGAGTTCATGGATAATAAGTCCAAGGTGTCTTGGTGTTAATGTACAGATGGACTGGGCAGTAAGATGATCAATCTGGCTATGTGTTTTCAGTGCATGAGCTTGAGGGATGTAGCATCCTGTGCACTCCTGTAAAACCAAATTACCAGACGGCATCAGACCAGCTCTGCATACATGCGACCAGCGTCCTGAGCACAGTCACCCTCTCCCCGCATGCCTGGCAGTCCCACAGTCGCTGCTAACCAGGACAAACCAGCACCTGAATCAAGAGGGATGGCTACAGCCATAGCATTAGTAACACAGTTGCCTCACTTAATTCCCTTCACCTTGCAATTTATCACCTACTGCATTTTGGTTAGCGCATTTCTGTGCTCCTTCCTGGGGTTCACATATCCAATTACCTGCTTCTGTTATCCCTGTGATCCCCTTGCCTGGCCTTTCAATCCTCAGCTCTTCAGGTTACATCCTTCTCTGTGTTGCTGAGCTGCAGTGCCCTCAGCTGCTCTCTACCTTAGTTTCTCCTTTCAGCATGTGAAGACCAGTAATTGTTTCATTCACCTCTTAATCCACTTTCTCCAGTGTTCTGCATCTCCTCAATGTACACTTCTCTTACCAACATGTTGCACAGCTGCTTTGGATGTTTTCCTTGCCATCCTTTGGAGGATTTGTGCATCCTTGAGGGCTTTTAAAACTAGTAAAACTCCACCTGCTCAAGCCTGGGCACTCCGCACGATATCAAAAGCTGCAGTTCTGCCTGTTTGTGCTTTCCCAGGGTTTGGCTCTCGATTAGCACTTCAAGGTCCAGCCCCAGCATCCCTCACCAATGTCAGGGCTTTCCTGACGGAAGGAAGGGAGGGCTCTTCGGGGCTTCTCCATGGCCTCCTGCCCACCTACCTTCAACACGTGTCTGACTGAGGAGTGACAAAGGGGCTGGGGCAGGGAAGGGAGAGATGTGCAGCTGGTCCACAAGTAAACCAGCCCTGCGGCAGCATGCCAGCGGGCATCGGGGAGGTCACCGGTGGCACGGTGTCCCCTTCAGACAACCTCGCATCATTCCTGCAGCCGTCTCTGCGGGGGCAGCGTGGTCTTGGGCTTAGCTGAGTGGGAGGAGGATGAAGATGAGCCCTTTGGGAAGGCAAGGGGGGGAAGGGGGGGCAGTAAAGCCCTGGCAACCTGCCTGCACCTCCATTAATTCTCTGGGGTGGTCGTAGCAAAATTAACAGTATAAAAAGGAGCCACATTTAAGGAGCTGCTAAGGAGTGAGATGAGTTGTTTATGATTAAATTAAATTCATATGAAAGCTAATGACCTGCCAGTGCAAGCTTTGAGTAACTTTATAATGTAATTAAAAGCCCAATGGGGGAAGAGAGCTGTGGTTATGCCACGTGCTGAGGAGCTGCCGGGAAGACGGAGGCCGCGGGTGGTGCCGATGTAGGGAAGCGCCCGGTCACTGCCTTGTCTCCTCCACCGCCCCAAGGGCTGAGCTGGGCACGGAGCGGGGCAGGAGGCGGTGGGCTGCTGGGGAGGAGAGGTGGAGCGCTGGCGGCTCAGCTCCCAGGAGTACGTGGGTTGTCCTGGCTGAGGCGGTTCTGCTGATCTAACCACACCAACAGCCAAGCAAGCCACCTTTTTCTGCTCAATTCACTTCCTGGCTCCTTTAGGGACGAGGTTGTTCGGGGCCAACTCAGCACCGCCCCGGGGACAAGAGCAGGCTGAAGAATCACAACGCGGTGATGGAGCCCACCCACGGGCCCACCGTGCCGGGCAAGACGGGCAAGCCCGGACCCCCTCACGGCCCCCCCCCCCCCAGCCGCCTCCCCGCGAAGGGCAAACGGCCAGCCGCACCCTCCGAAAAACTCTGCCCTCAGACGCAGCCGAGCCGTCCTCCCCTCTCCATCTCGGGCTGGGGGAGGGACACGGACACCGCGGGGCCGCGCACCCCCCAGCCGGCGGCCACGCGTGGGGCGGGCGCCGCCGATCGCCCCTTTAAGCAGGCGGCGGTGGGGCCGCCCCTCCGGCCGGGATAGGCCGGGGCGGGCCGGGGCCGCCTCCCGCCCTCGGCAGCGGGCGGGCGGGCGGGCGGCTCGGCTGGGCTCGGCGCGGCGCTGCAGGCTCCGGTCCCGGCTGCGTGCGCCAGTGCCTCCCCCCCCAGCGCCGCCGCCGCTCCCCGCTTCGCCGCTGGCGCCGGGCTGCGAGGGGCAGAGGCAGAGGCATGCCCAGGCGGAGCATCGCGGAGGTGAAGGTGCTGGACGTGCAGAAGCGACGCATCCCCAACAAGCACTATGTGAGTGGCCCGGCCCGGCTCGGCTCGGCTCGGGACGCCCCGCTTCGCTCCGCTCCGCTCCGTCGCGCCGGGCCCTGGGCAAACAAAGGCCGGGCGCTGCCGGCCCACCCCCCCCCCCCCCCCTTCCTTGGCGGTCCCGCTTCCCCCCCCCCCCCCCCCCCCGGCTGCCCCGGCGGCGGGCAGCGGCCGCGGAGACCCGGCCCTGGGGCGGGAGGAAGGAGGAGGAGGAGCGGGGCAGCGCTGCCGGTCTGCCGCTCCCATCCCCGGCGACTCCCGTGGGGGGGTCACCCGGTGCTCCATCCCGCTGGCCGGGGGGGATGCGCTGCCTCTTTCCCTCCCCAGACCCCCGGTACCGGGGGAGGCGGGCAGGGACATCGCCGCGCTGGGGCGGGGGCGAGGGGGGGCAGCGCCGGTGGTGGCCCCGTGTGGGACCCGCCGGGAGGTGCCCGTGAATAGCTGCGGGTGGGATTTTGCTGGAGGGGCTCCCAGGGCAGCAGGCACCCGGGAGGAGGAGGAGGAGGAGGAGGAGGCGGCGTCTCCGGGGCACCCCCGAGAAGTGCCTCTGCTTTAGTTGAGGGAGCAGCGTTTGGCAGAGGGGCTCGGAAACCTGTTGGGTGCAGAGTCCGGGGGGGGGGGCAAGGGACCACCCGGCTCCTTCACTTCTGCGCCTGGGACAGTGCCGCCGTCCCGGGGAGGTGTTCCCTCCTGTCCCCCGCACCCCTTCTGCGTGAGCTGCCCAGGGAGCGTGTTCCTGCATGCTCCAGGGCATCTTCCAAACTGCTGTGGGTTTGTCTGTTTTTTTGAAGGGGTTGGGTTTCTTCTTTTTTATTATTATTATTATTTAAACTTTGGTGTGCTTCCAGGCATCCGTGGAGACCTTGGGGGTGAATCCTGGCAACAATCTTAAAACAAAGACCAAAACGTTCTCACCGCCCCATTCGCCTTAGATAAGGGTGACCCAGTGACATGCTGTTCATGGCACATTTGAGTTGTGAGGATGTGGTGTGCGCTCTGGCTGGAGCGTGTCGTGTCGGCAGAGCCAGGCTCCCTGAGCTCTCGGGAGATCAGGGGCTTCTCCAGGTCACCCTGGTTGGCTTGTGGCTGTGAGCAACAGTCAGAGGAAAGCAGAGGGCAGGCCAGCTCTAGCCAGGAGGGAGGGGAGGGTAAAGGGGGTCTGTTACCCCCTCCTCACATCCAGGGATGTGATGTGGCTGCTGCCGCCCAACCCCTTATCACCCCTTCTTCCTCTCCTGCCCTGCTTGTGGCTTTATCAGTCCTGGCTGAGCCTGGCCCCAGCTCCAGATGTGCCCCCCTTCCTGCCGTGTCCATCCCAGACTTACTCATCGTAGCTGGGTTATGCATCCAGTCTGGAGGAGCGTGTACGTGAGGAGGTTTGCTGAGCTGCACACGCTTCTGTTTGTCTTGGCGGATCTGTGGTACTGCCATCAGGTCCTGTAACAGGGCTGGGATGGGGTCGTCTGTGGCTGCTCCTCCGCTCTCCCTTCAGGCATTCTTGTTCCCTTGCTGGGGCTCGGGGCTCCGCACACCCCACAGGACCTGTGTCCCCATGGCTGGGACGTGCACCCAAAGTGCTGGACGCCATCTGTTTTGGGCACTGTCCCTGCTCACCCTCCACCCACAGGGATGAGGTGGGTGGAGTTGGGCATAGCACAAGTAATCCCTGTGAGGCTAGAAAACCAGGACAGAGGTATTTTCTGAAAAGAGGAGATGTATGGTGGGGTAGCTGGGTGGGGGCACTGGAACAGAAGCTCCCAGGGCGGTGGGAGAAGGTGGCTGCACGCAGCTCATGACAGTCAGCTGTGCAGCTCGGCCGCCAGCTCCCTCCTCAACCGGTGGCTCGAGTCCTTTGCCTCTAACCTTTCCCTGTACTTGTCTTGGACCGAAACCTGGCAGCGCAAGCCAGCGCAGCTCGCGGTGGGGCTGAGCCCGGGGAGGGGCAGGCAGCTTGCAGGCAGCAGCTTCCCCGGGGCAGCGCTGGAGTGAATGGGAGTGCTCACCTTATTTGAGGGAATCGATAGGAACTAGGCAGATTCTCAAAGCCAGTTAATTATATGGAATCAACCCCTTTTTTTCTTATTTTTTTTCCTTCCTTCTGCAAAGAGAGGGAGAGGAAGGGCAGCAAATCGCGGCTGAGTCATCTTACTTTAGACTATCTACTGGCACGCTGCAAATCCGAGTCAACCACAAAGTGTATGTGTTAAACCTTTGCTCTCTGGCTTCTCATTGCTGAGCATAAATGTGCTCTTCTCCATCTCCTGAGGCAGCCACTCGCTGTCCCCGGGGAGGCTGGAGGAGCACGCCGGCTTTTCTTCCCATTGCCTCTGCACTGGCCTGACCGGCGAGTGACCCGTACTGCTCGGGCTCGGCCTCCCCTCTGCATCGGCGAGAGGCTTTTCTTCGCTGGACAAAGGTGCAGTTGTGTTGGCTGCAGTGAGGCCACAGCAGAAAGTCGTGAATTCCAGTTTCCCAGAAAAGTGAGATCAAACCACTGTTTCAAAGTCCTTATTGATGCCTGTGATGGGGAGGGGCTGTAGGAAAGGCCAGCTCTATTCAGGCCAGCGTGGTTTGCTCATCACCCTGGTAATCAATACAAAAAGAGTTGTGTTGCCCAAGACAAAAACTTGTGCTCTTTTGGATCTCTGATATGAAGCAGGAGACACAATATTCCCCCAAACTGTGGGGCTTGGGCTGGGCAAGGACCCAGCGAGGTGCCGGGAAGGGTTTGGGTAGCCAGGTGCCAGCTCAAATGTGTGCTGAGCTGAGTGTTGGGATTTAACTAACGGGGGACCCAAACGCAGCCTCATGCCCTCGAATGTGTGCCTGTGAATGGCCCTGCCTCAAATCCCGGTGCAAGGGAGCATCAGTCCGGTGTGCTGCTGTCTCCTTGATTCTCACAGTACGACTGATGGCTGCACTCACCTGGAAGGATACGCCAGGACAACAGCGTGCTTGTCGGATCTCCTGGCTGTCTTCCTTACCCTGGTGACAGCCTGGTACCTGACCTGAGGGTGGGAGGAGCTGGATGGGGTATTCAAAGGGAAGCTCAGGCGTGTTCAGGGGCATTTGGGGGACAGGAGAAATGGCAATGGCCTCTTGACTGCTCTCCTCCTTAGTGAGATGTTAAACCCTTTGGTGGGTACCGCAGTGAGCACCACTGCAGGGGTTAGTGCTAAATTGCAATTAGCAGGGCTGTTCTCCCTTTGCGTGCTTTTCTCCTTGCAGTCAGCCTTGTGCTTCTGGAAGGCTCTTGCTGCCACGGTGTTGGCATGGTGCAAGGCCAACATATCTGCTCCTGTTCTTGTCAAACCAAGTCCACTCACACACGTGGAAGGGCCGAGAGGGGAAGGATAACGGAGCTGCTTGCCCTGAGCGATAGGAGCCTTGAATTTGCTCTGCCGGCTGTGAAACCATATCATGCTGTGTTGTGGTGGCACCTCTCCTGGGCTGCTAACCCCGGCTGCTTCAACTGCACTTGTGCTGCTTGTGTCCTCAAGTTTTTTCATGGGCAGTACCTGGAAGGGGCAGTGAGAAATGATCTTTTTGCAGATGTTTGTTGCAGGATGCACTGCTCTGATCCTGTTGAGAGACAACAACCCAGCTCGGGATCTCAGCAGCCTCTTGTCCAAGTGAAGAAGGGGACTCCCATCCTTCAGGCAGTGGCTGAAGGGTCACCCTGCAGTGACATTTCCCATACGATCCTACGTTAAGTGATTACAGCTCATGCCCCTCAGGGATGCTGCCGGCGAGGGCTTCAGGGCCATACTGCAAATCTGAAAAGGCAAAGTCCAAGAGCAAAGTTTAAAAATAATCATTCTGGGCGACAGAGTAGCAGACTGTCATTTCTATGGTCTGGCCAAGTCTCAAGTTCTGATAAATGAATGTTTATTCAGAAAAGACCCAAAACAAAGCCATAGTTGAAACGGACTAAATTTTCCTTTAAAGGACTTCACACGGGATCTTTTTATAGTTTTGTGTTTGTTATTCTCTAGTAGAAGCCCTGAAATAAAGCTTTTCCCTACTAAAACCAGATTTTGGTTGTTTTTTTGCCCCTAGGCAGCTTCAGGACCTTTCATCTTAATACAGCTGCAATTTGTATGTGTTGTTGTATGTGTTAATAACGATGCCATTGAATCGCGCCTTCATTTCTACAACCTGTCCACCAAGAACATTTCCATAGTTCATATAGTTCTAAATGGTTGCTCTAGAGCACAAAGCAAAATTGTATATATATGTCCGACAGGAAAGAGAGAGCAGCGAGCTCTTTGGTTGTGTTAGTTTATTGGGAAACTTGGACTGTGCTCTTGCAGGACTTCCTTTCCCAGCCTCCATGCACACATGTATGACTTTGAAAAAGGGAAATTTAAACAAAGTGTGCAGCATATATTTATTCTGCAAGCTCAGTTAACAAGATTGCAAACTTCAAACAAGGTGAATACCCATGCATATTGAACCACCTCATTTGTGGCAGCTGCATTGCAAAAGTAATTAACAGCGCATGTTGGAATCTGGTGCCTAGTTGATAGCATCTCTAGGTATTTTAAAACAAGTTTGATGAAAACCACATTCAAAAACTAAGTGTGTTACATTTTTGATGTGGAATTTGTGACGTGATGGTAGGTGTCTTTTCTGCTCCTGTTCCTTGTAGTGGTGAGGCCGTTCGTGGTTTCCTTTGTTGTCCAACCCAATCCCATTGCTTATCTGGAATTCATTACGGAGCATTCGGAGAAGAGTGCTCGAATGGCAAGAGGATGAGAGCTGCTGATCTGCAGATTCAGTGGTTCTTCAGTGCCCTATACATACAGAGGAGAAGATGTCTTCTGAAGAACGTGTCCCCCGTGGACCTGTGTGTGATGGTCCCCTGGTCCTGACTTGCCCAGCTGGAGCAGAGCTCTGTGGGGACCTGGCACAGTGTCACCTCGTACAGCTGCGTTATTTCTGCCGTTGTGAATCATACCGGTTGCTTGGCTTAAAAAGGGCATTAGGGGATGACTCCCCCTGTGCTATGCTCTCTGGGGAGGGTGACCGTGCTCTTGGTATGGTGGGAATGTCCTGTGGGGAGCTGAAGGAGCTGGGTGCGTTTAGACTGAGGGAGCAGGAGGTTAAAATGAATAGTGTGAAATCTATGCAGCGGCCGTTAACTAAACTAGGAATGAAAGAGAGCAAAAGCAAAACCAGAACGTATGAAGCAAGGCTGAACCCAGGAAGCTGGAGTTTCTGCTGCAGTGAGGAATTTCTGAGTATCGGTGGCCTCAAGAGGTTTGAGGGCTTTCTCAGCATCCTTAGTGATGTTTTGCTGCTGTATCCTGTGGTTCTGCTGTATCTCATCCCGTTTCCTCTCAGCTGGCTGACGCTCTCCTGCTCGAGGCGGGCCACAGGCAGGGTGTTTGGAGCTCGTAGCTGGTCAAAATTTGGACCCGTCCTTGTGCCTGGCCCTGCTCTGCTGCACAGCATTACAGAGCTGACCGATCCTTCCTTCCCCCTCGCCTCTCAAGAGAGTTGGAGCGTAAGGGAGCACTGTTGGCTTTGTGGATGAAAACCGACACTCAAACGCAAACTCTCCTTTGTTTTCTTCCCCAGTCACGTTACTTAAGGCTGTTGAAAACCTCGAATGTCGCAGTTCAGTGGAAGGGCCAAATCCTGCCTGGCACATGGCCACTGGGGTGGATGCAGCTCTGTGTGGTAGGCTGGTGCTCAGACTCCATTCCAGCAGTGAACTTCAGCACCCAGGCCATCCACCGCCGCTGCCTGCTCAGAGGTCTGGTGACCTTGATCCCTCTCAGCTTTACTTTGGAGGGCATCTCTATCTCCTGGCTGTTACACGTAGCAGCGGGAAATAGGAAACAAATGAATCCATATGTTTGATCTTCAGTGTGACTCAGAGCAAACAAGCGGGTGCGCGTGTTGTACGACTGAGGGGTCTGCACCACGGCTGAGTGGGGCTCCGTGGGTTGTCCTTGGGCTTCCCGTGCTTCGCGTAACCCCGCATGCGTGCGCTTTTCATCTCGGCAGCTTTGGCTGAGTGCTCAGGCAGCGCTGTGCCCTGGCGAGCTGTACAACAGCGGAGTGGGAAGAGCTGTCACTCGCTGGGATTTTAGGGAGGGTACAGTCGAAGGGATGAATTGGAGCGAGGGGAGGTGGCTGCTTTGCAGTCCTGGGTGCGTGGGCAGTTTAGTTTGGGTTCTTTCCTGTGCCTGTCCTTTGCTGCCTGCAACCCCGTTACCCAGCTCCTCCCTGCAGCATCGACTTGTTGCTTCTGCCTTTCTCTTCTGCTAGACCAGAGGGACCGCAGCAGCATCCCTGACGCCCTGCGGTTACCACTGGGATCGCTTCTCCGTGACTTTCCCAGTGTCGTCTGAACTGGCACAACCCCCGTCCACAGAGCAGGAGCAAGGGGGTGGCAAGGTGTCCAGGGATGGAGCAGGGGGCTGGCTGTCCCTCTCCCACTCCAAGCTTTGGTATCCCACGGCGCCAAGAGCCCCGCACTCCCCTCCCCAGCCCTGCACGCCTGCGGTGGCGAAGGCTGGTGGAGAGGGGCCAAGCACAGCAGCTCGCCGCCAAGAACTTTCTTTGTTTCCAGCCACCTCCCTCCTTTTTTTTCTTTTCCTCTTACAATTCCCCACTCCCTTCTCGATATTAAACCCCACTTTGGCTTGGCTTGATCCCTCAGCTGCTTCGGTTTCTCTGCCCCTTTGAATTTCTCAGCGCTCCTTTCTCGCAGCAGCGGCCGAAGCCAGGGTACAAGGCTCTCGCGTTGCTTCCCCACGTTTTGGGGTGTGGGGAAGTGCATGTGGAATAGAGAGACTGGTGCTTTTTCCCATCTACTGGCGAAAGATGCTTTAAATATGTGGAGTTTTCCACAGAGAGGTTTATTGTGCGTAGTCTCCCTGGACCCGAGACCACACAGGCTCAAACCCATTGGAAACAGCTCTGCAGACAGCTCTGCCTCTGCTGGAGGCTGTTATGTCTGGCTTTGCTGTAGGAGCTCTGCTGAGTGGCTGGGGACCTACGCTGATGCCCGTCAGTGGCGGGTGGGCAGAGCCGCGTGTCGCTGCAGCCCCGTGGAGGTGTCTTTCCGAGCGACCGTGGCATTACTTTCCACCCTGCCGCTGTTCACCTGCCTCTGGCGTGGAAATGGGAGCGTCTCTGTGTGGGGGAGCTCTGGGCGCGGGGATGCTCCGGACCGAGGAAGCACCGGGATCGCTGCAGAGCGACCCGGGGAGGGCTGCGCTGAGCCTGGGAGGGCTGCTGGTGGGTTGTTGGCTTGCAGGGCAGTGCCAGCGTGGGTGTGCTGCTCCTGGGCTCAAGCTGGGGTAGCTGGATAGTGCTGAGCTCGGGGTGGGTTTGCTGCCTCGTTCAGCCGTGTGCTGGGTGCCAGGCAGAGAGCTCCCAGGCCAGCCAGGAGCTGCCCTCTCCCCAAAGCCTTACCTGTGGGCTTTATGTGTGCCCTCCATCCCCCCACCAGGATGCCTTGGAAGTCTCTTTGGAAAACTTGGGAAAATTCCTCCTGTGGGAGGAAAGAGGCCAAAAGCGTAGCTCTAGGTTTTCCTGCAACTTCAGTCTGCCTTCTTCCTACTCAAACTTAAGCAGTCCAGGCTGCTTCCCAGGCTGTGTTTTGTGCATGTCCGGAGTGTGTTTATGCAAGGAGTCCAGAAGTGATTCTTCTAGGAGGTCACATAGCCTCATGTTTCAAGAACGGGAAACTGTTTCTGGTTTGTTTTGGGTTTTTTTTTGTTGTTGTTTTTTTTTTTTTTAGTATCTGTTCTTAATTCCATTGCCTCAAGTCAGCTGCTTGAGTCATCTCCTCTCTCTAGCCATGTTGTAGCATGGGACAATGTGCCTCTTGGGGAAGGTACAAGACTGAGGGCTTTTGAAGGACTCCAGAGTCCTCGGTCCCTTCGAGCAGTGGAAGTCACCAGGAGCCATTGCTATCTGCAGCACTGAGACTCTTTATCAGTCCCTGGAAAAATACTTCTGAGGTCTGACAGCTCCCAGGGCTTATGCTCACTACTTTGTTTCTTCAAGAGGAAAAAAATAATAAAAAAAAAAATTAAATCTCTGGCTGCCCTTTCAGATAGAGATAATTTGCGCTGGCTTCTCATCCCCTCTGTTCTCGTGTTCTAGTCCGTGCAACTTCGACCGCTCTGGATGTGTGTCTGAGCTGGCTCTTTCAGCCTCCCAGCTCTTCTGGTGATGCTCGACTCTGGAGCTCGCTCCCCGCCTGGGTTGCTATCCTGCCCGGGAGGAATGTCCCAGATCTCCCTCTGGCATTTGCCCGCTGTGAGTTGCCAGCGTGTTTCCCCCAGGGCTGCAGAGCCCTCGCTGCCACGTGAGCTGACTGGCAGCTCTCGTTGACAGCTCTGTTACGGTTGGCCAGGTGCCATTTGCATTTCTTTTAGCAACCTGTCATTTTCTGACAGTTTCCTTACGAGGGTTTTAGGTCCCACTTTCCACTGGCCCATTCTCCCTCCGAGCTGCCTCTCCAGAGGTGCGGTGGCAGGCACAGGGTAATGCCGGAGGGACACCACGGGGACCGAGCTCGTGATGCCGGGCCAGGCAGGCTGCAAGATCCCCTGTGCCTTTTTCCATCTGTATATTTCTGTTTGGGGCACTCGGTTTCTAATGCAACCAAGGAGAATCTTGGGCAGCGGTGGTCCTGATAGCAAACTTCTCAACTGGTAATTTTTAAGTAGTTGGTATGTGACCAATTACTTGTGAAGTAGGGAGTTTCGGGAGCCCAGGGAGTTTTGGAGCCCAGTCCTCACGGTGTCTGTCGGAGTTCAGCCTTTTGCGTCTGCAGGTTTCCATCTTCTGTGAAGGATCTGATCCATTTCTGCCCTCTGAGGGACAGGAGTGTGGAGAGCGCTTGGCATTAATGTGAAGTGCTCCTCTCCTGCGGCATTAAACAAGATCTACCTGCACCTCCAAAACTGTCCCTGTGGCCTCTGTACCTGCCCAGGAGTAGAGAGCAGGTCTTGTCTTCTTGCTTTGGTCTTTGCTGAGGCTCTGACAAGGTCGTCCAGCCAGGAACTCCTCCTGCTCCATAACATGGGCTTGCTGCAGCATGGGAGCTGGCGGCCGGGAGAGGAGTGATGGGGGTCTGAGGGTGCGTGCGTGGGGCTCTTTTAATCCTGAAAGCAGGGGTTTGAGGGTATTGGAGTGACCCTGAAAGCTCCGTACCTCTCCTCTCACCTTCCTCTTGTAGGACAAATGCCATGAGCTGTGTCTCAAGGACTTCAGAAGCGTGAGCGTGAATTTCAGCTATGCTCCCCTGCTCCCCTGACCTGTGGCTGAAATGAAGCTAAGGAGGGTTCAGCCCCGGTGTTTTCTGCCTCTTCCAAAGCCCAGCTTGGCCCATTGCCTTCAGGCATCGGACCTAGCCGCGGGGTTTGACGTGACACACGTGCAGCAACGTAGGCTGGAGCGGGGCAAAGCGATGGAGGCTCTTGGGGTTGGGAGTGGGGCAGGGTGAGGTGCCCTTTCTGGAGGGAGGGAGGGGAGCTGCCGGTTCCTGGGTTTCACCGAGTCAGCTAGTTCCCCTCCACGGTGCGGACCCCGCCACTGGCCTGGGAAGGGCTGT
Organism: Astur gentilis; assembly: GCF_929443795.1. Classification (NCBI taxonomy): domain Eukaryota; kingdom Metazoa; phylum Chordata; class Aves; order Accipitriformes; family Accipitridae; genus Astur; species Astur gentilis. Next base: position 11,286,148 of record NC_064905.1, read on the forward strand.
AAATATTTCGATAGCTCTGCCTGTTGGTTTTGGCCAGGGGCCCAGCCCACGTGATGGGGTTGCGAAGCCCCCCTCCTGGATCTGGCTGCCCGCCGCCTCCCTGCCATCTGCTCAGCTCTCCCCACCCCTTGAGGAAACGGTGGAGCGGGATCGGGGCGGCAGCGTCCCCTCCGTCCCCAGCGGTGCTCCCTGCGGGTACACGTCCCCGTGGGTGCACGTCCCCGAGGCAGCGCCAGCTGCAGCCCCGGGAGATCTCCTCGCTCTTTCCACGGAAAAGGGCTGCTGGTGGTTTCTCTGTGTTATTTCTTTGAAGGACCGTAGAAATCAGAGCTGGAGAAGACCCATGAAATAACTGTTTCCACATGCCCTCACCCACACAGCCAGGCTGGGGAAAAGCCTGTGCTCGGAGCAGCCTCTGCAGGACCGAGGGTTGTTGGAGTGGGTGATGGGATGGCTCCTACCGGGACAAAATTGGGTTTGTTTGGGCTGCTACTTCATGGTGGCTGCTGCTGGCAGGACATGGTGCAGTGCCAGGCCAGAAGGGGAAACTTCAGACCAAGTGCAATGTTTTCAAAACTGTCTTAATCATTGAAAATGTCTTCCAAAAGCACCTGAGAAAGGGGTGTCTGGGTGGCTGTAGGAGCTTGGTGCCTCATCATCTCCAGTCCCTGTGAAAACCATCTCTGGGTGGCTGACTGCACTGTTCATACCTTTCAAAATCTGCACTTTTGTCGTTAGTTGAGGAGAGCCCCTGAGTTATGTTTTCTGGTGTCTTTTTTATCCCTAGGACAGCAGGGACTGGATTAGTTATTGGCAGAGACCAAGAGCTGTGATGGTTTTGGCCAACAGAATACCTCAGTGAGATGGGGCTGTTGGAGTAAAGGACAAGGAATATTCACAAGGAGAGAGGAAGCCAGCTTTACTGAGACAGTGTTTTTATAGATGCTGAGGAACTCCCATTCCTGTGGGCTTCCCCATCTTTTCTGCTTTCCACAAGTAGGTGAGGAGATACCCCCGGAGACCTTTCTGCTATTCAAATGGATGTGCAAGAAACAGTTTTCCAGACTCCTGGGAGATCTGCATTTCAGCAAAATGGGAGTGAGCTCATCAGTTGGGAGAAATGCTCCTTCCCTCAATTGCAAAGGATATAATAAAGCGTGGTGTGCCCTCAAATCTCATGGCTTTATTACCCTTAGGAGCTCTGAATTCATTTTTGCTTGAGCAAATCCACATCCTGATTAAAATCCCAGTCTAATAAGCTGTTGACTCCAAATAAAGGCAGGATAGGAATAAACAATGAAGAAAAGTTGGCTTTTCCTCCTGCCCCAGTGGAAGGCTTTCTCCAGGCAGGCAGCCAGCAGTGATATAACCCCGTAAAGTGTTGTAGACTGGTAAGAAAGCTAGGATATCAGCTGAGCTTCCAACCAAAATGAGCTCATGCTGGCCTGCCAGCAAGTCCTGGGGTGAGGGTAAAAGCAGCTTGGATGCTTACTTAGCGTCAAGTTAACGCTTAGTTTGCTGATGGTATGGTGGCAACTGTAGAGAAGCTGTCAGATACTTCAGAGGTCACATTATGCAACTTTACCAGTTTTCATTGCAAACTGTGGTCAGCCAAACTGTCCCTGACCTGCTGAAGTCTAGAAGCATGTTCTTGAATGGGTATTGTGCCTAACCCAACGCAGAGCACTTGTCAAGCCACATTTGTTGATAAGTAAGCACAGTGTCTGGGCCTCCCTTGTAGCAAATCATGGTCAATCCAGGTGTCCACAGCTGTTTCCTTGTGTTTATGTGCGGAAAGTGCAGGTCCTTCAGCTCAAAAAAAGAATTTGTGAACGGAAGGAGAGGATTGTGGTTACCTGAATAAGGCCTGTGAGGCGATGCTGAGCAATTCGGATTTTGTCTGGGAGAGGGTGGTGTTGCCTGTGACACCTGGCCAGCTCACTGCAAGTCAGCAAACCAGTCACAGCTGTGTTTGGGCTGATCATCTGGTTTAAGAAAAGTGGTCATTGAACTGCTGTGTTGAAAGTACTGAAGTTCTTTTTTTTTAGCAGTAAGAATTTGCTTCATCTTGCTGCCTCTTTTTCTCTCTTCATTTGGAAGTGATTCTGCTGCAAAGAGTTTGTGGTTCCTCAGGAGTCTCCTCACCTTGGTAGGTCATGCTGCATCAGCTGTCTGAGCAGCAGAGTGAGATTTCAATTAGATTTTTGGTACAGCATTCAGGTTTGATGAGCTCAAATAATTTAGTGTTGTGCTGTCCATTTGAGTCTCCTGGTGTTTGAGTTTCAATATTGGGCTGGGATGTTGGTCACATTCCAGCATCTGGAGAAAAGTGCGTCTCTGTGGGAAACATTGTGGAACTCTTGAGAGATTCTGTTTTAAATACCAGAACATCAGCATCCTAAGAGCCTTCATGCTTCATTATGTTAAATGGAGTTCTAGCAGGTCCATTCACATGAGCTTCTGAAAGTTTTGTTCCTGCTTCAGTGAAATGATACTGGAATTTGTGGTGGAAATAAGCAGGACATGAGAGTTAGAAGAAAAAATGAATATGCCCTCATTCTGCTTAGTCAATCTGTTATCAATTAGTGAAGGCTGATGTTTGCATCACTTGAGTGTTACGCTGGCATCTCATCAAGGGTTATCTTTGGTTTCTGTGAGCAACAAGCGAGGACATTAGATAAGTAATTGCCCAATTCTGTTATTTGCTTGTTGTTTTTCATAGAAGAATAAAAAAAAGGGGTGGGTTTTTGTTTTGCCTTTTTTTTTTTTTTTTTGCATTCATCACCAGTAAAAGCTTAGTCATATGGTCTGTGAATAACCTGCAATTACTAGGACTGATTGTGTAGCTTTTTAAGGAACAGGAGGGTAATGTGCACCCCAGCAAGTTTAAGTAAACAGAACCTCAGAGCTGCTTGTGGAAGAACAGACGGAGTTTTGAACCTTGTGGGTTTGAGCTCTTGGAAGCCCCAGCCCTGGGACACAGGCTGGAGGTGGTGCACGGTATGGCACACTGCGGGTTGCGGTTTTGGGATCTTGACATCAAACTTGATGCTGCAGCCATAGATGGGGTAGCCAAGGCACAGTTATTAACTCATAATACTGTGTCTGTGTTTGGAGAGACTTTAGCTGTCTTTTTTACACAGAATTGCCCTTTCACATTTGATGTATGCCCCTATTTAGGGATAGGGAACTGTCTTAGTTCACAACTCTCCATAAGCATTTAGTGCATAGTTAAGTTGCAGCAGTGGAGCTTAATAATTTAATCTTACGTATTTTCTAGTAGTGCTGAAATGACTTTAAGTGGTCCCATGAACTTCCCTGATTGATGCTCAGCTGTGGGGGCTGCATTGGCAGCTTTAGCAGCATTTGGGTTGTGGTGCAGGTTGTTGGGTCATTCATCTCTGATTTCTTCCTCTCTTCCCTACAGGTGTACATTATCAAAGTCACCTGGTCCAATGGGTCCACAGAAGTCATATACCGACGGTACAGCAAGTTCTTTGACCTGCAGGTAAGGATTTTGCCAGTTTTGGGGGTTTTGACTTCAGAGGGTCGAAAGTTGTGGTCGGTTGAGAAGTGTGGTTTCTGCCTTACGCTAAGCATGCCTTTTGTAATCTACCAGAAAATGTTTTGATTTGAGGAAGCTTAAACACAATTTTGGACATCCTTGAGAAAGCAAGAACAAACAACCTCAAAAGCTGGACTCTTCACTCCAGTGCCTCTTGCATATCGGTGGGAACACCCTGGTTTTTTTGCTTGTCCCAGTGTTAAAGTTCTGCTGTCACTCCCTAGACTAAATGCACACAGGGCTGCATAGGTGTGTTTGAGTTCCTGCAACAGAAATCTGTGCAAGTGGTGGGGGTTTTGTTCGGGTTTTTTGTTTGCTTTGGGGGGGGAATTTTGTTAAAGTTGGACCCAAATTCCATTCCTGCGGAGCTAATACCATGCCTTTCCCAGCTGCTATCACAGCAAAACAGGGTTGCTGCTGAAAAGTGCTGATTCCCTGGGTCCATGTCTTGCTGGCTGGCGTTTCAGGGAGCAGGCGCTGGGGATATGACCACTGCCCGCGGCAGAGCAGCACCAGCCTGGAGGGCAGCTGACAGCAGCTGCTTTAGCAATTGCCTTCCTGGTGCAGGGGGGAGCCGGGAAGAAAATGGAGCCAGGAGGGAGGAAAGAGGCTGGAAATGCAATTGGGACAGGCTGAGTTGCAGAAAACCGAAGCCGGTGTTCTGGGCAAGCAGGCAAAGGGTGTTTTCCACCCCCTCCTTGGTGGAGATCAGCCAAGGGGTCTGGCTGAGCTTTATGAGCCAAAACACAGACTGAGCTGCTGGAACAGGCTCTGTGCAGATGAGAAAGGAAAATGCATGAAGTGATCTGTGGACCAGCAGCAGCTGCCAGAAAAATCACTGGCATGTCCCTCCTGGCCTGCGCGCGGGACTCGGAGAGGAGCTGGGCACCCTCTGCCTCCAGCGACCTGCTCACGTGAAGTTGATCCTGGCTATATGCTTTATTTGAAAGGGTGCTGTGGTTGCCCAGGAATGAGGATGCCTTTCCTGAAATCACTGCATCCAGACACAAATCCGCTGCTAAAATTACAGCGCATCTGGGCCTGCCCAGCGAAGCAAGCCCATGGGAATCCAGATGGCTTTCCCAGGTTCAGCTGGTCAGCTGGCTTCAGGTCAGCCTGTGAAGCCTGGGATTGTGCGAGACGGCTTCTCGCATCGATGGTGCCCTGTCCCCTGCCCAACAAGGGACCTTCTGCAGAGCGGTGGACATGGCCGTGAGGGTGACCACGTTGAGTAAGCCCTGGCCAGCCTGCGAGAGCCTGGCTTTGGCAAGAGCCTGGGTGTCCCTACCCTGCCCGTGCTGCCGTCCTGCGGCATCGTGCTGGGCAAGGGAAGGTAGGGTGGCACGGGCAGCTGCTGGTGCACACAGGGGTTAAGCTGTGTGCAGCTGCTTGTGTAACCAAGGAAATATTAAAGTAAATAAACAGGGAACAGCTGTTGGGCAGCAGCCAGGGCTGGAAGGAAATGGAGCTCAGCGCTTCCTTCTCCATAGCATCTCCTCTTCGCTGGTACTCCAAGGTGGCAGCCAAGCTTACGCTGGCGTTTGCTGCAAGGGGGGCACGGTCTTTGGGGGTTTACTGGTCATAAACCGGTGCCTCCAGCTGTGCTGTTTCCCTGGGCTGCCTTGCTCCTCGAGAGGAAGGACATGTAGGGAAATAGTGGTCATCCTTCCTCTCTTTCTCCCCTTTCATCTTGGCTGGAGCTATGCGTGCTCCTAGGTAGAAAGTGTCATCACTGGAGGCTGTCCGGAGCCAGAGACTCGAACTGGCTCTGCAAAACACACTGGGGCACCTTTAGAGGCAGAGGTGTTTTTTATATATATCATGGTGCAGATGGGAAAGTCTAAAGCAAACATCTCCCCCCTTCCCTGCTCCCTGCAGCTTTTTCTTTAAAAAAAAAAAAAAAAAGTAACCACTCCTTTTTGGCTCTGTTGAAAGAATGAATGAAATTGTGGTTTTTCCCTTCCTTCCCCCTTATCGCACATGCTTCCTGGTGTCCTTATTTTAAACTTGTGGTGCAGTACAGTGGAAATTGGATTGAAAGGCGAGGAGCGAAACAGATCCTCTTAGCACAGTGGAAAAAAATGCTCTAGGTAGGCTTGGTAGCACTAACTGTTGCCGTTGCTGGAGGCCTTTATTATATGACTGTTGGATGATTCTATGCCAATTTTAGCTCTTTAGGCAGAAATTTTCCGTGCTGGAAATTATTCATGCCTCTGGTTATTTAAAAAAAAAACAAAAAAACCAACCAAAACCAGCACCAAAAAAACCCACACAATAATTGATTGGCCACAATGGTTCGGCTGCTTCTGAAAACAAAGTAAGAAGGAAAAATATTTTCTCGGGTCCAGTTCTGATGATCTTTTTGACATGTTGGAGTAAGAATTGGAAACTTGAGTCGCAGGTGATCCCTGTGTCAAGAATCTGTCTTTCATCTTATCCACGGAAAATCCATCCAAATTTATTCATACTTAGGACCTTGAGCAACCACAGTACATGCATGTTTGGGTAGAGATATTTGTTAATTTAATATCTATGTTCCCTGTGGTTCAGGCTGCACTTTCCACACTCCTGCCAGAAGCCGAGCAGGGTTTTGTTTTTTCAATAGCAGCTCTGGCCATATTCGGGTGAAGTTTGGTGCACCCGCTTTTGCTGTCAGTCACCCTCCTGTTAAGCCCAGGCAGGAGGACAAGGAAGACATTTGATCCAAGTAGGAGAGACAACTTCTTGGGGCAGGAGCGAGGGCTGGTAGGGGCTGACCCCCAGGCTGATGTGATGCTGCGGTTCAGAGCAGCCCAGGCACAGTCACATGAGTGGTTGGGGATTTTCTCCTGATGTTCCCTGAGGGGCCACAGCGGAATCGCTTGTCACCTTCCATTGTGGCCAAACAATTATTTTAGGAGTAGAGCCAAGTAAAACACATGCGCATTTACTACTGGCAGCCTCACCGGCTAGCCTGCTCCCACTGCAACCGGAGGGCAAAGTGTCTGTCCCTCCCCAGCCAGGCAGGAATGACACTCAAAACACAAACTGCCAACTCAGCCGAAACAGGGGTGAAGCCTGGAGTTCTCCCAGTGCTGGTCTCTGCCTCCGCCTGGATGCGGAGACATCAGACCAGCCACGTTCCCATACTGGAATGGGGAATGTCAAAAGCCACCTCGCTGGTCGCAGTAATGCTGCAGGCTGTGCTGTTATCAGCTGGGAGCGTTCAAGGTTTTGTCTGAATACTGTGAACTTCCACAGCTCTTCCCTTCGGCTGTCATTGATACCCGAGGCTGGCCCTCTTCTGCAGAAGGCTGTAGCAGCCTTTCCAAACACCACCCTGCTTTTCTCTTCCAAGGGTGCCAAGACCTCCTCTCTCTGCCCAATTACCTTTTTTCATTCCGTTGACCACGCCGTGGGCCATCTGCTGTCACACAGGAGATTGTCGCCTCCTCTCTAAGGGCTGGTGACCGACACTCGTTCCCCGATTCAGCTCGTGTGTCCCAGCCTGAGGCGCAGGCTGCTTTCTCCCAGTCCCAGACCAGCATTTTGAGCGGATGAAGTGGTGAACCTCATCCCTGCGCGCAGGTCATACCCTCCCCTGGTCTGGGGTCATCGCAGGAAGGCTCGGCATATACCATACCAGGTGGTGAAATTGGGAAGGGAGTGCTTAAGCTGAGGAATATCTCCACCTCCTATACACTCCTCATTGCAGGAGGAAACCTTCAGGGACCTGGGCAGTGCTTAGGAGCATTTTTGCTGTGTAGATCCTCTGTGCTCAAGTTCCTACCACTTCCCCTAGCTTTCTCCATAAATGTTTTTCGTCACACGGCAATTTACATAAGAGCATTTTTTTAGGGATTAAAAAACAAGCCCTAGATGAAATTGTAATTCTAAAGTTTGAAACCTCGGGTAACTGTATGATTTGTAGTAAATTTGTAACTACAAATACTAAACTCAGTTTTGCATGAATCTCTTGGCTGGAGGAATAATTCCCTTTGAATAGGATTGAGGCTCTTTCGTAACACTCAGTATGCCAGATGTGAGCTATTGGGAGCAGATGGATGCTGTTCCTAAGAAATAAAGGCAATAAAACTGATGCTTGCAAGGATGCCAGTTGTATTCTGGACACTAATTGGGGCTGGCAGGTACGCTGGAAACGTTAGCTGGCATGGAAGTTGGTAATCAGATATGTGAGTGGCTGTCTCTGGTGGACAGAGATAGAGCATCAGGGTCTTGCATGCCTGAGAGATGTTTCCAGCCGTGCCGATGGGGGAAGAGCCGTGCAGTGACTGCAGGGCTCCATTGGATCGCGTCGGATGCATCACTCGGGCGGAGGTTAACAAGTCTCTTGGAAGGATCCTCTTGAAACGATTGGCTGTAAGGCACGACACTGTTGGTTAGAGAACAGATACTGGCTTGTATTTTGTGTTTTTTATGGAAACCCCCAAAAAGAAACATATTTTCCCCACTCTGTAATTATGAGCTCATCAGCCACGATGGTAGTCGTTTCAAGTCTTCATGTGACCAAGAGCCATTGTTGTCTCACTATGTTCCTAAAATGTCCTTACACCCAAACTTGACCCTTTTACACCTTTCCCGCTATTACCAGACCCCTGTGCTTTCCCCAGGCAGGAGCCCCGCTCCGCGTCCTTGGCCTCCTCTGCCTTTCGGCTGCAGCCATCCTCTACTTGACTAGGAGTCTTTGCCTGGCTCTTCTCAGTTCTGTCTTGTTTTGCATCCTGAACAGCAAGGCTTGTGTCTCCACAGTTGGGAGCAGACCCGATCGGTCACAAAGTGAGCTGCTTGCAGGCCGTGATGGAGCTGAGCCTCAAACCTTGCCCTTGGAGCAGGCTTTGCTGTTCATGCTGTGTCCTGCCTTCTCACCACTGAAGCAGTAGCTTCTCCTCTGGCAGGCAGCTGCAAGCCCTTAAAAATCAAACTACCATTCAGGGGTGCCCTCCTTGGGGACAGGTTACCCCAGGGTTTTTCCCCTTGCAGTCAGAAACCTTTTCTTCAGTCCTTGTCCCAGCTGAAGGCTGTGGGAGAGGGTGATGCTGCGTGGCTGCTCCTCTGCACAGAGGTTTAACTTTGAGCCAAGGGAAGGAGATGTGATGTAGCCTGGAGTAAGTGTGCTTGCCGTACGATTCTGAGACAGAACAATTGAGAATGTTAAACAACCTTAAAAATGGCTCTGGCTCTCTCCCCGACTCCTTTCTGCATGCGCATCGAGTGTGTTTCCCAGTCCTCTCGTTTTTCCATATGTTTAACAAATCTTTCAGGTTCTTAGCTGGAAACTTTCAGCTTTGACCCACCTGGAGCGATGTCATCTTGGAGAGAGTCCTGCAGCCCTCAGGCCAACAGCTTTGTGTGTAACACAAAAAAAAAAATAGGCTGTTGAAGTGGTGCCTACTTTTATGAGAAAATTGGCAAAAGGCAATGGTCTGTGCATGTTGTCTCAACGTGGAAGACAGATTAGCCCTTCTGGAGGGGGTTCTTCACCTGTTGTGTACATGCAGCCGCCAGGCAAAGATGGGGAGGGGGGAAAAGTCAGTATCTTAGTAATTCAGACTGTTTTTAAATGAAGCACTACATTAAAATGAGCTCAGAAGACACTAGCTGGCACACAGAGAAGAATTGTTCTCATCAGCCTGTTTCAGGCAGTTGGACTCTTGAAAAATTAAAATGAGCCTCGTGCATTGCTTCCAGTACTGTGAGCCCTGTGCTTGCCTTCCTCTGCCTGCACTCCTCCTCCTCCTCTGCTCTTTAAGCTGGGTTCCTGGCAGGGCACATGGTTCACAAAGGTGAAGTAAGTGTTATCTTAATTCTCCAGATGTTGAAAGCACGGGGCAGGCATGCTGAGTAACGTGTCCCGTACAGCACAAGGCTCCTTCAGGTGGGAACGCAAGCTGAGGCACCGCTTGGATTTCACCCCTCTTCTGGGTCACGTCTGATCCTGGCGGCCCCTTTCATGAAAAAGCCCCAAGGCAGCTCGGCTGTGCTGTGGCTGCAGGAGATGGATGTCTTTTTGTGTCCAGGGATTGTAAACAGGGCTCTTTCGATAGCTATTTCGTAACAGGAATCTTGTTTCAACACTTTGGGGATTTCTTTTTTCTCCAGGGTTTATGGAGTTCAGCAAAATTCCGCGCAGTTGCATGTGCAATGTACTTCGTGGTTTCACCCTGCCACAAAAATAAATCACCAGGATCTCGCTTTTAGACAGCTGGATCATGAAAGACAGGCCGTTGCGTGACCAAGGACAAGAAAAAACCCACAACTTCCTACGGTGAGGTTCCTGCTACAAAGCACCAGTGACTATTTTTTTCCTCTGTGCCCAGACTACACTGAGAGCTGTGAGCTTAAGCACCATATGCAGAAGTATAGAAATAGCGAATTGCCATAATCAAATTTGAGAGAAGAAACACTTTCCATTAAATAAGGAGTACTTCTGCCTGTAGAAGAAACAGCCAGTATTTTTCCAGCAGTGCAGCAAAGATCTTCATCATTCTCCTCTCTCCCTCCACAAAGAACACGTACAGTCCGATGCACTTCAGCCTAGTTAAAAGTTGGCTCCTTAATTTTTTCTCTCTCCAAATGTCTCCCATTTATAGCTTTCCAGCATTTGGCAGCCGGGAGCCAGCCCATTCCCGTGCGTGTTAGCGCCAAGGCAGGTCAGTGGAGTTAAAATTGGCTCTAGCTGGCACCCTGACTAGCTGCTGCATTCTGTGCCTGGCAGCCGAGCGGGGCTGCGAGCTGCTGAACGCCGTGCCTGCCTCTGGAAACGGCAGCCCATCCTCCGCGAGAGTCGGTGTTGGATGAAAGTTCTCAGGGCCAGCATACACCTGGGGCGAGCGCGGCAGCACCAGGCAGTGTGTGTCTGCAGCGGAAATAATTTCCAGTTCTCGTAGCTAAAGCCTTTCTTGACCAGCTGCTGGGAGCAGCGCTCGATGTTTTTTGGTTTAGTTGCAAGCTGATGGCCAGTGTTTGCCCTTTCCCTGCGCGCCGAGCGTGCAGCTCCGCAGGCTGTGTCTGCACCCTCACCAGGTTTCTGCAATTCCCCCTCTTGGCTCCGGTGCAGTTTTGTTCCTTGCTGGTTTGCTGTGGGCCCGAGGGCTCCTGCTCACCTCCTGGCTCTCATCTCCGTCTGCTCCCTCAGATGGTCCCTTCTTCTTCCCAGGCTCATCGCCTGGCACTGCCGTGGTGGCCCCGTGGCGAAGGAGGGCTGGCTCCTGAGCCCATGCTCTGTTCATTCATCCCTGTTGGCACCCCTTGGTCTCCTTCTCTCTGGAAACTTGGCAGAGCAGCCGGCAGGGACCGCATTCGCAGCCTTTGCTTCTCAGCCCTGGGGAAAGTACGTCCCACGCGAAGCATCGCTTGGTGGGTGCGATCCAGAGGGGAGGCTGTGCTGAGTGTAACCTGTGGAGGAGACAGAAAGTTGGGGAGGTTCAAAGTTTCAGCTTATCGGGGATGGAGCTAAGATCTCTTGCTGACAATCTGGTGTGGTTTTATTTGGTGAGGCTTTCAGCAATGTGCTGCTTAAAAGTTGTCCTGTAACACAAGGTGAGGGGTTACACCCCTCTCCCTGTCTCAGGGGTAAGCTAATGCCCTTCCACTCCCTCGCTACTTAATGAAAAAGCCCTGGAAATTCACCTGCCCCATTCCTGGGAATGCTGAGCAGGATCCCCAGGAGGGCAGGAGCTCACTGGTGGCCCCTCTCCTGCCCGCTGCCCATGGGGCTGGTCCCTGGGGGGTGCCCAGGGCTCCGCTGCAGGTGCCCACCCGGACCCGGTCGTGGCCGGGGGTTTTGATGGGGGTTACGTGGGTCTGGGCTGAAGCAAGCCCCAGCGACTCTGCCATGCTCTTAATCAATCTAACGCAGCTCAGCTTTCTGGTGGAAAGACCTGCAATTTATACCATGTGGTAGCAGCCCTGGATCCAAAACAAACCGGTTTCAAGCTGACTGATGCTGCCTCGGGAGGAGCTGAGCATGGATAGTGGTAAATCAGTGTAAAGGAGTCTGTATCTCAAGGGTGCTGAATTTTTAGTAAAATGGCTAGGACCCGTTTATATTGCTAAATCCGGATGATGTAGTACAGACCATAGCATGCACCACACACATACCATGGGCATCTAAGAACTGGAAGCACCTGTGCAGTTTTATGGTGAATGGGAGATGGAAATAAGAGCTGGGAGAGACAGAGGGAGATGGTGGATCTGGGCTTGTCCTGCCTGTGCAGAGGGAGGTGATAAAGCTGAAGGGACAACGTGTTTTTCTGCAGTTGTAATTTCTCACTTCTTTTCTGTGCCTTTCTTTCGATTACATCAGGCTGTCACAGGTCTACCACAGTGCTGTAAATCACCACTCCCGCGCTGGCTGTTGAAAGCGCTTTTGGTGAAAGATGTCTTACAGTCTTGGAGTCCCCTTGCAAAGTGAGGTGTGGGCTTCTGCAATGATCCCCCTGGGGTCCCGGTGGGCCTGGGGACAAGTGAAGAATTTAACTGCTTGTTCTCCCTTCCCAGTACTCTGCTCCATCCGGGAAGTGATGCTCCTTTCCTCTTACTTTCCTTGCATGGGTTTTTTTTTTTTTCTCTTCTCCTGTATGCTGTCCGCCCTGTAGCTTGCCTGGCTTCTCATTCCCATCCCTGGGATCCAGCACAGACTTTTCCTGGGTATGTGGCAGGCATCCTGTGAGAGGGACGAGGAAGGCAGGTCTGTGCCAGCTGCAGCAAGACTGCTCTGTTGGCTGGACTAGGGGAGACCTTGCGGGGAGAGAAGGATGGGTGTGCAGGATCTGCCCTTCCTCCATGATTCATGCCTTCCAGCCGGCCGGCAGCGGGGAGGGGGACCTCATTAACCAGAAAATAGAGAGGGGAAAACGTGACGTGGTGCCAGCGGGTGAATGCTGTAGGGCTCTGGCAGCCATCCCGTCCCCTCCGTGGTGCCATGGTGACTCTGTGGTTTTCCTGCCAGCAGCTGAGGCTTTGCTTCTCCACCGCTGCGGGGGTGTTGCAGTGCTGCTGGATGCATGGCACCCCTTCTGCTCGTCTTCCCATTGCCTCGTGGCTCCCATACACCCTTGGGCGGTGAGGTGCTGCTCTACACCCTGGTTTATGGTAACTTTTATATTCGGGTATTAGCTAGGATTGCAACGTGAGCCATAACCTACATGAAAAATGGTCTCCTTTATGATCTGGCAGCATGAGGAGACCCAGCATTTTCCCTGTTTTAATTTCACCTCCCTGAGCTTTTCTGCCTTACTGGTAGCATATCTTGAGGCCTTTGCAGTAGGGGTGAGTCACTGAGTAGTGAATTATAAATGATGTTTATGACCGTCTTTACATGGCAGCATGGAAATTAGATCTTGGAGATTAGGTTTGGGAGGTGTAATTAAGGTTGGTGAATTTATTGTTTTAATACTGCCTTTGATAGAATATTTAGGGTTTGGGCAAGAAAAAGCTTTCGTTTGAATCTCATTTTTCAGTGCTGATACCATACGAAATTAACCAAACCAGGTATTTTTTAATATGCAAGGTGCTGTTGTGCACCTTATGGACAATTCCTTGTGCTCCGGTTTTCCTCTGCAAGCTCAGCTTACTGATCATTTACCATCAACTGTGGTCTTGACCTTTTCAGAGAGGAAGAAGATATTTTGTTGTAGCAGACTTTGAGAAATGCCTCCCTCAGCGAGTGGTATGGGACCCCTCTGGGGCTGATCCCCCCTCCCCAAGCTGGCAGCAAACCAGCCCATGTACCTGCGAGCTTGGAGTGGCTCTGGGAGGGCCAGGAATGAGGAGGGTGGAGGTGAGACCTCTCCCTGTCTTGTGCTGCAGGCGAAAGTTCATTTGGTCCAACTATATTGTGCAACTTCACTCTCGAGTAGGTGGACAGCTTGCCCCAGGCGCTGCAGAGCCGTCTTGATGGCTGTCGGTGGGGACTGGCTGAAATGTTCAGCCTTGCAGAGTGCAACTCCCATTTGGGGTTTTTTTTTGTGTTTTTTTTTCTTTTAGGAAAAAATATTGCTGAGAAACGGAGGAAATTTTGTTTTTTAGAAAATTAAGTCGTGGGTCTTCCTCCATATCTGAGAATTTCTGCCTATAGAGCTGCAGCTGGCAGTAGGCATTGCCCCCTCTCCTGCCCTGGGGAGCACTGGGGTGTGGAAACGGCCAGCACCTCTGGTAGGAGCCCAAAATCTTGGAGTTCTAACCCAATCTCAGTGAACAGAAAGTTGCAATCCCGTATTTTTTAACTGCATGCATACATGCTGAAAATGGCTGAGGAAATGGCCACTGAAGAAGGCTTTGTGTCGGACATGCAGAGTGCCAAGCCAGCTGGGAAGCTATGCAGCTCTTCAAAATGGTGAGGTTTCTTCCTACTACGTTGGGAGGAAAGTTAGTGTTTAAATTTTAGCAAGGAAGGAATCTCAGTGCAGTATGGTAAAACGTTCTCTTGGTTTTTCAGTATTAATTTTTTTCAAAAAAAGCTTTCCCCTTGATGAGTCACTTAAAACATAAAATAATTTTAATTTTAGCCATTAGGTTTTACCGTTCAAATTGCAACATTAATTGAAATGGATACTTGTGTGCTGATCTTTCTTCTTGGCAAATCAGCATTTTCCAGTTCCCCTTGTCGCACCCTCACAACCCTCTGCCCACCTCCAGGAAATAAAAAAGTCCACCTGGAAAGTTCCCAGGGAGCTCTGAGCTTTCTGTCTGGGGGGTGACTGCTTTCCACCTGCCAACAGGTGGCTGCTTTAAGCCCCAAAACCGTGGTGGTTTTTTATCAGTCAGTGAATTTGACCAGAGGCTTGTCAGGTTTTCTGTCTTTGTATCTCTGTGGTGAGATTACACTTAGAGAGGAGCTCTAAGATTAGGGTGCTGTCAAGGTCTCGTACTCCTTAGAGGTTTAGTTATGCTGGAAAACCTTGGCATTGCTCAATCTCTGTCTATCCTGGCTGGATGCTAAAAAAGCAGGTGCAGTTCAAAGTATGTGGTTTGGGCTGAATTTTGTGTGAAATCTGCATTCTCATGTTTAAATGCACAGAAAGCAGCAGAGTTGCTGCACTCTGCCTGCTGCTGGGGCTCCTCCACGGTGCCTCTGTGTTCACTGGCTCCAGGCCCTAGCAAAGGACAAATATCCCGAATTAGGATGGCGTTCCCCTTGGAGTTGCATTGCATCTTGCTTTATGGAGTCCCAAAGGCTCCCCGCGGGGGTCCCCATACCCCACTCCAGTGCTCGGTGCTCGCTCAACCCTTCCCTGTTAAGTGCATTAAGTCCTCCGTAAGCTGCAAGGGCCGATCTCCTCCATCAGACATCACTTAACGGCAGCATTCTGGTTTTGCAATAAGCAGAGTTTCTTGGCAAACTCCGGCCCTCTGGCGAGGACTGTCTGAATCAGAAGTGCTCCGAGTCCTTCTCCTGCCGTCGTGCGGGTGGTGGCAGTGCCAGGCTCCTGCGCCCGCCCTGGTGCTTCCCCGCAGCGGCTGTGGGTGCGCGCTGTCTGCAGAGGCTTCCTGCCCTGTTTCGGGTTTTGGGCACCCCTGAACTTGGCATCTTCAAATCCCACCCTTCTATAAATGGAGGAATGCCAGGGCAGTGTGCTCCACGAGGGAGATGCGCTGCTGGAGCGGGAGGAGATGGGGTGGGGATGATGGTGGGGACGCTGGTGGGTTCACGCAGGAGCCGGGCTGGTTCCTGCTCTGCTAGATGGAGAGTTTGTCAGGTGGGAGAGGGTGGAAAGGAGCATGGTCATGCTAACGACTAAAGTGTATCTGTTTCATACAGAGACCCTGGTTTTGGCAGTTAAACCTCAGGGGGTTGCGGTGTCTCATTTTCCACCTGTGTAATTGCACTGGCTGCCATGGACCTGGTCTTGATGGACACCACCATGAACCCAAGCAGAATGAAATCCTCCCTCACATGGAAATAAATGTCTCTCCACATTGGCCTTTCTGCTGACTGTGCTTGCTTGGAAAATGTGTTTTTTTGTTTACGGAAGGAACAGCAGGGAAAATAGATGGTTAGCAAGAAGTCTGATGCAAGAGGAGGCTCATGAGGCTGGTGTTTCTGACCAGCAGCGCTCTCCTAAGTGGTAGCACTGCAGCTTTTGCAGCCCTGCCTGTAGCTCAAATGCCTCCTCCTTTGTCTCATCACGTTTGGGCCTGCCACCGATTTAAAACTTTGCATTAATTTCAGGGAAGGAATGTACACCGGTCTGCTTCTCCTCATCTGCTGGAGTGGGGAAGGTTTCTGGGAGGGGAGGGGTTGAAGAGAAATCAGATCAGGAGCTGTTTGGAGGAGAAGCTAGGGACAAGTCATCCTGAGTTTTTGGCAAATGTGTAGCTCAGAGCGGGGTGACATGTGCGTAAAGTCTCTTCATGACCGATCACTGAAGCCTTGAGTGGGGGTTGCTTCTTGGTGTGATCTGGTAGGAGTGCTTGAGCACAGCCCTCCCCCTTGCTGCTCCTCGGCTGCTCAACACATGAAATAGAGCAAATATGTTGGTATTTCTCCACCGTTGTTTCCATTTCCTCCACAAAAGCTAAATCTCATGACTTCCCAGTCTTCTGAGCATGTCTACATTGGGATGCTAGAGAGGAGGATGTGGGTGAACATGAACCATCCTTGTAGCCTTCCCTACGGCTGCTGCTGCCGTGACAGCTCCGGCAATGGTTGTGGTGGTGGTTCTGTGGTCTTTGGCACCAGGCTGGGGCAGGTGGCACAGCTCTTCCCTGCTCCCATGCCGAGGCTCCTTCCAGGGATACTTCCCCGTGGGACACAGCCCCAGCTGAGCTGGAGGGACATTCCCATGGACGGGATGGGGAAGAGGAAGCGGCACAGACAAGCGTCACCCCTGGGTATTGCTGCTTTGTTCCCAAGCACGTCTACCAGCAAGAGTCATTTCCCATGGCTGGGTCGCCATGGTGAATTATGGATGCCGTACTGGTTGTTTGGTAGTGTTAATGCTCTGCTACTGGTGCCTGCATGGAGTGCTGCAGCTTTCCGTGCTCATCCGTGCAGTCTGGGACCTGCCTACCTGGCCTGATGCCATCTAGAGGCTGCAATTATCAGAAATTAAGTGGAAAATGGATTAGTGAAGTACTGTAAAGAGAATGATGACTTCCAGGATTCAGCACCAATGAATCAAACATAAAAAGTAATATATTTTAATCACCCAAGAAGCAGACAGAGGGATGAGCAGCTCTGTGAGGAGGCTGTGTAAACGGAGACTGCTTGGTGCTCTTCTTCAAATTTGAGGTTTTCTTTTTCTCTTTTTAAACACTAAACTCTCTACTTAGCCTCTCCCAGAGATATTCTTGACAGGCTTACAAAAGGAGGGAAAGCAAGCAGTGTTTTTCAGGAGCTGTTTGGGCCGTCCAAAAATGGATGGTGATTTTGGATCCCACTATCTCAGGGTGTCTCACCTGGGTTTTGGGAAGGTGCAGCTTTGTCTGCCCTCTTGTTTCCTTCTGGGTGCCTCAGAGTGGGTACCCAGAGCTACTTGATGCTTCTGAAAACATACAGATTTCGAGTGTCTTAAAACATGATATTTTAATGCTCTTGGAAATGCGCTTTGTAGATGAGCACAGAACAGACACAGATAATGCTGCAGGAGCAGGGTCTGGCTTGACCAGAGAGGAATCTATCCGGAGACGAGGGTATTTGTCTTTGTTCTTCCATGACTCTTTTGCCTGTCTGCTGCAATTAGCACATGGTGTTTGTTGTGAGGGTGATATCAGCGACAAGAAACTCCCATTCTCTCATCACTAATGAACAAACATGATAACCTTTTAGTGATTTCTGGGGATTTAAGTTTCGAGGCTGGATGATAAAACAGAAGGCCCCTTACATTGAGGTTACTACAGGCTTTTAGGGGTTAGGCGCTTGGGGCCAAGGGCCTCCTTTGCTGGGAATCCCAGCAGCCCCGGTGAGCACGCAGTGCCCGTCGTGGTCTTGACTGCTTAAGCTGGAGCTGAGCACCACTGAGGTTTCCGCTCAGAGAATCAGTGGGTCCTTGGACTGGAAATGCCTCCTGTCCTGGGGAGTGGAAGCTTTTCACCCGGTTGGGTTTGGAGGACCATTGCACTCGGACCAAACCTAGGGATGCGAAGCTGCCGTGTCCTCCAAGCCCCTGCGTGCAAGCAGAGCCTGCCAGCTCCAAGGGTTTGGTCCCTGTGGTTTACGGGGAAGCACCTGGGGTAGCGCGAACCCAGCAGTGCCTCGGTCGTGGGGCTGCCCGGGGCTGGGGGGGTGCAGCCTGGGTGGAAGGATGTGTCCTGCCCAGCCCCGCGCCCGCTGCCCTCTCCGTGCCAGGGAGCTATTCACAGGCACCAACGTCTCCCTCTGTCTAATGCTTCCTGTGATTTCACAGGAAATTTCTCTTGCGGTGGCAGTTGCTGCCAATTTGTGTAGCCCTTTTTTCTCTAACCTCAGTGAATTCTTTTTTGTCTATTGCTGAGTGATGCTTAAAGTTTTCCATCAGGTTTTCACAATCCAGCCTCAGTGATGCCATTTCCTAGGGCTGAGGAGGTCAGGATTGCCTCTGCCTCATAATGTGTAAAATGCACTTGAACTGATCCCCTGCACCAGAAGAGCCGGGACTGGGGAGAAACTGCAGTCATCAAGAAACCACTCAGTGGTGCTGCCTTTCAGCTCCCTTTGCTGTCTTGGAACACCCAATTTACTTTGGCCATTGAACGGGCATTATGTGGTGCAGCACCAGTGGAGTCCTTCCCCACGCTTGACCTCCTGAGCTCGGCGTCACCGTGCTTGGGATCTGAGCTTGCTCTGCGTTGGTCCTTCTGTCTTCTGGGCTGTTGTGTTTTCACCCCGTTTCTTCACGATAGTCCAGGGGGATGCAGGGAAGGTGCCTCTTGTGGGATTGCAAAGAGACTAAACATCA
Organism: Astur gentilis; assembly: GCF_929443795.1. NCBI lineage: Eukaryota > Metazoa > Chordata > Aves > Accipitriformes > Accipitridae > Astur > Astur gentilis. The sequence continues at coordinate 11,304,592 of NC_064905.1, forward strand.
GTAGCCTGCGAGCCGCTGCCAGATGCTGTTCTCTTTCCCAGACTATCTGCTTGGCAGATGTTCCCCAAACCAGCTGGCTGCAGGGCACAGGGGTGATTTGATCTGCAGGAGCACATTTGCAAAGTCTCTGGTTCTCGGCACGCAGCCGTGTCCCTCATCACGTCCCCATGGGGCCAGGGTGCTGCCGTAACGGCAGGCGATTGCTGGACCTGCGTCCCTTTCCCACTGCGTTTGGGGATCAGTGGGACGCTGTTCCCTGGTGGATGAAATTTGGAGGAGGGCTCTTTGTCCCGTAAGAGACCTGACTAATGCAATGCCCTGCTGAGCGCGTGGAGGTCAGGGCGAGCGGTGCATGTGAATGTCCCCATCTGGAGTTCGACACCACGGGGACAGTGGGGCACACAGTGTGCCTGGCTGCCCGTGGCATTCCCCCTCTTGTGAGGGATGGGGCCGACTGGGAATTTGAGAGTGTGGGATGAGAGCAGGCTTGGCTCAGACCCATCTTTCCCCCATGGCAAGCTGCTGCCTTCTCTCAGCAGGAAGGCTGTTGCTCTCACAAAGAGTCTCCTGTGATTCTGCCACCGTGCACTCAGCCGGAGTCTGAAGCCTTTTGTTGAACTGTCTTCTTTTTTTTTTTTCTTTTTTTTTTTTCCCCCCTCGGGTAGTTTCAGAAGCTGACTTCTCTGCTCCGGATAACGGACATGTCTGGTGGAGGCATGGATTAGGTCAGCTCACTTGCTAGACCAAGAAGGAGGAATGTGGTTTTACGCCGAACCTCTGTCACGCAGGCAAAGCAAATCCTGTCAATAGGAGAAGGGGGGAACTTCCCTCGCCCCGTGCCTGCGATTACAGCTCATGGCCTGGCTCCGACATCGGCTCCTGGTGTTGTGCAAGAGTGGAAGAGTTTGCTCTCCTCGCCTGGGTATTTCATCACCCCCCCGCCCGTGCTGGTATATCTTGCTGTTCAGCGACGTGAACTACCATCCCCTCCATAAGTTGGCAAAGACTTGCTTTCTCTTCTGCAGCCCTCATACGTGCCACGCAAACCCTAACACTCAGTAATGGAGAGCCTGGGCTTTAGAGCAGCTTGACAAAAGCAAATCCCGCAGTACGCCGCTGCAGAGGACTTGCTGCAAGAGTAATCCTGTGCCCTTCTGGTTCATCATTACCGGGGGAATGCAGGACCTCTCTGTGTTTACCATTTCACCCTGACATTTTCCTTTCTGCCAGATCAAATTTAAATGAAAAAGAATATTTTTTTCTCACCTTTATATTTTAGAGGGGAAAACTTTTCTACCTCATTGTGGAGAGCAGAGGAGAAGCAGCAAAATGATGACACACCTTATTACCTACTGGCATTTGGCTTGAGGGTTTGGTTGGGGGTTTTTTTGCAGAGACTTCTCAGCGTTTGATTCTGGCTGGGAAGCAATACGGCCCGCTTGCAGGCTGTTAGGCCTGGAGCCCTGCTTCTCCAGCAGATGTATCCCTGTGGGGTTACGCTGTCTGCATGGTCTATCCCTCTGGCATTACACCACGAGCTCTTATTTGGGCAAAGCCCTTCCTGAATGCTCTGCTTCCCGCAAATACTGCTGAGCACGTACATTCCCCTCTCCCTAGGATCCCCTGCAGCCCGCAGCACTCTGATTCAATTAGGATATTATCTTCTGAGTTTCCTGTTAATGAAGAAGCTGTCTGCCAATGTGTTAGCTGTTGATACAAAGCTGCTTTTGAAAGGCTCCCTCTCTGCGGGTGGCCCTGCCGACGTTATCGCCTGCCCTGTTAATGGGCAGCTCGGCCATGGGGACAGTGTGTTCCCACGGCGTGCATAGGCCTTCAGCCATGAAAGACTCGCTGCCCAGACATTTCTGGGTTAATAAGAAAAACGGCTAATTGATAAGATAAATTGGTGGTGGAGATAAATGTGCTGTATCCTGACGTGCTGTTGCGGGGAGCCTGGCTGCGGGTCGGATACGCTGCTGGGGCATCCGTGCCCCAGTGCTGGCTTAGAGAGCCAGGGCTGGCAGTGATGTGATCACCCTCCCTGCTGCAAAGGAATCGGTGAAAAGCGTGATACAAGTTTCCTTCATAATAAAAGCACACCAAAGTTCTGTAAACTGCATCCACTCCAATTTTTTTTTATTTTTTTTTTTAGGATTCTGTCACAAATACTTAAAAATAACCTTGGAAGGGGAGAAACAATAGACTTATTGTTTCTTTTTTTCTTCATTTTTCTTCCTGACCTGGCTGAGTGCATTGCTGAGAGCGAGACTTGGCTTCTCTGCACTCTCCCGTGCTCGGCAGGGAAAGCTGTGCTCCAAAGGGCTGCGTGCCTTTCTGCCTCTTGCCTGCCCCGTCTCCCCCTCTCCCCGGGATCTTGGATGGCCGGGCAAGTCCTCCCTTCTGGGAATGTGATGCGAGCAGTTTTGTTTGGAGCTTGGATGGAAACCCTTGCCGCTGAGATGATTTGTGGGAGTCTCCCTGTGCCAACCGCCTCCCTTCCACAATTCCTTGCCTGCTGGGGAGCGCGTTTCCCTGCCATGACCAGGGAGAAGAGTGCTCTCCTAGGATATCTGCCCTGCCCTGCCTTGTCGCTGGTGTGCCTCGGTTTCTGCAGACCGTCTTCTGATGCCTGCCTGTGTGTCCCTCCCGCAGGGCTTGTGGGGTTGCTGCACTTTTACCTTTTTTCCCATCCCTTTTCCAGAGCTGTGCCTCATCTCCTTGGCTTTCCTGGGCAAGAGCAGCGTAACAACTTGTGTTGTAGTCCCTGTCCTGCAAAATCAGCAGGAGCAAGATGAGCCAGAAAGGATACAGGGAGCCTCAAAACCTAGAGACCTGCCAGCTGCCTTCCTCCAGGTCTGATGGCATCCCTCAGGTCTGGAGCCGACCTCTTCCCATCGCTGTTTCATGCTCTTTTTGTGTGTGTGGTGCTACGGAAGAGCCATCAGCCCGTGACCCGTGGACTGGATTTCTGCAGATGTGTGCTCTCGTATCTTGCTAATGCAAACTGCCTGCCGTGGTTACAGCCGGCGCTGGGGTTGTTTTCTTTGGAGTCGGTTTTTTAGCTGTTCTTCAACCACAGGCTTATGCCTAGTAAAACTGATGAACTAGTATTTGCTGCTGCCTTCTCCGGAGCTGCGTGATGTGGCAGCCAGGCTGGGTGGGATCCATGAGACCAACCTCTCTGCCTTGCTCCTTCCCCACCTTCTCTTCTTTCTGTGCCTGCCGGAGGGTGCTCCAGGCACCTTGCAACCTCTTTTCCTTCCTCCAGCAAGAGGAGAGATAGCAGCTTGTGTGTGCACAGGCATAACGGTACCAACCCATGGCAGGCGGTGCAGGGTCTGGTCCGGCTGGGGTGTTGCTGGTGACTCTGGGCTGGGCTGGAGCGGAGCAGGGCGGCTGCAGCGAGAGGGTCCCCCCCGCCGTCTCCTGCTCGCTGAGCAGCCGCTGCGAGAGGCACTTTCGGTCAAGCAAAAGGAAACGGAGAACTTCTGGGCTGAAGTTCTGGCCGGGTTTGGTGGGATCACATGGTTGGGAGCAGATTTGGCCAGAGTCACAGCTCAGGCACGTGCATATGGGAGAAAACACAGCTTGCACCGTTTGTGCCTTGGAGGCTCATAGTGCTCCCGGGAGCGAGAGATCCTCAGCTCGCATTCAAAACTGAGAGGAGGGGAAAGCTTCCAGTGATTCAAGTATTGCGTTGCTTAACAGCAATCAGATGTGTGGCGTTTGCAACTTGTTTTGCTCACCCTTCGCCAGTCACAAGCTTTCCCGAGCTCTTACCCACAGGAAGAGCAGGGCCAGAGGCACCTCTCCGCCGTAGCGCAATATGGGCTTTTTACAGGGTAACAGGAGTGTGGTGTCATCCTTTATTTTTGTGGACTGAGGGAAGAGCAGGAGGCCGTTGTGTGCCCAGGGAGGTTGGGGAAGCGGTGCTGCCCTGGGAGCCTGCAGTGCCTCGGGGAGGCGAGTCCTCCCTCGGCCACGCTCAGGCTCGCTTTGCGGCTGCTGGTAACGTCACCGCAGTCCCTGGTTATTGCTGACTCTGGACTAATTTTCTTTGTTACGAACTCTTTCAAATTTGTTTTGAGAAGGAGCTGTAAACACGGTCCCTTTATGTTTAGTATCATCCTTGTTTTGAGTTGTCTTGTTTTCATTCTGAAGAGAATATTTGAGAGCTGCTTTTGGTTTTCCTGTTGTCTTTGGGAGTGCTGGGGGAGTTTTTTATTTCTTCTCAAAATGTAGGAAAAAGGCCTCCTTCCTTCTGCCCCCTCTCCACCAAACCTCAAGAATTTTATCCCGGTGCATTGGAGATCCAAGAAAAAAAAAAAAAAAAAAAGCAAGTGTTGCATGAGCAGGGGTTCGCAGGGCTATATTGACAAAAAGGGCTTCGCTTTGGCATTACAGCACTTTAAATGAGTGTGTGCAGTAGAGGAGGCCACAGCCCTTAGCTAGAAGAGACCTCCTGTAAAAAGCCTGTGGAAAAATAGGTGCCAAAGAACAAGAGCCATGAAAACCAGGGAGATGGGTGGGACGCCCCCCCGGGGGGGTGTCTGGACCCTGGCGTTTGGCCCTGCACGGACTCCCCGTGGTGAAGGGGCTCCCGTGGCAGAGCAGCACACATGGGAGCACGGCGTGTGTGTGTGTGTCTGGCTGCTCGGTGGTGCCCGTCCTCCTGCCAGGCTGGGCGAGGGCTGTCTGCAGATGCCTCTCGTGGGATGAATGGCTCGGGCTCTCCGGTTGCTTAGTTTCCTCTTTGCAGGAAATACTTTAAATATTCATTAGGCCAGAAGAGAGTGGCTGTTTAGACTTTGTAGGTGCTCGGGACACTTCCTGGGCAGGTTGTCTCCAGCGCTTGCTTAATTATTTATGCAGAGCTCCGATAGGAGAGGGCAAGACCCATTTCACATACCCTGGGGACTAACGAGCTCTTCAATGACAGCGCTCAGATCCCTGCCCCAGAAAAAACAAGGGAAGGTTTGCATCTCCCTCCCTTGCTTTCCAAAGGAGGGATTATCTGAGTGGTTGGATAGATGGCTGGGCATGCTCTTTTTCCTCCTCCGCTCTGTGTAAAGTGCAAAGCCCAATCCAAATGGTGTTTTCCAGCAAGACCGAGTAAAGCAAATGCGGAGGACGTGGATCCTGCCAGGGCATCGGTATTAAGCACCATAGCAGCTGCAAGGAAGTTGTGCGCGTGTGCCGACGCACCAGTGCAGCCACGCAGCCAGAGCAGGAACTGGTTATCACCTCTCTTTGCTGACTAAACGTACTAAGTGCAGTTGCATCAGTTAGGAAATTATTTGTTTAATGCTGAAGATCCCATAAAACATCATCCCTCAAAGCTTGTGTAGCACAAAGCATTCCCCAAACTTGACGTATAACTTTATGGCCCTTTGCAGGCAAACATGAGTTGGTGCTGTGAGTCCAAGTCAGCTGTAGTCCAGGAACTGTGTCAGTGCTGTGCTATGCTTGAGCTAATAAGCTTAAAATATGCCTTTTTTGAGGAGCTTCTGAGGTTTAGTGACCGAGGTCCATCAGGATGAAACTTACTAGTTGCAGAAATGCAGGTTACATAAATCACCTGTGCTGACCAGAATGAGAGTGATGAGCAATATCGGTGGTGAGAAATGTCTTGAAAATAACAGTGGAGATGACGCTAAGGTCTTGTGCTTCTGGCACTGCTCTGGAGGTGCTTCCCTTGGTGCTGCGGGTTGCTGTACCCTGGCTGATGGGTTGCGGTACCCTGGCTGATGGTGCTGTGTACGATGTCTCAGGACGCTGCTGGTTAGGAGAACGGGCTTTGCCTCCTCCTGGGGAGAGTGACCTTGTGTCGTGCAAGTTAATCACTGGCTTTAATCACCTCTCTTGCATGTCCTTTTCTAGATGCAAATGCTGGACAAGTTTCCGATGGAAGGAGGGCAGAAGGACCCCAAGCAAAGGATCATCCCCTTTCTGCCAGGTAGGCGAGTGGGCTCCAGCAAAAACCATGCTGGTTTTGGCAGGGCGGGAGCTTTTTCCCAGTCTGTGTGTGAGCGTACACGTGCTTTAGCTCTTATCTACTGAGTCATCTGAGCAATAGCAAGTTCTTGGCCAGCACCGTGTCCATTAAAACATCTGTATTTGTTAGCAACGTGCCCAGCGAGTGTTAAACCCCTCAGTCATTCTCTCTCCCTCCAGAAGTCGTTAGTGGAGGACTTCAGCTAAGCAACCCCTCTTGCACAGCTTCTGCCTGGAGCAACCCCCACCGCAGCCTGCTTGTTTTCGGAAGGGGCCTGGCCAACATGGCACAAGGCTGGGGATGGTGTGAGGCTCCCCAGGAACTGCTCATACGCTGTTTTTCCTGCCCTGTGTAACTCAAAGGGCCATCCAGAGAGAAGGAAATAACAGTTGTATTCCGCACGTTAAATCAAGCTGATTGACAGCCTTGGCTTCCTCCCGTGGTCTTTGGGACCGGTTGCTCAAAGACAGGATTTCTGTGGCATGATGTGTGCCCTGCCAGCCCAACATGCAGCTGAGCGTTTGTGTGCCTGAGGAACAGATGCAATGGTCCGTTGCAGACTTTGTGGTACGGGGGATTGCTTGTGGCTGCCCTTTGGTGCTGCTGCTACGGGGCAAAAGAGAACCCTAATACGCCTTGCAAAAATAACCAGCCTGAAGGGGCCCTGGGAGGCTTTCATGCACCCATAGCTAATGGCTTTGACCACAGAGTTGTCTTTACTCCCACCCCCAAGTAGCTAATGGGTATATTTAGAAATGTCATGGTACCATAATCGCTTCCAGTGACTGTCAGGTCCATTTAGTGCAGCCCTTTGTGCTGTGCTTTGCCTCCTGGCTTTTCTAGAAACATAAAGGCATTTAGTGGGCTTCATTTTTCTCTGACTGGCGTGAAGAAAATCATTTACGCCCCTTTCTGATCAAGAGAATCTTGTCTGGGTTTCCCATAGCGGGATTTCTGATTCTGGCTTGTCCTTGCATTGTAACATCAGCAAACAAAGCACACCTGACATTAATACAGTAGAAAAGCCCTTGCTGTACATGTACTCCTGCCAGCAAGGAGTGGGGAGGAAAAATGGAAGCCAAATTGGCCAAGGGCATAACTTGGAAAAATTGGATGTACAGTTTGGCCGTGCTGCACTCACAGAAAATTCCCACCAAAATTCTGCTATTTTTGGAAGGCAGCGATCAGGCTTGGGAAGCGTGGTTGGAGCACTGCTTCTCACAGCACACTCATCAATATTTGTTTCTTCTTCTTGGTGTTGAAATAGTTTCCCTTTGCTAACAGGCATGTCACTGGGATTTCCATTGGAGGAAAAAGGGGGTTGAAGTTGCTGGAAAATAAAGCCCGGCTGTTGTGTAAGAAAGCAGTTTTGGGGAGTTAGGATGACCGTCCTCTAGAGGGGCTTGTGCATTGGTCTGTGTCCTCTGCACAGATATTTTCCCTTTTGCTCCGGTCCCCTTTTTGCAACAGGATTAAATAATACTGTTTTCAGAAGTAGTCACACATTGACTTGGAAAACCGCTAGTCCATGCTTCTCCCAGAAATTTTTCTTTACGTTTCGTTTCTGCAGTGGCTTGCGACAGCTAAGAAGAGAGAGCCTATTGCCTAACAGCTGGTACCTGCAGCTTTACCACTTGTACTTTCAGATGCCAGCACAGGGCAAGGGGTGGTCTGGTGAGAAGATCCCAGCACGGGATGGCGTTCTCCCTCCGAGCAGGAGGTAGCCACTGGAAAGAGATAATCTTGCATCTACCTGTCCTCATGGCGCAGCTTCAGAAGCTCTCTTGCTTCAGGGAAGTTGTGTTATTAAGAAGTGGGAATCATATTGCCTTTGCCCTCCTGCCTTTGCTGTGCATCATGGAGTGGTCGGGAGCTGGTGGCTTTCTCCGGAGCAGGACGGTGAGCTGTACCTCCCTAGGGAGATGGCTTGCAAGCTGTGTCTGCTTCTGAAAGAGGACTTCACTGGGGGTAAGGGAAGGCTCTTTTAGTAGTGGCTGGGTGTGCTAGAGGATGTGCAAAGCAGTATGGAGCAGTTCTTGGTCTTCCCAGTATGGGAATGGCAATGGGGTTTGTTACTTGCAGCTGAACCCAAACTTCGTCTCTCTCTGCCTAGGGGTGCCATCCAGGTGAGCTCAGTGCAAACAGCCTGGGTCTCTTTCTCTGCAAAATGTGGTGCTCTCAAAATGCTTAGACTTGCTAGGGTTTTCATTATGTTCAGCTTCTATGAGTACTGTAGTTTGCTCCCAATCCCATTTTGAGCAACATTTTTAGCATCTGAATTTCATTACCGGTGGAGATTTGGCTCCAGTGGTTTACTGACAGTACGCTGCTTTCTGGGAAGTCCGTTGTAGAGTAACATTAGACATTGCGGCCACTGCAGTTCTCAAAAATGTCTCCTGTGACCCTGTGCCTCCTGCAGCTCTGGCTTTCTTAGCAAACCCCCAAGCGTCCCAAACTCAGAGTCACCACCATGACCTGAGAAGGTGCCATCTGGGTTCGTCTGTCAGGGTGGTTTCCTGGAATGGGAAGAGAGTTCCATGATTACTCTGTCGTTATAATATCCAGCCCATGGGAACTCTGTTTGCTTTGTGCTGCTTCGTTTTGTTAATGTTTGCTTTGAGGATTGGACTTATTGGAAATTTCTAGAGACTTTGGGTCTTTTGAAGTAGGTCTCTGACGGTATCAGAAAATGCTCTCGTAAGTGCAAGTCCTTCAGCCCGCTCAGCTCTTCTGAGGTGGAGTCATAAAGCTGGGTCCTCTGAAGCGGAGCAGAGCAATTGCACTTGAGGTTTGGGGCCAGGGGTTGTCCCTTCCTGGGTGTTGGCACCACGCTCATCCCGTAGCCCAGCTTGGTGGGGTCTGGTTTGCCCTGGCAGGATATTGCAGTGCTCCTGCACCGTGCCTGGAAAGCCTCTGCCACCATATAGGGGAATTTGAAGTGGACTCTTGGCTACTTTTGCTGGCTTCGAGCCACCGGCACGGCCTGCTTAGCTTCACGTGGTGCTGCGGATGGCCCCTCGCAACAGCTCGGGTGGCACCCAGCCCATGCATGGCATCGACTGTGGTCCCTGGAGCGGAGTCAGGAGCAGTTGGCGAGAGAGAAGAGACCTGTCACTGCCCTGCCTGGGGGACGTCGTGCTGGGCAGCTCCGTCCTCGACTGCGGGAGTCCACACTAAGGGTTACACGCGTGTTGGCTGGGAGATGGTGGTATGGAGACCCCAGGAAAGAATGAACTAAGAAAACAAATGAGCTCAGTTGGGCCCGCTGTGTAAGGGCTGTGCCAGATCTTTCAGGAAACAGCTTTTATAAGGAGAGTGGAGCCTTCCAAACTTCGTACAGCCCGAGTGGCCTGGAGCAGATCCTGGCCAGTCTGCTTCACTGGAAACGTGAGCCTCAGCAAGGAGGGGTTGCCTGAGGCTGAGCTAACTTTGGCTGTAAAATTGCTTTTTAGGAAGCTTTAGCTACAGACAATAGCAAACTCCCAAGAAGGGAGGAGGAGAAAGGGAGTTCGGTGAGATCATTTTAAAAAGCAGAGTTATGCCTCCTTTCTACTCCCTTCCCAGCCTGCTAACCTGCTTGGTATGTGCATCAGTGCTACCCACAAACTTTGGGGCTTTTCTTCCAGAACAACTGTGGGGATGCTAATAGCTCCCCACAAAGGCCCCATGAAGGAGGTGGAGGACAAGTTATCCATTTTCCAGCTACAGTACCTGACTTGCCCAGTCCCATTGCATCTTCATCAGAGCTGGAGGTGGGGCAAGGGCCCTAACTACTATTTTCTGCTCTAGCAAGATGGGCATCTCTGCTGTAGCACTGTTGAGCAGATGGTCCCAGGCTAGCTTGCAGCCCGTAATCAGTACAGTTGTGTTTTCTGCAGGGCTTCAGCTAACCTTGCTAATGTGCAGACAGTTTTACCCCAGGCAGAGCGCTGTGCTGGAGCAGTTGCTCTGCTTCTGACCTTTGAGCTATCTTTAAACAAACTACCTTATGTTTTTCTCCATTATATGGCACTGTAGGCCATAGAAGCAATGGCCTTGGGCACATCTTGCTTCTACTCCAGCAGGATCCCAAACCATGAGAGTGTAAGGGGCTGTCTTGATAGGGGTACTGTTTAATTCAGCTTCATTTCACAGATGTCTGGGACTCCATACTTATGCTATACCCAGGACAGCCCCAGGGGCACATTGCTTGTCCCCCTCCTTTTTGCCAAGATATGAGCACAGTGCAGGACTTTGCCAAACAGATGCTAAGTGCCGGGCTCCTGGAAACCCCATCTCCCACGCCTGCTTCCCCATCCTAGGAATATCCCACGTAGCTGGCTGCTCCATGGGCTGGGACTAATTACGTGTGCATTTGGGGCTGCCTTTTTTTGAAGTGAGTTTGGAACCCGTGCCAGGGAAAATCTGGATGTGATTTGAAAGGTGCAGAGAAGTGAATTCTTTCCGAGGCAGTGGGGTGGGGGGGAGAGTGGGGGGAGGTCTTCAGGGTAAAGCAAGAGGCACAGACCGTTTTCCACTCTTGGAATATCTGGCTTGGTTCGCAGCTGTGATCGGCAGGGTGATGTGTTTCGGGTTCTCTACCCCTCCAGCTTGCTGGAGATGCAGTAACAGCCTCTGGCTCAAGAGGAGTCTCAACCGTTTTGCTGGTTGAAATGCCTCTGCCTTGTTTTTTTCACCTCCTTACTCCCCAGCGTAACTTCAGCTTTGCCTGGAGAATTCCCACAGGAGGAAATAATTTGCAGAGCCCTGTCGCCCTACGTGTTTGTTTAGAGAGATTAACCCCTCTTGTGGCCTGCCTGCTCTATCTCAAGCTGCTGGAGACCCAAATTCCTTATCAGCCCTTTCCCCAAGCTCTCCTCTGACATTTCGCAGTCCTCGATGAACGGCTGAGGCAGCAGGGGCCACGCTGCATCCATCACTTTGCAGCCCCCCCATCCTGAGCTGCTGCGGCACCCTTTGTCGATCAAAGCGAAGCAGCTTTAATTAGCCCCAAACGGGGATTCTGCCAGTCCTGGGAGAGCAGAAGCTTTCTGGCACCAGAGGAGTTTTCATGGGCAGACAGAGTATCTTCAGTGGAGCTTCTTCTTCTTGGGGGACGGAGTTCATGCCCCCCAGGGATGACCTGCAGCGGGTGGTGGGCACCAGCCTCCTTCTCCTGCCCAGTTGGGTAGGAGGAGGCACACCAGTGCTACTTCTGCTGTTGAAACCCTGACCCCAGTGATGTGCAGCTTAAATGCAGAAGGACAACCTCTGCTCTAGCAGTTGGATAGGAAGTAAAAGCCAGCAGATTGTCCCTGTGTCCCTGCCAGACTGTATCAGCGAAAGGACAGTCACAGTGGGATTTTGTGGGGGAAAGGAGTGCGGGAATTGTGGCAAAGGAAGTTTTTAAGGAGGGATTTGAAGGAAACCATGCCATGGCATGGCAGTGATTACAGGAAAACTCCTTAGGGTGAGGCACAGCATGGGACAGTTGGGACAACAGCTCTTGTGGGACAGTGCTGGCTGGCCTGAGGTTAACAGGGACGCACTGGATGGATTTGCTGCCTATTCGTCGTGTTGGATGAACTCCTGCTGATGCGTGGTGGGAAGAAAGGAGGAGTCCAGCTGCACTGGTGGGACATAGAGCTTTGTAACTGGGGAGCTTCATATCCTGGGAGGTTGTGAGGTCTGTCCACTGGCTGATGGAGTCTCAAAACAGCATCAAGGTGCTCTGCTGTAGTTTTCCAGGTTTCCCTCCCAGCAGGGTGAAGAACACCGCCAGCTCCCTGCCATCAGCCCAGAGCTCAGGGCAATGAAAGAGAGGAGGCAGAAGCACTGGTACAATCTGAGAGCCCCAGCTGAGCAGAACATGCCAGGCAGGTCAAAAAGGGAGGGAGGGAAGGGGTTGGACAGGGGAAGGGAAAAGCAGGCATGAGTGCCCATAGCTGTCTTTCCAGGCTGCTTGCAAGGTCTCCCCGGCTCTGCCCCTCTTCTGCCCAGCTGGGAAGACAGGACGCTTGCTGCCAACTCAGAAGTCCTTTGGATGTCGTCAGATGCTGGCTTTATTGTAGGCTGAGATCTTTTTGTTAGGTTTCCCCCCTTCCCAGTCCCCCTCTGAGAAACAGCTGGTGCCCCCAGTGCTGAAGTGTCTGTACTGGTATTTGCTTGGCTGTAAAAACAAACCAGGGTTAACACGGGGATAAAACGAGTAAACAAATGTTCTAGTCGGCAAGGGGAGCTGGAGACGTGGCTTCTGCTGCTTTGTTGCTCTTGAATTCATCTTTTCTTTGGGTAGGTAAAAGCCTCAATTGCCTGGAAGCAGTCTCTGAAGAGCACAGCTGGCTTTGGCCGCAGCCCAGGCGTCAGCTCAGCGCCGTGTACGGCACGGGAAGGGCACAGTGCTGCTTCTTCCCAGGGCTGGGGGGGTCTGGGGAAGAGCAGCAGGGTGAGAATTAGCATCTCTTGCCCTTGGGATTTCCTCCCTGTGGTGAATCTTCTGCTGAGGGCTGCAGCTTGTGTCCTGCCCCTTTCCCGGGGTGTTCATGGTGACAGGGGATGGCTGGGGTCTTCTCCTGGACAGCACTGCAACAAAGGTCCTCCACCTGCCCCAGCTGCTTTCATGTTGTGTATAAAACAGCCGGTGATTTCTGGAAAGCGCTGCATAAAAAGCTGGATATTTGTATTATTTTTGGGTGGTGAAATTCAGTTTTGACTCTGATGTCCTGTTGATGTAGATATTTGTGGCGGCTTACTTTTTTTTAAATTAAACTAATCCTTGCTACTCCAAGGCAACCTTACAATAATAATCTGTTCTGCATTGCTTAATTCCCCCCAACAGCTGCAACCAGCCAATGAGTGTATGAAACGTGATATCGGGTATAGTCGGAGAGAGGTAGACGGGGAACATCCACCCACTTTTGCAATGAAGATCAGTGCAGAGAGACTTCATTTACATTGATGTTTAAGGAGTTGCACATATTTCAGCTCTCTCCCTTTTGGTTTTATTCCCTCTGTCTCTAAAGGATGGGTCCTGTTGGTCAGATTTCTCCAGTCAAGATGCTGATGGAGAATAATAATACTGCCAGGTTACCCTTATTAAGCAGATGTGTGCAAAATGCCTAACTTCTGCTGGGAAAGGGGCGTAACAAATGTATAGCAAGCAAAGCACATGCAATGCTTTGGTGCATCTACAGTTATATTAATGTAATGTATAATAAATATATTCACTGGAGTAAAGTGTTGTATATTCTACTGAAGAAAGAACACTTTCTAAATTGTAACTTGTACACAGTGCGTCTTCAGAGCCGTTGTCCTCCTCAGAGGCACCACTTTTTCCCTGTAGATATTACCAGGTTTTCAAGATCCAGGAAAAGCAAGCAGCGTGTCCTGGAGTCCGGGTACTTCTTGCATAGGAGGACGTGCCAGGGCAGCTGTTCTGTAGTAGTGCCTTATCTCTGTCGTCTTTTTCCAAAATCAACTTACTTGACACATTCCCAGGTGATAAATGTTCAGTCCACTCACAGCTTTGTGTGTGTAAAGGACAGTGTATTTTACCGCACTTCCTTGTGCAGTGACTTCTTGTGCTAGCAGGCAGGGAGGCTCATTGCTCTGATTGCTCATGCATAACATGATGTATGTAAATAAGAAAAATCTAATCATTTCTGAGTGCTTGAGTTGTGGCAAGAGTGAGAAGCTGGTGAGACGGAGCCTGCAGCAGCACGGACCTTACCAGCTGATGGAAAACCCCACTAATCAGCGAGATGTGCAGAATTGCCTTCCTTCACATGTCTTCCCCTTGGTATTCCTCATGCTGACCTTGAGGCTGAGGGCAGGAGCACTGCTATGAGGCTGTTAGGAGTAAAGTAGAGCTGGTAGTTATTTTTCTCTTATTGGAGCAAATTTCGCTGAGTTTGCAAGCATCCAGGAGTCCAAACTGCATCAAGGCTGTCCTTGCTCTTGCTAGATACCATGAAGGCAGCTGCGATGGCTCCCCCTTCGCTGTCGCTCTGCATCTCTCATGCTGCAGATTTACTGAGTGAGCAGTTCAGCCAACTGGGAAACGTCACCATGGAAAATCAAATCCCAGAGACCTTCCCCTCTTTTCTCCTGGCATCTTTCTGTGCAGATGTTTCTCCTCACTGTTCTCCATGGCTTGCCTTTGCCTGGACCTAGGTTATACTGGGCCAAAGCTGGACCGTCGACCAAGCCCTTCTCTGCACAGTAGCTGTGTGTCAGGCTGCTTTTTGGAAGAGGCCAGGATAGCAATTATGCAACAGTCATCAGACTTGACTTCCCTCTTGCTTTGGCCATCTGCCCATTTTTTTGCCATGTGTTTCCTTTAGGATCTAGAGGAGCTAATTCTGAGCTGTCTCCTCCCCTTCAGAATGAAGGAGTAGCTGCTGTGGGCAGGAGGAAGAGAGTCCACGTGGACAATTAGCAGGGCAGTAACCCAGTACCAGGCTGAGAGTCCTTACGAGCTCCTGGAGGCAGCCAAGAAAGTGTAAAGCAGACGGTGCTTAGAACGAGGTGTGGGTGATGGGCACCATTGCCTTTGCTGTGTCCCCTGGAGCTACAGCAATGAGGGGTGCAGATATAAGATGAATAATGATGTCATGCATTTCTTTTGCATTATATGGTCTTTGGCCATGTGAAAAGCTCTAGTGGACAGCACTGTTTTTCCCATTTTGCAGATACGGTCTAAGGAAAACATGCCCAGGAAAATGTTGCATCTCATTGACCCAGCAAGTTGCCCATCTTTCCCTTCCAGGAGGGAATTAGTTTCCTGCGCTCTCTTGCTTTTCAAGGCAAGGATTTATATAGCTGTATTTGGCATTGCTGAAGGGTCTGCAATTATGCTAATTAGGCATTTTGATTAAAAAACAGCTTTTTGTTAGAAAGTAAACTTCCATGTTGAAAAATACTAGATATACAGCAAATCAAGAGAGGAGCTGGATTTCCTGCTGGTTCATATGCTTTGTGCCTGGTCTAATTTAAGATCACTTCAGTTGTTGTGATGTATTTATTCCCCAAAACTATATTTTTATTATTATTATTCACTAGCATCTGTTTGTCAAACATTTAAATATTCCCACACCCAGAGCTTATTATTTTAGACATTTATAATGTACCCACCCATCAGTGATTTCATTTTGGCAGACATAAAACCAAAACAGCTATTCCTTACAATTGCCAACAAAACTATTGTGATCCATTCATCTTTTTAAAAATCATCATTCAAATAGAAACCTATGCAGCAAATACACCATGATTGCTGATAAGAAGGGAAAACTGTTGATCATTTGCTTGTCTGATGGAAAATAATTGCTATAGGCAAGGAAAGGAATCCGACCTGGTTGTTGCTCTCAGTCTTTCCAGACAACTTTTGTGTTCCCAGGCTATTCACCCTCAAAATCTAAAAGACAGATGAATAGAGGGGTATTTTTTTTTTTTTCACTGTATCATAAAGACTGCCAGACTTGGCTCTGGCAGGCTGCGAGAAGGAATGCATTTCAGAGCAAAGCATTTCCCACCATGAATATCTCAGGCCCTTGCTGTCAGCAGGACATAAATGAGAAGCAATCTTTCTGGTATGAGCGGGTCTGACCCTATGCATTTCACTGGAGGGCAAGTATAGAGCTAGTACTGAGTATGATTGCTGTGTGCTCCCTTGGACAGTCTCGTTTCAAAGGCATTCTGCATTAACTGAGCCTAGCAGGAGATTTGGCTCCTCCATAAAGTTCTGATTCATGCTCCTTGCAAGCTGAAGTTGTGTTGACTTAGTTCATCTCTGCTAAAAAATGCATTGGCAGGCTGCATAAGTCATGCATGTTCCACATCCTGGACAAGTCAGGGAGAAGCAGGGGGTGACCCAGCCCTGGTTTTAAAATTGTGATAAGCGTGTGGCCATTTTACCATGTTGTCATGCTTTAAGCCCAGCCAACAACTAGGCACCAGGCAGCTGCTTGCTCACTACCCACCCCATCCCCAGTGGGATGGGGAGGAGAATCAGAAAAAAAGTAAAACTCGTGGGTTGAGATAAGAACAATTAATAATGAAAGTAAAATAAAACGTGATACTAACAATAATAATAGAATTATAATAATTGTAATGAAAAGGAATATAATAAACAAAACCCAACCCCCAAAAAACCTGTGATACACAATGCAATTGCTCACCACCTGCTGACCAATGCCCAAGCAGTGATCCGCTCCCCCCCGCCCCAACTCCCACCAGTTTATATACTGAGCATGACTTTCTATGGTATGGAACATCCCTTTGGCTAGTTTGGGTCAGCCATCCTGGCTCTGCTCCCACCCAGCTTCTTGTACCCCTGCTTGCTGGCAGAGCATGGGAAACTGAAAAATCCTTAACTTAGAATAAGTGCTACTTAGCAACAACTAAAACATCAGTGTGTTACCAACATTATTCTCACACTAAATCCAAAATGCACTGTACCAGCTACTAAAAAGAAAATTAACTCTATCCCAGTCGAAACCAGGACACACGTCCTGGTTTTGGGTTGCTTGGTAGCATCCAGCCTCCGGTTCCAGCAATGCTGCGGCTCTTGCGAAGGCTTGCTGTGGGGCTTGAAGCCAGCCGTGGTGCAGCGAAGGGCTGCGTGACTCTCCAGGGTGCTTTTCCCTGTTCTCATGTTGCTTGCAAAGAGGGCGTGTTGGTATTTGGTAGTGAGGGGAGTTTGGCTTCTGGTTTGTCCCATGGTGACCTATTTGATGAGTGAAGAGATTGTATGGTCAGACACTTCAATTGATCTCCCTGGGTTTGCTGGTGGGATTGGAAGCCCAAGTAGGGACAAAAAGAGACGAGACTTTCCTGCGCTATGGGAGATGTCAGGATGAACTTGAGGGAACTTCCTTATGACCCACCCCACCCTCCCAAAGCACAATTTTCCAGGTGATTGTATTGCAAAGCAGTGCCAGTTCCTGGTGCTTTGGGAAGTGCGGGTCTGAAATCCTACTACATACCAGTCCTTTTGATCACCAAGGCTCTACGGGTATGTTTCACTGTCCGCAAATGGCTTTTGTCTCGTTAAATGCCAGAGAAGCTGTTCTCTGTGAAAGCAGCTTGAAGCATTTAGGACTCATTAGACTTCAAAGGAGAGAGGCCTGTACCACAAGCCAGAGGGGAGGAAATGGAGTGGCAAGAGGATCCCATTAATGGAGAATAAAAATAAACCCCAGACAGGAAGGAAAATCCCATAGGTCTGACTGGGAGCTGCAGTCCCAACACTGCAGCTTTGAGGACCAGGTCGACATGGGAGCTCCACAGAGAGGAACCCTCTGGCTTGGCTTCTGCCCACACGAGATCTGGATGCCCTCAGCAAGCCTGGAGCCGGCAGGAAGGGTCCCACTTGCACTGGCGATTGCAGGGATGGCCGCTTCTCTGGCGAGCGCTGGCGTTTGCCGGTGGACTCGTACACCCAGGACTTGCATGCCAGCAGTCTGTAAGGTATCAGGCACGTGCCTTGATAGGGGCTGCTCCTCCGTCATTGCCGCATTGGTGAGAGAAGACGGGGATGCAGTTTACTGGTAATTCTTTCCTCTTCTGTCTCCTTGAACATGCTTGCCACTTTAAATGTACTTGATTCTAATAAGGTATTTAATCCATGGGAGGGAACATGCTTCTTTATAGGTACGGTGCTTTTGTTGAGAACAGGACGTGCAGGGAATAGGTCCTGACAGAGTGATTCAAGAGAGTGTTCCTGGGCATTGTACTGACCTGCTCTTCTCCCTCCATCTCTCCCGTTTCAGGAAAGATCCTCTTTCGCCGGAGTCACATCCGCGATGTTGCAGTCAAGCGCCTGATACCTATCGATGAGTACTGCAAGGTAAGGGGAGGTTTCTAGCGACAACCAAAGCTGAAGCCACCTTGATCAGGCTTGATCCTGTTTGACTGACAGTATATAACCGTGTGCCAGTGCAGGGAGAATGGGGAGTGTGGGCTATCCCCCCCCACCAAACCCTTCCTGTGTTGAAAACCCACCAACCGATTCGCTTTTCACTCCACAGGATGAATACTGAGGGTCTTGGAGGCCTGGGCTCGCAGCGTGCAGGGTGGCCCAGCTCCACACCAGCTTGCACCCTGCTGCCCTGCTTTCCCTTTCTCTTCTCCTTTCTCAAGCTGCAAACCAGAACCAGCTTTCCAGATGGTCTGGAAAGGACCTGGCTGTGTCCTGTCTGGTAGGCGGTTTGGAGTATAATGGTTGTGTGCAGGACTAGGCTTGAAGGACTCGGTTCCTCGGGGAGTCTTTCCTCCCCTATATATAGGCAACAGACCTGCTGCTTTATGTAGAAGACGGCACTTTCCTGGTGGGATGGTCCCAAACTGGGACATAAACTCCAGTTACTGGTTATGCAAAACAGTTACTTGCACAGGGATAAGATGCCTTGTACCTGCAGAAAATTATTGAAAGCCAACAGAGATCGTATCATAGAGCCAAAACACAGTTGATTGTCTGTGTCCTTTCCTTGATAAGGCTGAGGCGATTTGTCCCATAGTCTTGAAGAATGTAAGACTGTGCTTAAGTATAAGGCAAATTAAGGTGTTAGGGCATTTTTTCTGGGAAAAACAAAATAACTAAAGTCTACAAAAAATTATTTTTGCAAAAATAAAGTACACCACATCTCATCGTGTCAAAGAAGTGCACTAGTACTTGCAGCAGCCATGAAACGGTCTGGAGGTAGGTCCAGTACTTCCAAAATAGGCTCAATGCTGTTGAAAACATATCCAAAGACTGCAAAACCCAAGGGAGAAGACAGGGAAATGGTGAAATGTCCATCACATTCCTTAGGTGCAGGAGGTGTAGCAGTGACTGTGGCTTAGGACTTTGCATGGTGGGGGAGACTGGGTTTTGGGACTCGGCCAGACCTATGGGAGGGATGTCATGGCTGGAATAACAAGTACACGGATAAAGGTGGATTAGTAATTGTGTCTTGACAGTTCTGCATTGGAGGTGCAGGTAAAAACAACTGCAGGCCAGGATAGCGGGTGAGAGCAGAGTGATGGAGATGTAGTGCAAGGTGTGCTTGGACCTATGTGCTCCAAAGAGTGTGGGGGAAGCTGATGGTGCAAGTAACTGCTTGACTCCAGCCAGGAGCGACAGCTCCTTGTCTTCTGAGTCACTAAAATGTGCCAGCTACATACAGACACACGCAACCATAAATTTAATTTTTAGGAAGAAAAAGTCCCTAAGTGATAAGATGCTGCAGCTGTCTCTGTCAGAATGATGCCATTAATGGCATAAAATGTAATGAATCCATTTGACTTAACAACTGGAACATAATGACTGATGTTATATGACCCACTTAGCTGCTCTCTCCTCCTCCCCTTAATGCATTACCAAGTTAATAACATGCACACTGTCCCTGGCCTTCCAGTTGCTGCTACTTAACTGTAAAGCTGCTGAGCTGAAGGCGGGTGTGGGTCTGAAGGCTGCAGAGATGTGGAATGAGCAAGGAGGCAGCAGGAGCAGACATGTCCCTCCTGGGCACGTTGTGCCACAGATCAGGGGCACAGGGTCCCAGCATGCTTTTACTGTTGTACTTATAGTTGGAGGTGGATGTTGTACGTGCTTGGAGGGTGGTGGTGCAGAACAGAAACACAAAATATCTCCTCCAACTTGGCCCTGCAGAGTGAGAGTTGAGGGCTAGGTGAATATGCTGTAAACAAGTTCCCACGGAAAACTGTAAGAAAGATTTTGCTTTCTTGCCACCTCCTGTGAGAGAAGTGGGGTATCTTCGTTCTCTGGGAGAGCCCTGGAAAGAAGGTTGGTGAGATTTGGAGTGGAAGTAGGCGAGAGGACCAAGGGAGGGTAAAACTGCTTCCACAAGGCAGTGGTCTTGCTGAAGGGCTCTGTTCCAGGTCCCGCCATACTGAAAAACACGGCAATTTAAGATAAGGTGCAAGAAAAGCAGGAGAAGAATCAGAGAAACTGGTAAGAGCAACCAATTGCCAAATGAGACTTCAAACGACCTTAGGAATAACAAGGAGGAGGAATGGAGGCCTGAAATTTCTTCCCATTTCTCCCGTTCATTCTCTTTGTGTTCTACATCTGTTGGTCTTTCCCCTGCTGTGGGAACTGCCTTCCTCCTGTCTAAGGGATTTTGAAAAAGTGTTAGAGGGTTGATGAAGGAGTTGTGATGATGTGATGCTCTACCCCAGTGAGACTGGGTGGACCTCTAGCAGCATTTTTAGAGAATAATCCTTTCTCACTCCTTGGAAAATGGATTTCAATTCAACAAGACTTGTCTGTCTTTGGTAAATGACCTTTCTCCTCAGGCTTGCAGGCAGCGGCGGGGGGGTGAGGTGACTTACTGTGGCTCCAACACCATGGGTTGAAGCTGTGTGCTGATGGCCCTCCCCAGTTCACTCCTTTGGGTGGCAGAGCCAGAGGTGGGACAGACGTCACACTATTTGTGCCACTATTTTTGATTTGGCAACATAGCTGTTGTAGACCATGGCCAGCTGGACTTCAGGGCGGCCTGCTTGACTTGGCCACCGCTGTGCCAGCTGAGTCAGCTATAGGTGGGCTTCCTTCAAGACATCCTGAGAAATGAGCTGTAGGTTTTGCCTTTCGTCTTCCCAGCACAGGGTGTTTTGCATGATCATCCCCTGCTATCGGAGGATGCGGAGCCTTCTCCAGGCCACAAAATCAGAGTGATTTTGGCACAGGGGAAATTGCGTAGATCACGGGATGCTTGGAATTGGGGAGTGGTACCCACATGGGAATGGCATCCGTGCAAAAGCTGGTCTTTCAATAGCCCTTCCCTGGACCCAAAAGCCATAGAGTGAGTATTTTTCTCTCTCCTGTCTCTCACATGATCTTGATCACAGCTGGCCCCTGATTAGTGGTCTGACTGCTGTGCTGGCAGTGAATGACTGTGTGCTGAATGGCTGGAAGGGCTTTTGGGGGCCAGCAATTAGGTCAGTGTGGAGCCACATCTGATCTGTGTGGTAACCCTGGGGCTTTGCAGATGTGGCTTTGTCTCTGATACAGAAACGAGTGGAGGTTTGGTCTGCCCACACTGCTGTCACGAGACTGCTGTGACAGCAAATGGAGGGGAGGGGGGATTATATAGAAAATTGGTCAAACGTCTGCTCCAGGTCGGGCTGCAGCAGTGCTCCCTGATTTCAAATCATCCTTCTTCAATTGCATGTCTTTTTGACTTTTTGCGGTTGCCATCACCCGTGGCTCTGTTCCCACCCACAAGCAGAGAGCAGGGCAGGGCGCTCTGCCGGGCAGCTGCCCATCCCACCTTCCCTGCCCAGCCGTTGCTGCAGCCCGTGTTGGAAAGCATCAACAAGAGCTCTGGCCCAAGGCGAATATTGCTGGCCCCAGACTCTGCCCCCAGCTCCCACTGACATGCACAGTCTCACCTGCAAGTCCCACCGTTGAAGCCTGTCTTTTTGCAAAAGGCTTCCTCGAATGGAAAGGAGAAAAGCAGAGGCAGCTTACAGCTTGTGCTGTTTGACAGTGCACATAGCAGCCTTCCAGCCCTTGCCCTGGCGAGCTGATGTCCACACTTTTGCCGCCTGCTGCTTCTCTCCCTGTCTCTTCCCGAGCTGCTGTTGCCCAGCGGAGCATTTTTGGGATGTGCCGGTCAGGGCTGATGGCACTGAGAGTCTGCCACGTGTAAATGCCCAGCCTTTCCCAAGGACGATGGCTCCGTGCCCGCAGCACAGCTGGGAATCTGAGCCCTGCCATGGCTGGGATGTTGGTGGCTGGGATGGCCATCCCCGTGGCTCTTACCCTGCAAGGGCACATCTGTCCAAAAGGCTGGAGCTGGGCTAAGTGGGGCCTGGGAGGTGTGTGTTTATTCCCCTTTAGTCTTCAGTTGCAGCTGGGGTGGTGTAACTGGGTGTGACTGGGGACTCTTTGGGTCTTGCCCCACTCTGGTGTGTGTTTGCTGTAGCTCTCCCCCGCCTGGCTCTGCACTCGTGCATGCCAGGGACCGCGTGGGTGCCAAGCTTGGTGCCATGACCCAGTCCTCTGTGCTCTGAGGGCATGTCCTCACTCGTCTCCTTGCACAGTCTTGACGCTTCCCGTCACCACTGTCTCTGTTTCATCCACAGGCTCTGATCCAGCTGCCTCCCTACATCTCCCAGTGCGAAGAGGTTCTCCAGTTCTTTGAGACACGACCTGATGACTTGATGCCCCCCAAAGAGTAAGCTGGCTGGGCGGCTGCCACCACCAGGGTGGCAATGAAACACAAACTGTCTTGAACTTGCTGGTATCCATAAGAGTCTGACATTCATCAACGGTTCCCCCCACAAGTCACAGATCTGGGATTTGGAGGCTTTCTTGGAGAGGGAATGGGGTCTGTGCAAGTCAAGGTGGACACCTCTGCCCAATCAGTCAACTCCTGGAGGAGCCTTCTCCAGTGGAGAAGTGGAAACACTTCTCTGGGACCCCGTGATTTGTTGGTCTCCTCCTGAGATGCTTTCTACTTGCAAATGCTGGTTTCAGAAACATGGTCAGTCTGAAAAGCCTCATTTCACATGGTTACTAACAATTTCTGCCTCATTCAAAAGGCTCTTTCCCTTAACCATGTCCATGAGCCCCATCCATAACAACACTCCAGAGTCTTTCCATGCAAAACAAGGAACGTTTGCAAGGAATCTTGCGTGCCTTACGCAACTCTGTGTGGTTATAGGTCTTGTGACTATGAGCTACTTTGGCCAGGAGCCACCCATCTCTTACTAATCACAAGCAGCATAAATCTGAGCAGCCGCCTCCATCTCCTGCTATGTTGCTCTCTCTTTTTATGCTGCATGTGACACGATGCGCGGCTCTACCAAAGGTTGAGCAATAAAGGAGGCTTGATTAATTGTGAAAGGAAACACAGTAAATTGATTTGACATCGTTCTGTATTGGAAGGGTGTGGAGGTAGATAAAGGGATTTTGTATTTTTTCTCTGAGCAGCAATACTGAGCCTTTCAGGTCTCCAGCTAAGTATTATGCTTGTGTAGACTACATCTCGCTGGCTTTTTGATTTTTCCATTCCCTCTCTTAATTCTCCCTTCCCCCATCCATGCTTTCCTCCTTTGGCTCCTGCTTCTATTCGCTTGGCCTGTCATCATTCCTCCTGCGGCTCACAGTCACTTGATGAGATTGGTCTGAAGGCCCTGGAGCCCATTAACTAATTGCTTGCTGTCGGCTGGTGCTCTCATCCGTCCTGCCCAGCTATTGCTCACCACTTAACCTGCCACCCTGTCGGTCATCCCTCAGTGAAGGCAGCAGCTCAGGGGCAAGCAAGAGACACAAGGAAAAGATGAGCTTGCAAGGACATTGGGTGGGGGTTTACTGGAGGGTTTGACAGCCCCTGGGGCTGTTTTGGGATGTGCGGGGCTGCCTGTGCATGAGTCTTTGAGCCGTGCAGGAGAGCGTGGTGAGCTGCTTTGCAAAAAGAGTCAGCTATTGAACCGGCCTGTAGCTGAGGCATCTTCATACATGGTAGACTGAAGGGCAGCTTCAGTCTTGCACCCACTTCCCTCACCTTTATTTTGTCTTGTAGACTGAGCCAGAAGTGGGGCAGGGTGGGGGCTGTGGCCAGAACACGGAGCACATTCAGTTGTGGAGACCTCTGGGTGCTGAGCATCAGCCCCAGAGCAGTGCAGCTCTGTGCTCTGCTGCGTTTGAAGCTGTAGCTCCTGGCCACCCAGCCAAGCAGCGATCAGTGTCCCTGGTTCGGGTCCAACAGACAAGGGGAGCAGAGGCACCAGCCCGAAGTTCAATCCCAAGGATGTGCTTGTGTTGCAGGGTCCATCCTCAGGTACATCCCGCAGTGTCTTGTGGGACTGCTGAGCAGCTCCCGGATGCATAATTGCCCTCTCTGCAAAACTGCCGTGTGTTTGTGAGTGTTTGGCCATTGCAGTGCTGGATGGGCAAGCGGGTGATGCACCACTGAATCCGGCAGTGGTCACGCTCTCTCCTGCTGCCTGCTGCTCTCCAGGGAGGAGAGGCAAACTTGCAGCATGCAGAAGGACTTAGCAGGTGACTCTTGTCCATTTGCCTCCAGCAGCAAAACGCTACAGCATCTCAAGGACGTCTCTGTTGTGTTTCCCATCCCAGCCTGAATGCCAGAGGGGTATTTATTAGCTACAATTCAAAATGCTAATTAATAAAAGTCCTTGACTCTCTCCTCTGGAGAGATTGGTGGGAGCCCTTTCCCGAGCCCTGAGTGCTGGCATGCCGCCAGCTTACCAATAACGAGATGAGAGCTGTGATAGACGGCTGGGCTGGATCAGACGTGATGGCGTGTCTGGGGTTTGGCCGGATGTCATCATTCATCCAGCAGATAAATACTTTTCTCCGGGAATTTGAAAGGGAGCCAGGCCATGAACGGACTGAAGGGAAAAAAAGGCAGCTTTTTATGCTGGGTGGCTGAAAGACAGGAATGAGGGGGGGAAAAAGGACTGGTCAGCATGCTCGGTGCCAAGCCAAGCAGCCGCTCTCGTGGCACTGTGGCTGGGAGCCTTCCTGCTCCCCATCCCTCCCCGGCCCTTGCCTCGGCTTCCCCGCCTGACACCTCAGGTCGCAGCATGCCCACGGGAGCGGCAGCTGGTGGCAGTGGAGGGGACATGCCTTTGAGTGCTGCTGGATGCACCCTCGGCTTGCTTTTGTCTGGTGCAGGTCAAGGATCCACCTAACTCGCATCACCCCAGGATGTCAAACCACTTTCAGGGCTCACAGCTGACTGCAGTCCGCGGAGCTCTGGTTTGACTGCAAGGGATGAATTTAGTCCTCGGATCTGGCAGTGTTTGGGAATGGAAAGAGGAGGTTGGACGGCCCATGCATCTATCTCTGGGCCCCTCTGGTGTCTGCTTTCCCCAGCACTGGAGCTCTTTCTGGGCTGAGCCAGAGCTCTCCTTCTGCTTTCCTGCAGTGCAGCTCCCTTTAGTGTCCCCTTGCCGGTGTTGGGAACACCAAAAAAACAGGTCACTGCTGGCTGCCAGCCCTGTGAGCCGAGTTCCTCAGCCCTTCTCCGTCTCTCACCTGCTCTACAAGCCCCGGCCCAGCTGCTGGCATGTGCAAAAGGAGATCGAGTGGACGGGGACTGAGCGGAGAGGGAAAGAGTCAAATGCTGACTTTGTGTGTCCTTCTTCTGCCGTGGCTTCCAGTTGGGCAGCAGATCACAGCTGTAAGCGGAGCTGAGACAGTAGTCTCCAGCAACAGGGGGATGGAAGAGGGAGGTGAAGCCCTTCCTCCATCCCCTCTGCACAGACCCACCAACTTTCCAGTGTCCTCCTGCCCGGAGGGACCACTTCAAACAGGAGAGTGGATTGAGGTTGTGGTGTTTCTGCTGGCAGTGACGATCGGTGGCTTTTGTGACGTGGATCCCTGTCCAGCAAGCGCTGGACTGGGATAACTCAACTGCTTCCATCTCGGACGGCTGCCCGGTGATGGGTCAGAGTGGGGCTGTTATCCAGAGGGATTGGTTAAGTTTGGGAAGGGGTGACTCCACAGGGCAGTGGTGGGGGGTGGAAGGAGAAGAGAAATGGTTATGGAAAGAGAAATCCTCTGGAAAGTTAGCAGTCTGCAGGGATGTGGGATTTTTCTCCCTGGTGTTGGATGGAAGCCCTATGAAAAACGTAGTTTTAGAGGAGAAATCATCAAATTCCTGCTCCCTGTGTATCTCAGCAGGCCTGACCAGCAGCAGGATGCTCAGCTGTTGGGGTGGGAAGTTGCTGTGTGCACCCTCCCTTACCTCCCCATCCACTCTTTTTCAATTTAAAGCCGTTTTTAACCACAGCAGAGAGTTTCTGGAGTAAGGCTGGGGAAGTCTGAACGGCTGGGCACAAAGCCACTGCTGAGTCAAGGCATTCAGCTGCTAATTCTCCTCAGCAGCTGAATTTCAGCTCTGCGACATGCGGGAGCCCAGGTTAACTATGTAGTGAAGCAAGTGTTTTTTTAATTATTGTCCACAGTGTACAAGTGGGGCATGCTGGGGAAGGAGCTGTCATCCTCAGAGGCTGTGGAGCTGCTGTCCTCTCTACGGGAGGTACCCCTGGCTGTGAGAAGCCTCTTGCGTTAAAAGCATCTTTCATTGTTTTCTTTTTGGTAGCTGAGCATCCCATCATATATAAGACACTTAAAGCTGTTGTTTTGAACGTTTTAGCTTATGAACCTGATTTTTTTTTTTTCCCAATGGGGGTACAGGCACCTGTAAAGCAAACTTACTATCTCCTAATGTGCTTAAAAGATGTCCTTGAGCCCCCCTCCTTGCTTCCTCTGGGGACTGTGGATTCACAGTTTGAAAGCTACCAGCTTCAGGAGTTCCTGATGTCTTTAAAAGGCCTAAATTCCTCTTCTTTCAAATATCTTCATCCTTATGTGCTGGGTCTGTCTAAGTCCAGCAGGTCCTCTGCAAAGGGAGGGCAGGGCTGAAAGGCTGGCGCGGGCTCCCTGGCTGCCCAGACAGCATGCCGAGGCTTAGCGGAGGATTGGGATGGGCAGCAGTCCCAGCACCAGGACTCTCTGAAGGCTTTTTAAGGGCCCATGACCTCTACAAGAGCAGATGATAGCAGAGGTGGAGCCCGTGTCTCAGCGGAGGCTGTGGTGCGTGGGATTACATCTGTGCCTGTCCTGTCTTTGGAGACCCCAGCTGGGGGTTTGGCCAGTGAACTTCAGCTGCTGCTCCTCCCTGCTCGCTGAGGTTGCTTGGCTTTCCCAGCCGCTACCACCCAGATAGGTGTACTGGGAGCAGTGCTTTCTGCCTGCTGGGTGGGCCGTGGGGTGGTGGGAACCAGAGAAACCTCACATCTGACTTGCCTGGTCTGCAGATGGCTGCGAAACCTCCTCCTGCCACTGCTAAGCAAACATCCTCCAGGAAAGGCGTTGTGCACGTCACTTGGGCTGCTTGCTTCCCAGTTTAGCTGATCTTCAAAGCCCTTTGCGTGAAGTGAGAGTGGGTGGCTTTCCCCGACGCCATCTCAGCCAGCGGCGTTGCTGTGGGACCGTGCTCTGCTTTAGAAGGTGGCCGCTGGGGCTTGGTCCTCTCCTGGCAGGAAGGCAGCCGAGGCCTTGATCTGCTAACACAGGTCCCGCTCCCAGCAGCAGGTCCCTGCCCCAGCTTCCCAGCACTCCTGGGTCTTGGTGGCTGCGGCTTCTGCTGCCACAGTTCATGGTTATACACCACAAAGATGTTGAAAACGGAGGGAGGAAGCAGTGAGAGGCTATGTTTTCATTCCAGTCATATCCTCCAGCTCCGGCGCTGAGCTGTAGGCAGGCACGGAGCCTCCCTGAGGATTTTGATCCTAGGCGCTGACCTGTGCTTCACTTCTGCCTGCTGGGAATCATGAGCAGCACTGGGGGCCAGGGTCCCTTCGTGGTGGCGTGGAGCCCACCTGGCATTTGCCACCACACAGCAGGAGCTGGAGAGATTCGTTTGCACTCTGAGCAAAAGCTTCACTACAAGTTCCATAACCCCACCAGAGGGGCTGCTCTCCTCCCCTCCTTCTCCTTGCTCCACAAACCTCACCTGCCAGAGCTCTGTTGCCCCAGGGCACCAGCAAAATGTCACTTGGGCTGCTGCGTGTGGCTGCAGCATTGCAGCTCCTCTGGGCAAACACACCCAGGGCAAACTCCACTTGCAGCAGGGCTGCTGATGGCAACCAAACCCTGGGACAGCTTTTAAAAATAATTTTCTTCCTTCCTTTATATATATGTGGGTGCCTTCTGAGCTCACATCCCCAGCTTGCTTCCTGCTATTTCTCCCAAACAGCCCTTGGCTAAAGGGAGAGGATTTTGGGGTGTTTCAAGGGCAGTTCGGCTCTGCTGCTGTGGATGTTTTCTTTGCTGGGGTGAAGGACGAAGTGCAGAGGGAGTAACCCCGCTCCTCCCTGCCCCGTGCCAGGGGAAGCATCACCAGAGGGAGAAGGGGAATGGGCAGGACCCAGGTCCCAGGCTGAATTCTAGCTGCTGCTGAGTCAGCAAAGGGCTGTTATTGCTGGGGGCTGCCTGTGCTGTCCGGGCTGGAAGGTGCGTGATAATGAGCTGGGACCTGACCAGATGAGGAAAGCGTATGCTGCTAACAAGGTTGTGCCTGCAGCAACTTCAGCAGCCCATCGTTATTCTATTAATACCGAAGCCTTGGCGATGTGCGGTCAGGTGGGGTTGGCACTGGCAGTCGCAGTAATGGATTGCTTCCCGCATGCAGACTGACAGGGACTCCAGGCAGGCACCAGCCCCAATAAATCAGAGGAGGGAGAACTGGGCTAAAATGAGACTCAGGCCTGATGTGATCTGACTGTGCCAGCTTGTCTCCCGTAGGGGCTGACTGAAAGGTCCCGCTTAGGGCCACGGTGCTGGCAGCCATCGGTGGGTAAGAGATTTGTGTTTGGTCCAAAGTGCCAGAAGAGGATGCTGGACAGAAGAGTGTTTCCACTATTGCAACAGGGAGCAAGTCTGTTCCTTTCCCTTGCTTCTCTAAATTGGAAGCACAAAGTTGTAGTCAATGTCTTCAAGAAGCAAGTCTCTCCCCTTCCAGCTTCCCCATAGCTTTTTGTGTGCTTACCTTTCCTTGTAGTTGAGTTGTGCCGGGACGAGTTTTCCTTGTCACCCTTGTGTGGTGTTTGGGCCGTGAACAAGGGAAGGCTCAGGTCCCTGCTCCAAGGTGGAGTGGCTGCCCCATCTAGGAAGCCATGCCAGGAGCTTTTGCTGGTAACCTAGAGATCCCTGCGTTGATGGATGATCGTTTGGATAAGGATGCTTGCTGGCTTGTGGCTTTTGAGCCGTGTCCTGCTATCCAGAGAAATTACAAGCTTGTATAATGAATTGTTTGTTTTGCAGTTCTCCTGATGCCTACGTGCAGATTCACCAGGAGCTCAGGCTGGATCTCAGCTCCAAAATAGTGGTCTCCTTCACTCTCTGCTGAGAGTGTCTGTCTTTCCTAGATGACAGCAGACAGAAATATCAAAGGGGTTGAATCCACTCTGCAAAAATATGCTTTGTGCCAGTGCAAGCCCCTTGTATGGACAGAGTACTTGATTTTCTGTGCTAACAGGGCAGCTTTCTGAGCCCGAAGGTTCAGCTTGGCCGACTCTCCAGTGGTTAAACACGGGTAGCACTGGCACTGCAGCGTGGGGGACAGGGGCTCCATTCAGTGCTCAGTGGAGCATTTGCTAAACATCAGCTCTCCCAAACAAGAGCTCTGTTGTACCCCATTCCTCAGTCTCTCTCGCCTGCATAAACTTTGCTAACATCTCCAAGCTTGCTGAATGCTTACAAGATGAACCACCTCCTGATAGCCCTTTTGATGATATTACTGTATGACAGAAGGATTTTTTCTACAGGAGACAGATTTTTTTCTGTGGGAGATGTTTTCTTGGAATGGTGACTTCAAATCCATCTCATCTTGCATGTTGATTGTGGCTCCTATGTGGCTGGTTTTGCAGCAGCTGGAGTTGTCTTCCCTGTGGTGGTGCTCCACTGTCCCCCTCCTGCTCCGTGAGCTGGCTGTGGCCAGGGCTGTGGGGCAGCAGGGGTGGTGCTGAGGTCTCCAGGCCACATGTTGGGTCCCTTCCTCCCATGAGTCCCACTGCAAGGTGGGCTTTTCTGCGTGGCAACCTCACAGCCACCTCCCTGCAGCACACAGCAGTCTGCCTAGCCTAGCAGCCACCAAATGTGAGTGCCTTAGGGAAGAGTTCAGAGTCAAGCAAGTTTATAACATCTCTTCTTTAGACACTGTTTTAGCCTTTAGGGTTTTCCTGGGTTTGTAATTAACATTTCTTGCCTGAATTATGATCGTGTAAGTCCATGAAGACTTTCAGGGTCCACAGCATTCTGCAATAAGGAGTTTAACAGCTCACCTACGTATTGTTGAAGAACAGCCTGTTTGTGTTTGTTCTCAACCTACCTCCCAAGCTGTTAGCTTTGCCTCATGCCCACGCTGCAGCCTTGTGCTCCCCATCTCACTCCTTCCCATCACTGGATCCAGAGGGATGCTGTCTGATTCACTAGAGAAGATGCTTGAGAAACCTGACTCGCTTTTCCTAAAAAAAAGTGGCATGGGGATTATTAATTGGTGCTAAGAGTTCTCCACAGGTAAAAGTTCCCTTTCAGGATTGCGTTGGGGGATTATTAGGTTCTGAACTGAGCCCAGTGCACCCTGAGACTCTCTTTTTGGCTCAGTGCTTTAAATGAGACTCTGGTCACACAGGAACCCTTGCCTTCAGTGTTCCCAACAAGGAGCTGGGAAAGTCCTGGGAAGCGGCTGGAGAACCAGTCCTGGGTTTTATTACCTGGGAAGCTTTATGGGGCTGGTTGGTGGCACACGGTCACAGCTGCATATCAGTGCCTTGAAATTGTGCTGGGACTGCCTGGTTCATCTGCACAGCCTGGCTGTTGTGGGCGTGAGAGCTAAACGAGTTTCACAGTGGAAAGCAGAGTGGCCTTTCCTTCTTTTCTTCTTCTGGAGCCACCAGTTTTCCAGGAAGCCGTGCATGTAAGCTCTGCTGCATGCCTTTCGCTGGTCCATGGGGAATGGAGGAGGAGGAGATGCTGCCGGGGGTTTATTGCTGTTTCCTGTCTTGTCTGAGCTCTTGTCCCTTCTGAGGTGGTGGGCTGGGGCTGCTGGTCTTCAGACCTACAGCTCTTTTTATCTGTGCCAGGAACAGCCCAGCAGCAAAGTGAAATTGCAGCTCCTTCCTTGCCCCCTCACTGAGATGGAACAGCCGGTGAAAGGAAACAGGGGGATGAGTTACAGTAATAGGTTTAGCAGATGGCACGGGAAAAACAACAGTTATTTCCATCAGCGCCCTCCTGTCAGCACGAGGGTGCCATGCCCACCTGCTGATCTCCAGCGTGCTCATCTGGCCTTGCTTCGCCTCCCTCTCCGGCCGTACCGCTGAGCCGGGGCAAATTTAGTGGGGCTTATTGATAAACTCTGATTGAGGTCTGCAATGCTGCCTCTGTTTAGAAATGTCTTTGGGATGATCTGTCCAGTAGATTCCTCCATCGGTCTCTGCACCTGGGACGCGGTATTCAGGTCTGTGGTCTCTGAACTTAACAGATAGTCTCCAGTTTCTAGATAACAATGTCCTATTTGTTTCTAGTCCATCTTTGTTGCATTTAAATTAATTTTATTGGTAGGTCCATGGATGAGTACCAGAGGTTTAAGGTGTAAAGGGAAGGGGGGACCGGGAGGATAAGGCATTGACTGCAAGCAGAACACGTTGCCAGGATGGGTGGGCAGTCTTTGAAGGCAGCCAAGTCCCCGCATCACCCCATCACTCTAGGGGAATAAAATGTCTGCAGTAATTATGGTCTGAAAATGCAGATAAGCTCGAAAGAGAACAAAGCATAGCCCAGCTCTGGCTGGCTTTTTTGCTGAGCATGGAGGGATTTCTCTGCTTGGCCTGAAAACAAAGGGAGGGGAAAAGGTTGTTTTGCCAGTGGACTTGATAAGCAGATGAAGGGGCTCCTGGGGTCCATCTGGGCTGGTCCAGCCTTTCCAAGCAGTGGTCAGGCAGCTCAAAGCCTTGGGAGGGTCCCCTTACCACCAGGTGAATGTTTTCCTCCTTGGAAGCTCCAGTGCCTGCTCTGTGCTTGTTACTCTTCCTGGAAGTAACAAGGATCGATGCATGTCTCCTGGTACCAGTATATTTCATTGGCCAGATGGTCTTGATCTGTCACACGTGTGAGTCTGAGGACCGGGGAAAGCAGTCTTCTCTGTAAGTGAACAGGGAGCAGGTTACCACCACCACACACTACAGCAGCGTTTCAAGGCCACAGTGGTGAATTATGTGAAAGTGTTGAGAGCCCTTTTGTAGAAACATGGACCGCTGTGGTTGGGCTGGGGACAGGGCTGGTGCCTTTGTTTGGGTTTCAGGCTGGTTGGGTGTTTTGGTTTGTTACCCATGATTTTTTGAGGCTTTTCTGGACCCATATTTTCCTTGATTTGGTGTTTGGTTTTTAATCATGAAATGCCCCAGATTTCATTGTGAGAGTTGTGCTTGTGCCCTGGGTTTGAGGCTGTTCAGCAACCATGTTTCTTGGCAACATTCAAATGAAAGAAGGGACCCAGGACCTGTGGTTTCTAACCCATCTCATCAGCGGTGTGGCCAGCGCTGGCCATAGCAAGAGCACTTTGGCTGAAGCTACCTCATTGCCTCCTCATAACCACCAATAGCTCCTGCTTGCTGTGTCCTGGAGGTGCTTCTTCTGCTGCACAGCCCTGGTGTTCATCCTTTCTACAACGCTTCAATGACTTGTCCTGTTTTGGGGTATAAATGTTCACCCCTTCCCCAACTGCTCTGCATCCTTGTCCCCGAGAGAAGCGTAGGACATGGAGGAACTTCAGTATTTCCCTCTTCGTCTGTCTTCAAACTGGTGCCCACTTCTGTGGGAGCTGTGGTCTGTGCTGGGAGCATTTTTGGGGGTTTGGGCTTCCCCGGCTCCTGCCTCTGCTGCCAGATCGTCCCAATCCACCCGCCTTCACCAAGTGACATGATGGGAGTTGTGGCTGTCAGACCAAGCCACCAAGGAGGCCAGGCCAGCAACCAAGCCTCACCCTGGGAAAGACAAAAGCATTAAATTACTAAACAAAGGGAGGGGAGAGATGGGCAGTTTGCAAGGTGGGTGATGCCCCATGTCACCCATGGAGACGTTAGCTGGTTGAGGGAGGTCAGCGGCCCCACCAGGGCCAGCACTGCTGTGCTTTCCTGGGTGGGTTTGTCAATTGGCCAACAACCCAACTGCCCCATCCCTCTGCTGACGCTCTTCCTTCTCTTTTTCAGGGAGCCCATTGGAAAGAAGAGGTCTGGTAAGGACTCCTTTCCTCTCTGCTGGTTCCACCAGCTCCTCCTTTCACCCACAGCTGTGGTCTCCTGGAACGGGGCGAGGGCCTGACCCCATGGCGAGCCAAATCTCTGCTGTGTTCCCCCATGGGGCTCCCTGACATGTTGTGTCCCCTCCATCCACCCGGGATTTCACCGCAGTCTCCAAGTCCCGGTCCCACATCCCCTGCACCTCCCATGGCGCTCCCAAAGGTGGGACAGACGCCTGCAGCTCTCCATGCTGCACTGACCTCCCCGTTCACTCCTTAATCGAGTTGTTGCCACCATTGCTGCCACCCCCGAGTTCATTTCCCTCCCCGCCTCATGCCTTGTCTCCCGTCGTTTTGTTCCTCCATCAGGGTTTATCCAGAGAACGGCCTCTTTTCTGCAGAGAGGTAGTAACAGCCGCTCGCTACCTGGCCCTTGCTCTTGCTTTGCCTTCTGCCGGGGGGACACCTGCTCGGGCTGAGTGGGCAAGCCCCTTGCAAGAAGCTGTCACATCCTCCATAGCTTTTTGTGGTGGCTAGTGGACACGGGGCAGTAGTGGAGAAGAGGTATGGTGGGCTGGGACTGGTGCTTGGCTGTCGGTACAGTTCCGCATGCAGGGGCTGTGTCACAGGTTTTGGGTGAAGGGCAGAGCTGGGTCTGCAGCCAGGAGGATGGGGATGCAAAATTTCCCAAGTCTGGAGAGGGTCTGAGTTGCATGGTGGTCAGCGTGAGGTTGAAAGTCTCCCGACACAGCAGTACATTTTGCTTCATGATTGCACCAGCTGGGACCCTTTGGGTGGACGGTTGGGTCTGGGATGCTCTACCCCTGTGCCTCAAGAGGGGGGAATATCTCTGAACCCCCCCCTAGTTGATATGTTTTAGTGGTTATCTGAGCTTCCCAGAAAGAGGACAAGGAGAGAGGAGGGGAAGACCCTTCAATCCATGGTTTAGGAAGGGCATCTTTCAGCTACTGGAGCCGCAGAAGGTAAAAAATAGCACAAGGGTCTTTGGGAAGGAAGGTCTGAGTCTTGGCTGGATGGAGATTCTGCTGCAATAGGTTGTGGGAAGGTTTTTGGCCAGAGAGTTGGCAGTGCCATAAGCTGCGTAAGCAAATTCACTTGTAGATGAGTGGGTTCCTTTTGGAGGAGAGAGAAAAGGTACAGGGGAGACTCAAAGGCTTGATTCCCCTTTCTTTTCCACGGGAGCTGCAGGTCATCCCTCTCTCAAGAACTGATGGTGTCCCAGCATCTTAACTAAGACTAGTTGTAGGATGCATATGAAAAGCTCAGACGTTGTCTGCTTGAACAGTGGCTCCTGGTTTCTCCTCAAACTTTGACTGCTGCAAGGTGTGTCTGTCAAAGCTGGACCTTGGGGTGGTCATTTTATAGCTCTCATGAGCCATTTGCAAAAAGACTGCAGTTTTTGTACTAGCTTTCTTGTGCTGAAGTGGTGGGTCTTCAACTAGCTTTGGAGGCAGAGAGAAGCGTCTGACTGTGGGTGGGGACAAAAAGAGGCTGCAATTTTTTTCCTTCTCCTCTCTTTCGATAAAACAGAGGTAAAATAAAGATACAACCTTCCTCATCTTGAAAATTTCTCTTGTGTGCTGGCTCAGCAGGAACATTTGGTGAGTAAGGGAAGGGTGTTATATTTCCCTGAGATCAGTGTGTTTAGGCCGCTTTGAATCCTGCCCACTTACATTAGGCAAGAGAAAAGAAGGCCTCCCTAGGGTTGAGAGGAAGAAAATTTCTGCTGCACAACTCAGTTCTTTGAAGGCAGAATTCAATTTAAGGATGCTGGCTGTTAGAGAAGTATGAGCGTTTCTCCTGCTTGCGTACACAGCTTCGTCCTGCCTTCCCACTGCAGGTTTGTGGGCAGCTTCACATTGCCATCCTGTTGGCATGGTGGGTTTCTACGTGGCACAGGAATGTTGCTGAGGTCAAAGAGAAAATGCTCTTTGGGATGCTGTTTGCTTGGCACCATTGAGAGGGAGAGAACAGGGAGCGTTTGGGTAACGTCCAAACCAGAGCCTGCTCTGGCAGGGCAGGATGCTGTGTTTTGCCCATGGCACCTGGCATATGTGCAGTAGCCATCAGGGAAAGATGTTTGTCTGCAGTAACATTTCAAAGGGCTGATGCCTCATGCCAGACCTGTTCAGAGACTCCTCTCACTGTCTTGCATTTTCTGGCAGCAGAAACAGAGTTTGGTTCTGCTGCTGTCACCCTGACTCCTATTACACCTTGAGAAAGTCCCTGATGGTTCATCGGTTCCTCAAGCCAGGCCTGCTTTGAGGTAGCAAATAGGCAGCAAGGCACAAAAAAGGCTCATTCAATATGGGATCTCCCTGAGGAGGGGGCATCCAATAGCTGCTAACAAACAAAAATCAGGAAAATTTTCCAATAAGCAATTTCCCAATTGCGTATTTCTCCCAGCATTGCCAGAGAGGGGGTGAACTGCTCTTCAGGAGAATGTTGGAAAGAGCTCCCGAGATCCTGGCAACAGCAAGCCCTGTTTTGAAATCGGATTTAAGCAAACACTGGGATGCGAAGTGGGTTAAAGTACTGCCTGCCCTCAACCTCCTGTGGTGACCAAGAGGCTCAAGTGACATTTGCTATTGCAAGGAGGGCCCGGTGTAAGCGAGCATTGGAAATAAAATCTGCTTCCTCTGCTTAGTTTTTTTACCAGTATTTGTAATCCCACATGTCTGTGAGCCTTAGGCATGGACCCAGGCTCCGTACTGCCTGCAGCTTGCAGGGGGGTGGATTATTCCCCAGACTGTGGGACTCTGAAGGCTGACTTGGCCACCGATTTAGGTACATCTAAAAGTAGTCATCGTATCAGTCCCAAAGACTGTTTTGAGCGTTTCTATTCTCTCCTCTTGCAGTTCAACAGAAAGCACAGATGGAGAGTCATGGGTTCGTTGCACCACTGACTTAGTGCAGGAGAACCTGAAACTGTCTCCAGAGTTTATATTTGGGTGAGGCTGCCCAAGGAGGCTGGCAGAGAGCTCCAATATGCCCCTGCCAGTTTTATTTTAGATGCTTTCTTGTGTGGCCATGTCTCTTTTGCTGTGCTATGTAATGTGCCTGCAATGGCATAGAGACCCCAAACCACAGTATTCAGTCTAATGAGAGACAGTGAAAACAGAGCTCTTGTATCCTACAGTATCCATAGAGGGACCTTTCTAAAACTCCACTGGTGAATGGTATTTCCATGTGATTATTTTCCAGTTCTGGAAAAATCCCTGGAGAGATGAGAGGGCTTGCAAAGAGTACAGCGGAGCTTCTAGTGCCCATTTCATGAGAGAGCAGGAAGAAAGTCACTTTTGCAGTACTGATCTTCACAAATTCACCAGGTCTGGGAGAAGAGGGGCTGTCCTGAGAGTAGTGGATCTGATTAGCACAGGCCAGAGGACTAGAAGGAAGAAACTTTATCCAAAGCATGACATTTTTGAAAGCTGCATTAGGCAAGGGCTAGAGTGTACAGCAAGGGCAGGCTTCAAAAACAAATAGCATTATTTCAGTCCTGAGCTCTTTGTTTTCCCTCTGAAGGTGCCGGTGTGCAAGCCCCATAAGAAAGTCCTCACTTTTGGCACTGATACTGCAAAACCAGAAATTGGAAAGGCTGGAAATATCGCAAGCAACCCCGTATCTGTGAGATTTCCTACCGGGTTTGTACATCTTAATGCTTTGGGTGAATGGCCAAGTTCCTGGTCAAAAAAAAAACCTGCAAAGATTTCTGGGCTGACTTGTATGTGACATATCTTGAGAGCAAGGTCACTGTGCTGAGCAGTCCTTGGGTTGGTAGCTGGGATGTGGCACTGCCCGGAGGCAGCTTCTGCTTGGCCCTCCTTGCAGACCTGAGTGCATCTCCCCGGTGGCTCTCCTGCATCCACGGCAAGCATCAGTTCTGCAAGTTCCAGTCCAAAGACCTCAGTGGTCTCTTGACTCAATGCACATCCCTTCTCTTGGCCATGTTTGTGTCAGTCTCACAAGTGAGGGGTGTTTAGAGTACACAGTCTGTGCTCCTGCCTACAGCTGTCTGCAAAACTCACTTTCTTGTGGGCTCTGGACTGTACTAATGCTTCCTCCCCTCCCCAGCTGCAGAGCTTTAGTACTGTCTCTCATCTTAGACGGTAAG
Organism: Astur gentilis; assembly: GCF_929443795.1. Taxonomy (NCBI): domain Eukaryota; kingdom Metazoa; phylum Chordata; class Aves; order Accipitriformes; family Accipitridae; genus Astur; species Astur gentilis. The sequence continues at coordinate 11,341,484 of NC_064905.1, forward strand.
GTTTACACCATTGCTATTTTTAAGAGAACTCGAGTCTGCCCATATAAAGGATGTTTTCTTGTTAACTTGAGTGTGTATTTTTGTGGTTGAGGATGATTATGCCAGGTGAAGGTGCTCCTGAAATTAACTCCTACTTCTTCCTCCAAGCTCAGTTTACCACTTCTGTTGCTGGTTTAATAGGTACATTGGAGGATCCAGAATTGCCTGCTGAAACTACAAATAGCCTTAGATCAACGAGTGTAATTATAGCAAGGGAGGCAGAAAGAAGAGTACTTCTTTCTTCCTGTAGCTGTTATTCTTCTCTCAGGGGCTGGGTAGATCTTCTGATCACTTTAAGCACAAAGCTTTAATTGAGCTAGTAGAACAGATAGTCCTAGCATCCACCATTCACTTTAGAGGGCTATTTTTAATTCTGTCTTCTGCCCCACCTCTGGGTTTTGGTATGGAGGAAGCTTTCATTAGCGGTAACAGATCCTCTGCACTTGGCCAGCTCACCTGGAGCTGTGCAGGGTGCTGTTTATAGCAGAATAACATGGACATTTTGCTTCCTCTTCCTTTAAATAAGACTGTCCTGAAGATATATTGTTTGTTTAAATCTTTGTTGTGGTCTTTGTTTCTCAGAACCAGGTTGAGAAGTTGTGACCTTGTGCACAGGAGAACTTCTCTGTGAGGCAGCAGAGCATCCTAGGATTGCTGAGGACCTACTAGATCTTGTCCATCTCTACTCATACCCTTTTGGGATTAGTATGCCGCCCTAGGTTTCTTTCCTGTGGGGCAACCTATGCCCTGCAATACGTTCCCCCATAGGAAAGATCTTTTGTGAGGCTGAGACCTCTCATGTGATGGGGGAGCCGTTGGGGCCTCTTGCAGTGTAGGTGCACTTGTCCGTAGAAACTTGTTCCTGATAACGTAGTCTGAATTTCTTTGCTGCAGTTCACCCAACTATCCCAAGAGACCACCGCTCTCTGTGTAATGTCACACCCTTCAGAGACTGGGAGGTAATTGTCCCGTATATCTGCCGTGCTGTAGAAGTTATAGGGCTGGGCCAGATGTAATTTCTGCCCTGATCCAAAACTTGAGGCTCCCTGCTCAGGGCACATGCACAGTCCTGTAAATTTGACTTAACTCCCGTGATCAGGTGTGTGATTCTTTTGTATCACTCACGCTATAACAATTAACACTATCCTATTTCCAAAGCACTTGGCAAGTATTAATCAATTCTCACCACACCTGGGGAGGACGGGGTAATATAGTAGTGTCCTCATCTGACAGGTTGCAAAGCTGCGAGGCGAAGCGTTGGGTTGGAGGCCAGAGCCAGGGCTCGGGGTAGAGGGGAGTCGTGGGCAAGAGTTGCTGACGCCCTTTTGCTTCTTGGAGGCTTTTGGAGGCCGATGGGGCAAGTGCTGCTGGTGCTCTGGGTATCTGAACGCCTTGCGGCTGGTTTAGCAGGAGGCTGAGCCCGAGCGAACGCCCGGCTCGGTGGGGCTGAATAGGCTGGACTCGGTCCTGAGCACACGCGGTGTCTGCTCCTGTGAGCCTGCAAAACCCTGGGTCACTTCAGGGTCTCCCTGCACACAGCGAGCGTCAGTGCACGTGTGGGAAAAGGGTACCTTTGCTCAGTGTATAGGGACAAACTCGGGGCCACGTTTCTAAAGCAGCGAGAGCTGCGAGTGGAAACCTCTGTTGCGGTGCTACCCCAACGCCAAGCGAAGGGGGTGCATCTCTATCCCGAGCGCTCTCCTAAGCGAGAAATGCGCTTGCAATAATGCAAACCAGCCTTGCCCCCGCCGTGCCTCGCTGCTGCTCCCCTGGCAGAGGAGGGGGCCGGCGGTGCTCCCGGGGGTCCCCTGCCCTTAGCCCGCAGTGCCACCTGCAGCCTGCCCGGGCTCGGCGCAGCCAGTGCCGCGGCTCTCAGCCATCCCGTCTCGCCGCCGGGTGGCAGGCCTCTTTCTGGCCAAAGGGAAGCTTTGCTCCCGCTGTATCCTGCCCTTTTGCTCCTCCTCGGGGTATTTTTTTTTAATTTTTTTTCTGACATGAAATTGGGATCTCCAGCGGGAGGAGCTGAGCAGAGTTAGCGGAGCACATAGCAGAGAGTGCAACCCGCGCTGGCGAGTTGTGAGACGGCGACTGAAATACGGGAGGGCGATGATGACGGGGGGATGCTGCTCTCTCCTACAAACACCCCTCTGCCTGGGTCTCCAGGCTCTTTAGCCAGGACCCACAAAACTCCCTGCAGGCTGTGTGTATTGAGTTGGGGTCGCAGCTGGCCCACGCGTTGGGGCAGCCGATGCAGGAGACTGCCCCGAGCCCCGTCCGTCTCTGGCAGCAGGACCCAGGCTGCTGTGTGCATCTCTGGCGGTGGTGGGGTTGCTTGGACGGCTCTGTCTGTCTGTGAGCAGGAAGGTGGGTAGCAAGTGAAAGGTCTCACCTGGCTGTACCCTTCTCACCTGGCTGCTGGTTTGGTCTCTCTCCTCCTCACTCTGCCCAAGTCTCTGGCTCACGTCTTTCACGCTGGGGTCCCCGGGGTGTCCCGGAGCTGCTCGCAGGCCAGCAGGTGCTCGGGAGCGGTGGCCCATGCTCTCGGGAGCCGGTGCTGACCCTGGCACACGGGTCGGTTCTTATCCCCCTGTGCAGGAGCTGACTCTGCGTCGGTCGACCCCTTGGTGCTGGAGCAGTATGTCGTGGTGGCGGACTACCAGAAGCAGGAGAGCTCCGAAATCAGCTTGTGCGTGGGCCAGTTGGTGGATATCATTGAGAAGAACGAATCAGGTACAGAGAGTTTGGCTTGGCAGAGGGCTTTGTGTCTACTCTGCGTTGCAGAGCAGGGGCAGGAATAGCAATCCTGTATTGTCAGTGTTTTCCTAATAGGACCTTAAGCAAAACAGCCTCCAGGCGCCTCACAGGGATGTCCTTGGATGGTCAGCTGAGGTGGGACGTGGAGGAAGCAGCTTCAGTCTGCAGGCTGTCTGTATGAGCGTGGACAAGACTTCAGGGCTGTCTCTAAAGGAAGGGTCTGATTACCTGTGTGCTGAGCGCCAGGCGCCGTCCATCTTTTACTGTCTCTATGCTTTTTCGTGCTGAAAAACTTGGCCAATGGGACCTGAGGACAAAAGCCATTCCTGGAGTTGGCAGCCTCGTTTTATTGACAGAAGGGGACATTCTCATGGTGCCCACGAAAGCCCCTATTGTATATTTCCAATTCCTGCTTCCGAACACAATGAAACACCCAGTCACGGAGTGGGGCAGGCAGCTGAGCTATTTGCTTGCCTCAAAACTTAAACTTGCTCTTAATCTCTGCAAAGGGATCAAGTAATGTCGTGGGCCCAACTTCTGGAGTTTGTTGAAAAGGGGAATTTATTCCCTGAAGTTAACAGAAGTTGCGGGGGGGGGAGGAGGGGGGACGACACAGGGTTTAAAGATAAATCGTGAAAATAGATTTTAAAATTCTGGAAAGGTGCTCCCCAAGAGGATTAGTTGCACCAGCAGCTATGTTTGAGAACGAGGAAAATAAAAGCGACCCTGAAGCAAGGCTATTAGCACAGCCAATCCAAAAGCTATGGCAAATAATTTATTTATCAAATGTCAGCCCTGGTTTTCCCTTCCATGGCAGTAGCTGCTGATTCCCTCCCTGACAGTTTACTTGTCTTTCTCAATGACTCACTGGTGAGGTTCTGAGGATAATGCTCGGGCTTTATTTTTTTCCCCCTAAAGATACAAATAGCTTGTGCTTTTAATAACTGAGGAGCACGCGTTTATTTTGATTGGACACCCAGGGTGGCCCAGAGAATTGTTTGTGGCCGCTATGGAGCTGGTGAGGTTTCTGCTGGGAGAGCTCATGTTTTAATCCTGCATTTGCTCTTAGGTTTTAAAATTTGCTGTTTCCACAGATATAAGGAAGGCGAGAGCGCAGCAGGAGTCAGCTATCGATTTGCAGACAGTGTATTCATCTCTGCTAATTAGCCTGGGCTTGCTGACCCAGACTGAGTGAAAATGAACCATGAAGGGGAAAAAAAGGAAAGCAAACGTGGTGGCTGGAGCCATTCAGTTCTCAAAGCCTCTCCCATTTTTCGTGGGGAGGGAACTGTACATTTAGATATCACTCAGCTGAGAGTCTCCCCTGCTGCTGTCTGTGCTCCCTTTCGGATAGCGCTTGGCTCTGTTGCTTTGGGGTCACCCCAGCTTCTCGTGTAGGCAGCAAGGAGGGGGCAAAGCTCCCCAGGCTCATGGTTTGGAGGGAGGGAGAGAAGTTTTAGCTAGTGGGAGCCCTTGGCTGAGCTGCCTGCTGTTTTCTTCTCAGGCTGGTGGTTTGTGAGCACGTCGGAGGAGCAAGGCTGGGTGCCGGCAACCTGCCTGGAAGCCCAGGATGGTGTCCAGGATGAGTTCTCAATGCAGCCTGATGAAGGTAAGAAGCTGCTGGAGACATCTGCCCCAGCTTCTTCCTGCTGAACTGCACTGAACTGCTCGCAGGACTGCACAGCCCTCCCTGACTTAGGCAGGGCACGAGCCCGGGAAAGGACAAACGCACACGTGCTGTTCAGTCATGTCTGCCTGTAGTAGTCCTGCCTGCCCAGTGCTCTACTCCAGTACTGCAGCAGGAGTGAGGCAGCTGGATACTGGTGGTGTAACTGCTGGCCTTTCTGCTGTCCCACAGAGGGGCTGAAGGTGCTAACTCCGGGGAACACTCAGTCCTGCCATCCCAATGCCTCCTTTAGGCCCCAGGGAGCTGTTTTACCTGCACTGGAGGAGGAGCAAAGCTCAGGTCCTAGGACAATTCACATGCCTTCTAAACCCACGCAGAACAAAGAGCATGCATGACCTCATGTTATGAGAATAGCAAGGTTGCAGCCTTTGCTTAGAGCAAATCTGAAATGCCCCTGGAGAAAAAAACGTCCTTCCCATTGACCACTGTATGCTCAAAGCAGTGCTGTAGCTGGCTCAGCCGCTTGTCTGGGGAGATGAAGTTGGGAGGGGGGCTCAGACCAGGGAGGGCCCCCGGAGGGCTCCAGGTGAGTCTCTGTGCCACACTCTGGTGTCAGCCCCGTCTCCTCTTGGACCTGAAGTGCTGCCTCCTTATGTCCTTTCTTGTCCTTCTCCTGCTTCCCCAACATGCTCTTACCAGTCCCGTGGAGATACTGGTCTCTGCCCAGGCACGTTGGCCGCCGTCGGACTCTTGGGGACTTGTACACCAGTGGATGGGGTCAAGGTGGACTTCGTAGAGACTTGTTCGGCTGCCCATGTTTTGTGCTTGGAGCCTTGTTGTCTGCATGTTTGTTTGCTTTACATGTGATGAACCCTGCTTGTGTCAGTCCTCAATGCATGCCATACATGCTCCTCAGCTTTCTGTTAGGCCCATTCATGTCCACTTCTTTCCTCTCTCAGCTGTTCCTTCTCACTTTTTGAGGCTTGTTTTGGTTACAGAGGCTGGAGTTTCTGCTTTCCCCCAACACATGTATGCAGACTTCTTGCAACTGCTGCCTTAGTTGCTGTAAGAGTAACTCCTCTGAGCCATGGCCCTGGGGTTGGTGGCTCAGATGGGGTCAGGAGGAGAAGAGCCAGCTTGGTTTTGCTGGATGTGACAGGATATTTTCTGCTTTGACTCATTTGCATGAAGGCGGTGGGAAATCAGACCTTTTGAGTGCTGTGCTCCTCCAAGAAGACAAATCCAGGAAACCTGCACGGTGCGGATATATGAATGTCCAGAGGTGTCGGGTTTGGAGGTAGACTTTTCCCAAAATAGCCTTCACCCTATTGTGGCTCTGCTCAAGCACAGGCAATTGCTTTCCTGGGTTTCTTTCAAGAGAGGACAGGAGAAGGTGAGGGAGAGGAGTGGATGGATGGACCTGTTTGTCTGATGTTGTCCGCATGGCTGTTAGGATCTTTCGCCTTCCCTTTGAAGGGAAGAGCATCCATGTCCCTGCTTACCATCATTTGGTCTAGTGGACAGGACATCAGACTCTTCTCCAGGCTCACCACATGGCTTTGACCAATGTCTTGGGGGACCTAACTGTTGAACAGGGAAGTTCATGTAGACCTGCTGTTGTAGAGCAGTTTGAGAGCTGTGCGTGAGAGCACATCTGTATGTATGTGTGGGGTTACTCCCTGATGCCTGTGGGATTTCTTTCCCTGTATAGTGGACAATTCTTCTTTAAAGGCTCTGAGAAAGAAATTTGAACTGAAATGGATGCATGCAAGGCTTCTGTGAAGGGCAAGTGAAAGGAGAGCTGTCATATAAAAGATAGTCTTTAGTCCTAAAGGAGAGGCGGAACTGTTTTAGACAACTTCTCCTTGGGCCAGACTAGCTCACCAAAGCTTACATTTCAAAATGCAGCTGGGTTTGTTTTGAAATACATTTCACTGGCATTTATTTTCTGAATGGTGTGTTTGCACCCGTATTACAACAGGAATTATCATTATATAAAGCACTTAACCACTGTTCGACTGAGTCCAGGTTTCCATAAAACAGTATCTCCGTGAAACTGCACTTTCTTTCCAACAGAGGAGAAGTACACTGTTATTTACCCATACACCGCAAGAGACCAGGATGAAATGAACCTGGACAAAGGGGCTGTGGTGGAGGTGATCCAGAAGAACCTGGAGGGCTGGTGGAAAATCAGGTACCATCCCTACCTCTTCCTCTTCCCTGGCAATGCAGCTGGGGCTGTGCAAAGCAGAGACCTGATGCGCATGGGATGTACAGTCCAAAGGCAAGCCTAGGGTGTTGGTGTTTCTCTCCGTCCCTACTCACTAAGGCTAGCTGACGTTCAGGGCTTTAGCCAAGCATAGCTGTGGTTAAACGTCTTTAAAATCCCCCAATTTCCTGTGCTAGGAGGTGGACTGCGTCACGGCATCACATGCCCCAGCAGTACAAAGGGAACTGGTGTGAGAGCATTAGTATTACATCATATGCTGCTGATAGGAAAACCAGGGAGTGTCCCAGAGGCAGGCTGGATCCTCTGGCTCTGTTAGGAGCTCCTGCAGAGAAGGGCCGTTGTCTGGGCCAGGTCTGCTCTGTGCAGGGTATGCTGAGGCCAAAGACTCTAGATAGTCCCGAGCTGTTACTTGTTTTCTCCTGAAAGCTCATTTTCTCTTGTCTGTGGTCTAGCAAATGGCCGGACTTGAGCAGGGTGGGAGCACATGCTGCAATTTTCTTAACCTTACATTGAACCTGTGGTCTTGGCAGCAGCAAAGCCCCAGAAAAACGTCCATTGACTTTTTAAGCAGAGGAGAGCTGCCGCAAGAGCTCTAAAGGCAATTACAAGCTCAGTAGCTGGTGCCATCTGAGTGTAGTGGCTGCAGCCCAGCCAGCGGGGAGAGTCTCGGATGCTGGCGCGGGACCCTCCGGCATGACAGGGAGACTCCGCAGATGTGTTTTTTCAATCAGATCGTGGGGCTGGTTTCTCTCCTAAACAGCGCAGATTTAGAATGGGGAAGGGATCCAGGCTGCCGGCACGCTGGCAGAGGGCTTGCGCTTTCTCCGAAGACCAGGTACATCAATCCTAGCAGCAGCCCTCTGGTTTTCCCCTCTGCTTCCCCTGCCAGTGCGCTTCATTCCTGGACCAGTGCCATTGCCGAGGCGAAAAGGAAATTGGGCTTCGTGCCATTCCTAGCCCTCAGCCCGCTGGCTGCGGCTGGCTTGCACGGGAGCGTTAGTCATGGCTGGAGCTCTCCAGGTGCCCACGTGCCACAGAGCATGACAGCTGGCAAGCTCATTTTGCCCAGATCAGGCGGTATCTTTGGTCAACGCGTGTCCTGAGCTCTGGCTCTGGGGATGTCCGATGGCTCCACGCCACTGGAGCGCAGTGGGTCGCTCCTCTGGGGAGGGCTCGCAGCCCCGGTGCAGCGCAGGGGCTCTGCGCGGTGACGCTGCTGTTGTTGCCACTGCAGGTACCAGGGCCAAGAAGGCTGGGCCCCCGCCTCCTACCTCAAAAAGGGAAATGGAGACATGTTCTCACAGAAACTGGGGTCAGGCTCCTCCGCTCATTCGTGTGCCTTGGATCTGGATGGCATCTCCCGGCAGCAGGTCGCGGCGAGCCGAGAGAAGGATGGGCTTGCTGGCCAAAGGGACGGGAGATTCGACAGCCGTCCCCTGCCCAATGCTGACATCCGACGCAGTAAGTGGCCGGCTGGGAGGAGGCCGGTGGTGGCTGGGGTGTCAGCGCAGCCTTTCCTGCAGGCTTTTGGGAGACGTAACGGGGCGTGAGGGACGCAGAAGGCTTGCAGGCGCTGTGGGCTCTGCAGCAACGTCTGGAGGTGACATTGCAAAAGCGGATGGGGCACAAGCACAGCACTGCCCAGGGACATGCTGAGGATCAGCAAATGTGATGGAGATAAAATCTTCCCCCTCCCAGACTGGAGATGCTCTCCTCTCAGAAGCTAGGGCATTTTAACCCCTCTGCAGGCCAGGTCTTCTGGGTCAGGCCTGCAATGAAAAAGCAATTTCATGATGTGGTGACTTCAGCTGCATTTTCCAGCAGCACCTGATGGTGCAAAGGTGGTTCCTCTTCCAGTGGGATGCCCTCAAAACCTGGGTGACTCAGGGTACCGGGCAGACAGGTTCCTCCTTTGGCTTCCTTGCCCACGGGGCAGGCTTGCCTTTCTGTTTTCTCTTTCACTTATCTTTTGTGAACACACGTGTGACCAAAAGCCAGAAACTCAACAGCATCTGAAATTCCTCCTCCACAGAATCACCAAAGATGAGGCAGAGGCCCCCTCCTCGCCGAGATCTCACCATAGTAAGTGCCAGCTGACGTAGGAGACCAGGAATGGCAAAGGGAGTCGGAGAGGAGCACTGAAAGGAGCTCTGGTCACCGGTTATTCTTTGGCTGGGATCTTGCCCCTCTACCATGGGCTCTGCTCTTGGTCAAGGCTGGAGTACACACGCTGCCTCCCTGCTGTCTTAAGACTCTTTCCTTTGCATGTGGTCTTTAAGTGAACTTTTGGCCAGTATGTCCTGCAAGGCTGGGCTGCCAGTGGGAAGCTGCAGACTGGCTCCCTCCCTCTGGAGAGGGTGACTGCCGTCAGCAAGAGGTCTGACGCTGAGCAATTTTCTGCTCAGCCTGGAGATGGTTTGCTGGTTTGTGTTGGTGAGGATGCTGGATGGGCACAGCTGATCTCCCTGGCCTGGCCGTGCCGGCTTGTTTCTCTGTAGGCTGGTGGGCTGTAAACCCTGCTGTAGAAACATGCTGATGGGTTTTCTTTTTTCTTGTCACAGCCACGTGGTTTGAACCTGCCTAAACCTCCTGTCCCTCCTCAAGTGGAAGAGGAATATTACACCATCGCTGACTTCCAGACCACCATCCCTGATGGCATCAGCTTCCAGGCAGGAATGAAAGTAGAGGTGAGACTGTCATCTTCCCCTCTCACACCTTCACGTCAGTGCAGCGCTCCTGACTCCCATTGCCCTAGGACCTGTTTCAGGCAGGAGCTCCCTTTCCAGGGAGGGAAGATCTGCTCACCACGGCATTCTGGGTGGAAACCAGGCACGGTGGTGCATGTGATTGCCTCTGTGGACTGTTAACAACCCAGGGCTCTCCTAGAGTGGGAGAGAAACCCATATGAGCTCATGAGACTTTGGAGTCCGTGGTGCCCTTGGTGGAGTCCTGTCCCCCAGGTTTGTGGATGCTGTGTTGCCTGAGCTAATGGAAATTAAAACCACACCACAAATGGGGACAGAAGTGGTGGGTTTTTTCTTAGGCCAGGTGTAAAGTTAAAAGCCCTTGCAGAATTGCTTTCCTGGCACACCCGCTTTTGCTGGCAGAATCTCTCTTGCAGATGTGATTTTGCTTTTCAAAATGTAAGCCGTGCCTCTCAAGAGGATTTTTCCTTTGCGGCTGCCCCAGTCAGCTCCTCCCAGGTCCCAGCACCACTCCTGGAGCCCCGAGAGGCCGGACCGTTGCTGATGCGTGCAGTGTCGCTGCCGGTTGATCGCTCCAACAGTGCCGCGCAGTGGCCACCGCCAGTAGCCAGCATCCCGGTCCTGTGTCCCAGGCGGGATGGTGACAGCTCCTCCGCAGCTCCTTGACATGGCTATGTCGTTCCTCAGTCCCATGGCATGCAGGTCCCCTTCCCTGGCAGAAGTCCTTAGCAAGTTCCCCTCCTGTTAGGATGCCAGTCCTGGGATTCCGTGGCTTTTGGTCACCAGGGCAGGAGGTACCGAGGCCATATACCACCCTGACACCATTTCAGAGACACCCAGCATCCCCACTTGTGCAGAGGGCTCCTCCATGGGTGTCTGAGGTTTCCTTTCCCCTCGGCAGGTTATTGAGAAGAACCTGAGCGGCTGGTGGTACATTCAGATTGACGAGAAGGAAGGCTGGGCCCCTGCCACATTCATCGATAAGTACAAGAAAACCAGCAATGCATCCAGGCCAAATTTCCTGGCTCCGCTACCCAACGAGATGGCCCAGCTCCGGCTCGGTGACGCCGCGGCCGACGGCAGCACCAGCGAGGAAGTGACGGGACCGTGCCGTCCTCTGCCGGAGGCTCCTCCTAACGGCACGGACTGTGGTGGGAAGTGGGCCAAAGACTGGAAGGGGAAGGAGGCTCCCGAGAGCGGGGACCTAGCCTTTGCCGGGGGCTATGAGGAGATCTCGGACCGTGACACAGAGGAGAAGCCCAGCCTGCCACCCAGGAAGGAGTCCATCATTAAATCAGAAGGCGAGTTACTGGAGAGGCAGAGGCCTCCCCCCAAGCCCCCAGGCATGATTTTGCCTATGATCCCACCCAAGCAGTCGGCGGCCCTGAAGGACACCAAGAAGCCCGATGTGAAACCGGAGAAGGGCAAACTCTTCCAGCTGAAAAACGAAATGGGACTGGAATGTGGACACAAGGTGTCAGCCAAAGAGGTGAAGAAGCCAAACCTCCGGCCCATTGTCAAGCCAACCAAGCCAAAAGCCGAGCCTGCGGAGGACAAGCCTGAGCCCATCGCCCAGAATCCATTCTTGAAGTCAAGACCTCAGATCAGGCCAAAACCCGCCGCGGGCCCCCGGACTGACCCACCTCCAGCTGATGATAAACTGGACATTTGCAGCCTGCGGAGCAAGCTTAGACCTGCAAAGTGCCCAGAGAAACCCTCCGAGCAGGACCCCGCTGCTGGCGAAAACTCCTTCAGTAATGCCATGGTTTCTTCAGAGGCTTCTGGAAGGTTTCAGGAGCGACCCAGCATGGACAGCAAACCCCTGCCCAAGCTGGACAGCCACACCACGAAAGAGGCACTGCCCAAATCTCCCCTGGGGCCAGCAAACGCCCCAGGTGCCAGGGAGCCCCCGCCGCAGCGCCCCATTGTGCCACCTCGCAGACCACCACCCCCCAAGAAAACGGGGGGTCCTGCCTCCGGTCCCACAGCGGAGCTGAGGGCCCCGGCACGGGAAGTACCCGAAATCAGGTCATCCCCGGTGCCGGGGAGGCCCATGCTGGTTCCTCCGAAAGCCAAGCCGTTCCTCTCTGCCTCCATCCAAGATGAAGCCAAAGTGAAAAGCAGTGTAAGCCCAAAGGTCATATCCAAGCCAGTGGAGAGAGGGGAAACCAAGGAGAGGACCTCAGCCCCCGTCTCCAGTCCGGACGTCTCCAGGGAAGCTCTCTATGTGGCAGTGGCAGATTTTGAAGGCGACGAGGAGACCAACAGCTTTAAAGAAGGGACTTTGTTTGAAGTTCGTGAGAAGAACAGCAGTGGCTGGTGGTTTTGCAAGGTCCTGACTGGGAATCCGTGCTGGGAGGGCTGGATCCCTTCCAATTACCTACGGAAGAAGCCATAGCCGCTCCTCTGCTTGCACAGCTGGAGGTTCCCTAGTCTCTCACCTGAGTATTTAATTAGCAGATTAATTTATAGTTTTATGTGAGGCTGGCTTTAAAAAACAAGATAATAATTGAGATCCACACATTCCAGTTGGCGCCCATTGGCAGCAGCGTGGAGGAAGCAGCTCTGCCTCCCTTCCCCACCCGTGTGCTCCCATCCGTCCTCCTCCTTGCATCCCCCCCAAGCACTGCGCTCCTGTGGCCATACTGGCAGCCCAGCTGTGCAGCTGGGGCTGCTCTGGCCAAACTTCGTGGAATACGATGGCTACCGTGGTTCTCCATGCTAGGGAGATGGACCTTGATTGACATTTTTGCCACTTGTATGGGAAGTTAAAAAGAAATACAGCAGTAGCCAGGGAGAGAAGTGGAGAGTGGAACAGTACCAATGAAGGAAATCTTGCTGCACAAAAGGATTTGCCTTTCCCTGAGGCTCAGGGTCACGGTCTAATGTTGTAGGTCACGTTGCTTAGTCCAGGTGTGTAGCAGAGCCACAGGGAACATGGCAAAAAGGAGGAATGATTGCTGAGAACAGGGTCCGTGTAGCTCTGCATGCATGTGCAGGCACAGGCATTGTGCTCTGGTTAAGGGCTGTGCCTTGCTCCCCCCCGTGCATGCCACGGGACCATCCCTTGGTCTTCCCTGCTCTACAACGACAAGTGTTAACTTCAACATTCTTCTGGTGGAAACAAAAATATAGAAGAATACACACACACACTCATCTATAACAGGTCCTCTCTGTGCTGATCCAAGACGCTATGCAGGATTCTCCCTTGCAGTATTGCAACCAAACAACAAGAAGTATTTTGCTTCGGTAGCTGAAGAATACTATATGCAAGGCACAGAGGACCAAAATGACCCCAAAAGCCCTGGAAAGAGGATGCTTTGCTTTCCTTTCCCCCCAAACTGCCCTGCCTGTTGGACTAAGGGGACCACCCGTTCCCGTGACCCACAGAGCTCCCCTGGGCTGGCGGGCAGCAGCCAGGAGGTGGGTCCTTCAGTAGGTGCTGATATTATCAAGTGCAATCCAGAACGTGGGAGTTCAGCTCCTCATCACAACCAGTTGTGAGGATTGTCTGGTGCTCAGGGGCTCCCTGCCTTGTTTGTCACCCCATCTGCCTGTCTTCCAGGTACTTTCATTTCATCCTGCATGGTGGGCTGTTTGGAGGTCTTCAGGTCAAGCAGAGCCTGGCGTTTTTCCGTGCTGACGTTCCTGCCTGCCAAGCCTAATCTTGCCCGCAGTGTTGCTTATCCCAGCAGGAGGATGTGCGTGGATGAGCTGTCATTCCCCAGTGCTGCTTTCTTCCCTTCTGTAGCTGACTACTTGCAGATTCAGGGCTAAACTACTCTCTCCGGAGGAGCTTTAAACCTGGTGCTTCTGTGGGTTTCTTGCTGACCAAGCCCTTTTGCCCTTTCTAGTCTAATTGCAAGTGCAAACACTGCAGCTGCAGCTCCGCAGCCACATTGTTTTGCTGCTGGAGAAAAAATTAAACATGGTTTTCCCTCTAATTTGAGGCTGGGAGAACTGAAGGAGTGTTCTCCACTCCCCCAAAATGCTCGCTTCCTTCTCTGTCCCATATTTTCTACCCTGGAAATGGAGTTGGAGATGTCTCTGTCTTCGTACAGATTGACAATGGTTGTGCCTCAGGCCAAGGTCATTCTGGAAGGGTGGCGGGGCTGTTTGTCCCAGCTCTGGTTTGATCTGATAGAGAAGCCCTGACCATTCCAGTCCGACCTCATATGCAGAAGCCCCAACGTTCATTTTTAGCCATGGGAATTCATGCACCCCAGTCTCCGGCTGATTCCTCTCCCTCCCACCTACAGTTTTCCCTGGTGGCACGTCAGCCTCTGATCAGGCTGACTCACCTGAGCTGGCAATAAGCAATACATTCGCAACCCAATCCAATAACAAAATTCCTTGCATGGCACATTGAGAGGTGTTGATGTGCTCCTGGGAGAGTTCCAGGGTGGGTTGGGGGAACAATGCTGCCTTGTCTCTGCGCATCTCTTGCTCCAGTAAATCCCTTTTGCTTTGGAAAGGAATGGGGACAGGATGAGCTAAGCCAGAGCTGCCCGGCGGCCAAATCCAGCCCCCACCGTAACTTGGGAGGGGGCTGGACCTGTGTCCCCCATCTGCTCTGGCAGTTTCATGCAGGAGGCCCTTTCCCTGTATCCTTGCTCCCTCTTTGCTGAATGGCATTTTAATCTCAGAAGTGTCTCTCCTTTCTCCATCTCAGAGACCTCACTGCCCCCGGCTTTCCTCAGAGGGGACAGTGCTATTTCTGTGGCCTCTGTGCTGAATGAGGGCTATTTCTGCTTTCCTCCCAGACTGAACCTCAGAACTGGTAGTGCTTCATTTTGCTGACACAAGTACTGTATTTGGCTCATTGAGCGCGTGACGGGATCGTTCCCTTGTTCCCAAAGAGCTTCCAAGAAGGCAGGGTGAGTGCCCAAGTGCAGGGTCACCCTCGGTAGGGTGCCGACACCTGCAGCCTTACCCCTTCCGCCTACTCTTTCATCTGCAAAAGGGACCACAGGCTGCACAACGCCTCCTGTCAGGAAGATGCCGAGAGCCATCAGGCTGGCAGGGCTTTGCCTCCCCCCATCTGACACGTGCCCCCTGGTTCGGCAGCTGTGCGTGCCCTCTGCCAGGCCGTGTCTCCTCTCTGTGCCTCGCACGTCACATGCGGCCAAGCTCCCCGACTACCTCGTGAGGAGGAGGAGGAGGAGGACGGCCAGGAGGCTCGGTACTCTGAGCTTGGCGACAAGGCTCATCGCCCCATCAGCCAAAGACCAACCTCCCTGCTTGCCCACCACCAGCGCAGACCCGAGGCTCGCGGCAAGGGAGGGCATCACCGTGGCTTGGGGTGGAAGAGCCAGGTCTCGGGGTGGTCCCGTGGCTTGGCACATCCCTGGCAGGCTGGAGGTCCCCGCTGCACCCCACTCCTTCTCGCAGACTCTTGAAGCCCATTTGTTTGTCCGTGTCTCGCTATATTATGTAAGCGCGTATAAATCTACATTACTGTGGGCGGGTGGGGGGGTCAGCGGAAGATAGATGTAGCTGTGTAAATGCCATATCTATACTTTCACCATTAGGGGATTCTTTTTTTTTTATTCGGTGGGGTTTGGGGGGGGGTTGTGGGTTTTTTGTTTTCTTTTTTTAAGAAATAAAAAGAAACTGCTTGACTGGTTTCAAGCACCCTTGTGAACCCATGTCTGGCTGGCATATGTCTGGGGTGCAGCACGGTGGCTGTCTTGGGAGGCGTGCTGCTCTCCTGCCTGGAGCGATAGCAGCTCTGCCCAGGGTCTGGCACGTGCCACTTGTCACTGCAGCAGTGGTACCGACAAGAGCCCTGAGCCATTGAGCTGCACTCCCTCGTGCAGTGGAGGAGCCGTCCCCAGGTGAAGCATTTCTCTGTCCTTGGGCGCTTTTGTCTGCTGGGAGATGAATGGGGTGGTGCTGTGTTGCCTGGCTTCATGGGGGCTTGCGGCAAGGGCTTCTGGCTCCGACGTGCCTCGCGACAGTGCTGGGACAGGTCACGATGCTTGGACTTTTGATTTATGGGTGCTGGCCACGAGCAGCCCAGGTCCTCCATCGCTGCTGTGCCCCAGTTCACCTCATGGGTATCCCATGCTGGAGGCACTGCAGGAGCAGGATTCGGTGTGGGTACATGTATAGTGTCTGTGCACTGCGCTGGCACGGCGGGCTGTTTTTCCTGTGCAGCTGTGGCTGAGGTAGCTGCTCCTGTATCAACACTCCCCATGTGGGTTTTAGCTTCGTCCCAAGTTTACACTGTGTGTACCCTGGCACTCACGAGAAGGAGCAATGCCATTGCTAGGTTAAACAGTGCTCAGCAAAGCTTTGCATTTTCTTCCCATCCCTATGACGCAGTAGAGAGAGGAACATTGCACAGCTGATCCTCCCAGCCCTACATCGGTGGGACGTTCCAGCCATCCATCCGTCCAGGCAGCCTTGGCTGTGCTCCCTGCCAGGCACACCAGTGCCTGGGAGCGGCGAGGGTCACGAGGACCCTGACAGCTCCTTGGGTCTCACCTTTTTGTGCCATAGCCCGGATGGGTGTCCCAGCAAATGGGACAGTGCAAGCATAGCAGTTGTGTTACTTTGAGCTCAAGCCAGCACATCGAGCCTGGTGATTTTGGGGAAGTGCAGAGAGAGAGAGAGACGCTGCCCATCCTGAGAGGCTCTTGAGGGTTCAGGCTGGCCAGGGACTGGGGTGCATTAATTGAAAAGGCTCTGGCAAAAGTAGGGATTGGACCCCAGAGCCCAAGTGCCTTCTGCCAGAGGGCTGTGGTATTTATTGCGGACATGCAGTGCTTGGTAAAGGGTAAGCGAGAAGTGGGGAAAAAAGACACGCAAGATCATCTTCTACTGGCCCAGCTCACCACCTGCCAGCCTGGGACATTCAAGCCTTGTCCATTCTCGCTCCCGGCTTTCAGGTGGCCATAACCCACCTAGTCTGCACAGATCCGCAAGGACCATACGCAGGGCTGCGCAGGCAGCAGGTAACAGCCCGGTGTCAGCTGTGTTGCAGGTACCATCAGGGCCCGTCTTGCTTCCACCCGACAGCCGGTGTTCACTCACCTGCCTGCGGCACGTGTCCCATGCCAGAAGTGAGCGCCTGCCCGCCCGTGCTCCGTGCAGGACTTGCACATCACCAGCCCAGCACCCACCCTGATGCTGCCACTTGCCACCCACCAGGATTTCAGCGCGCCGGGGAGAAATCTGGGGCCTGTGACATTGCACCAGCATGGCCACGCGGAGCCCGTCCCACCTCGGGCAGCTCCTTGCAGCTGGCACGGTGCCCCACCACGTCCCCGTGGGCATGCTGCTCCTGTGGTGCTGAGCGATGCCGGCTGCTGCCCAAATCTCCGGCGCTTGTGTAGCCATGCCGCAAGCGGAGCTGGCAGAGCACTAATGAGAGCTGGGCTTCGGCCACGGGAGGCTCAGTTTGGGCTGGTACGTGCGGCACAGCAGCCAGGCTGGCAGACGGAAGGAGAGCGGCAGGGGGGCTGCGGGTGCCGGTGGTGGGAGCGGGCAGTGGTCCTCCACGCTCTCCCTGGGCTCAGGCCGGCAGCAGCTGGAGCGGGTCATCACACTAATGCCAAGTGTGGTGCAAAGTCGTTCCGTGGCCTGAGACGGGCAGCGTTAGTCTGTTGGCAGCTCACAAGGATCAGCTCTCTGGATAAAGTGGGGCTGCAGAGTTTATAAAAAGGCATTTTGGCATAAAAAGTCACTGTCGGGCTCCTTTGCCACCTGTGGCTCGTAAGGGATTTTTTTTTTGTGCAAATGCATAACTGTGCCTGTGTTCTTGCCAGGGCAGAGTTATGAATGAATTCTTCCACTCCGCTTCAAACCACATCTGAGGCTGCTTGACTGGTGTCTGGCTTCACCGGGCCACATTTCAGGATATAAACTGTTCACAGAGCAGCCTTCTGTTGGCCTCAGCTTGTGAAATAAAGAGCCAGGCATTGCTACAAAACAAACAAAACAAAACAAACAAAACAAAAGAAAAAGAAAAAAAGAAAAAGCAGCCCTCCTGCCCGTGTCTGCATCACCCCCTCCGGGGGCCAGCCAGCACGGTCCCCAGGCTGCCACAGCCCCAACGCGGGCACAGGAGTGGGGCCAGGCTGGCAGCTGCCTTGCTTGAGACGGTGCAGGTTGGATGAGGAATTTGGGGAACTTGGTGAGGGCATCTGCCACAGGACCGCCCCACCTCTAAATACACCCTGCTTTTACTGCAGCGGCTGGCCAAACTTTCAAGGGTTTGCAAGGTTAAATGTGCCATCAAGGGACTGAGCAGCCATTGTGCAGGGACCTCCCAGGAGCAAAGCAAAGCTCACGCGAGGTATTTAAAGTGCCTAACTTTTTTTTTCAAAGCAGAGGTGCCCGAGCTGGATGGAGGTGCCTTGCCTCTGTCTATTAGTATTGCCGTGCCTTAGAAATAATGGATTTGCTCACCCTCCAGATCAAACACTTTTAAACTTCTGGGAGCACTCTTTACAAGCCAAAGTTTTATTTGTTTCATAAACAAGTAAAATTATATTAATGTAAAACAAGTAAATGGACAAAAGTAAAACACACAGCACTGAACACAACGCTATAGAGCACTGACATGTAGAAGTGCAGTTCCCTCCCTCGTGCGATGCCCTCCCCCCCGCAGTCCCCCAAATGATTTGCTTGAAAAGCCTAATACAGAGGTCCAAAATCTGATTCAGCTTAAACATGATGTACAGGTCACAGTATTGAATGATAGTATTGAATCATAAAGGTAACGATAAGAGAGTAACTGTCTTGGAAAGGGGAAGGTAAAAGAGTTCCCCCACGTCGTCTTTTTCTTTCTTTCTTCCTTTTTTTTAAATTTTTAAACAAATAGGTTAGGAGGAGAGGGGGGAAAATCCATGGAAATAAACACTTTTTCACTCCAATATATATATATAAAAAAAGCAGGATTCTCAGTGAACACAAAATTCTATAAAACTACCATTGATCTGTGTTGTTTTCTCCCCCTCTTTTTTTTTCTTTTTAAAAGTTGCTTTAAAAAGGATAAAAAGTGCACAGACACCCTTATAAGGCACAAACAGATCTTCTGTACAAATCATGTATCATCGGACTGTTTAAAAAAAATAGCAATACAAGTACTAACAATTAAATCTGTAAGAGGCTACCTTTTCCTGGAAATCTTTTTTTTTTTTTTTTAAGAGGCCTATTTTGGAAAATTCCTGTTGCTCTCGGATAGGCAGGGTGACACGTCCACTGCTCTCACGTCCCGGTCGCCGCATGGCCGCGCTCCGGACCCTGACTGAGCTGGCTCCCTCGCTGGCCCCGCTGGATGCTGCCCTTCTGGAAACCGGTCTCGGCTGCTACAGCAAAAAATTCAACCTGTGCAATGTGTCCTGAACAGCTCAGACACAGCCTGGGGTGGATTCGGTATTTCTCCTTGCTGGCTTAAAAAAGAAAAAGAGCTACACCAAAAAAACCCACCCCACCCCAGGGATGCAATTAGGCCCGCTCATGGAGGACCTGAGGCGTCAGCCAAGCAAACGGGCTCCGCTCTGCTCGTGCTCTTAGCTGCGTGCAGCCACCGAAAGGGACAGGGCACCCCTGCAACTGGGACAGCAGCCCCAAGGACGGCTGCTGCCGTTTGCTAGCCTAGACCTGATCCAAGCTAGCGTCGCTCGCTGTGGATTCAGAGAACCTTCCTTGAATTCCTCATCACGCAAAGGCTTCTCACCGCAACCCGTTCACCAGGCAGGCGCTGACCCACCTGCCCTTCCATTTCATGCTCACGGACTCGGCCATCGTCGTGCTCTTAGAGCTGTGCCCGCTGACTGCGGCCGGACCCTGATCTGCAAACGCGGGACCGGGGAGGTCGCTGCGAAGGCAATGTCCGCAGTCCCCGGGCGGAGGGCAGGCTGGAGGTCTGGGCAAGGCTCCAGCTGCGGGAGAGCTGCCTTCGCTGCCTCCTTTTGCAAAGGTGTAAGCGAACCCACGCCGCGGTCGCGGTGCCTGGGGCTCTGCTGAGGGCTGAGCACGCTCGGCGGCGGCACAGCCAGTGGCACGAGCCGAGTTTCCAAAAAGGGCCCTGCGAAGCCGGCAGGCTCTCGTGCCCATGCAGCAGGGCAAGGGGTGAGAGATCTCACTCTACAGCAGCCTCCCACTTAGACACTTAATTAAAATGTTAATTAGCTCTTCAAGATTTTAAAAAAAAGCTTTTCTCCATGCCCTGTTTGCTGGCAGCCACAGCCCGCTGTGGGAGGAGGATGAGCTGCTCCCCTGGGTGTGCTCTCCCTGATGGCAGAGCAGGGCTGGCACGGGGCTGAGCACCGGTCGGTAACCAAGTACGGCACTGCCAGCGCCACCGAACTACCACCCAGGCAGCAGTGCTGCAAGAGGCGGCGGTGCACCCACGGCTACCGGCACCTCGGAGGAGAGAGTGAATGGCGAGGTGAGATGACAGACACCGACAACGTCAGGCTGCCCCTCTGTGCCCAGAAGCCCTGAAACGTACAGGGGCTGCTATTCCTTTTTTTAGTTTTTTTTTGGACTAAAATGTGGTAATCCCACCTTTCTGAAGATAGCCGTTCTTACGCGCTTGGTGGCACATGGTGACTGAGCTAGAATGACACCAGCCCCTCTCTCATCCTCCCATTTGCATCCTCTCTCTTCCCATCTTTATGAACCTGGACCAGCTGGAAATGGCCAGGCGCAGGCTGAAGGACTGCGCAGGAGCCCTGTAAGTGGGCAGGGGGCAGAGGAGAGAGAACGGAGGGCAGCTCCTGCTGGAGCAGCAGGGAGGAGGACACCAAGCTCCTCATATCAGCCCCAGTGCTGCACGTTCAGATGCTGCCCAGCTCATCCAGGTTGCTGCTGCCTGTAGCTGCCTAATATCACAGCTGAAACCCATTTACCTTTTAAGTCCCAACATCTAATAATAGATCCAGAGCCTTTTTCTTTCCTCCTCCCAAATAAAGCCAAGTGAGAAAGATCCCTGTTCATCTCAACAAGTTCCCATCTAGTGTTGGGACCCAGTGTCCGGGCAGCTGGGAGCTCTGCTAGGAAACCTAGAAAGGCGTGAGCAAGAGCAGGTAAAATCAGCACATACACAGTCCCCAGAAAAAAAAAAGTGAGCCTGCTGGGACTGGATCAGAAATGAATTTCCCACCACAGGCTCCAAGAAGTCCCTGTGGTGGGGCGGGAGGAAGGCTGAGCCCTGCCACGGCACTGGCTGCAGGGGAAGGGCTAGGGGAGGCGAGCCGGGCAAGGACGGCGTGAGACAGCAGCTAAGTCGCCTGCGAAGAGGAGCAGAGCAAAATGCAGGTGCATGTCCCTGGAGGTGACAAACACCATCATCGCAGGCGGTGGTAGCCCCGCGCTTTTTCTAAGCCAGGATTGCAGCATGCCCATCCTAACGCCCCTCTCATCCACAGGCTGCAAGTTACGGCTTCAGCAGCCAGACATACGGGCAGTGCCTGAAGAGCCCATCGCGGCTGCCCGCTGCTCCACCGCTGCTGCCGCAGCACTTGGGGTTGGCCGGGGCTCTCAGCGGGCTCACGCTCCTCACTGCTACCCCGTGACTGCTCCCTGGGTCTCAGCCTCCCTGGCGAGGAGTCCCTGCTCTGCCACAAAAAAGCGAAAGCTGCTTTAGCTAAGTCCAGACCAGCTTCTCCACGTGCCCCAGAAGCCTGTTCAGGGGGCCAAAACCCAAACAAGTGAGAACCTAGCTGTGCTACTATTTTGGCCTTAGCTAGTTCCCCTTACGTGGATGAGCATGACATTTCCGGATCAGTTTTGTCTACTTTGCCCTCCCACTGGGCCTTGTCCTAATTTGTTCCGCCACAGCGCAAGCACCCGGCAGCAGCCCAGAGCTGTTGGGGTTTCGGGGTTGGGAAGCCCAGTGGCACCTGGCACTGACCAAGTGGCAACCTCCCCTTCCCGATCCACACCACAGCGAGCCTCCTCCAGAGGAGGAGGAGGAGGAAAAAAAGAGCCTTTGCATGGGAAATTTCTCATTTGCAGCTGGGTTGGGTCCAGACCGCGATTCCCCAGATTCGCCCGCGGGCACACGGCAGCCGTGCCTTTGGGCCCCACATGATCCTCAGCTCAATTTTATCCCTGAATTGTGCCCTACCAGTCAAATAAGGAAACACAGATAACGAGCCACTTGATAACGACTGACCAGCACGATAACCCATAAGCAGGGACGGAAAGGCATGGTTACTGCTAGCGGCGTTCCCCCTTCCTACAGCCCGAGCCGGGCGCTAAGGGCGGTATATTTTAATAACATCTTTGATGACCCGTCGGCAGATTGGGCAGCAGGCGTTGAGCTGCTTCTTCAGCTTAAGACCACAGGTGTTGCAGAGGCACATGTGTCCGCAGGTGTAGATCACCGTGTCCACCTCGCTGTCAAAGCAGACAGTGCATTCCCCGTTCTTGCTGCTTGTTGGCTCCGGAGGGGGGAAGACAGGAGAGATGGGGGGGCTCAGGGGGGAGCTGGGAGCAGTCACTGCAAGGGAGGAGGAAGGAACAAGGTCATTCAGTCACCAGGACGATGCACACCTGACAATGTACAACACACGCGCCCTCAAGTCAATGTTTTAAGGCTCTTCCTTCCTTAGTCATTGCCTGGTTTGTTTGGCCAAATAAACCCCAGCATATTCTAATCGGCAGCACAGGTACAGCTCCAGGCAGAGCCTGCCATCCCTTTTCTACAGATGGGACAAAGTACAGCTTGCCTCACCTTCCCCACGCAGGGCTGTGATTTTGCACACCCGTTTCATGGTATGGGTGCGCAGAGCCCCGCTCTCCCCGAGGGAGCTGTGCTCCGTGCAGGGTGCTCTTGCATCTCACCAGCCACGCCGGGCGGCTGTGGCACCGCACAACGGCGGCATGTGCCAGGGACAGTAGCGGGCAGGGCACCCGGGGCTGTCTGCCTGAGACCTAAACACCAGCACGTGAGCATTTACGTGGCCATCCCTTCAGCAGTAGAGCCTTGGTAGTGCAGAATGCAGCAGTCTGGGTGCTGTAAGACCCCCAGACACGGTACTGCACCCCCCTCAATTGCAGCACTGCTGCTGCAGCAAGGGCAGCCCCGCGGGGACCACTTCCATTAGACTGACAAAGCGGGAAGCAACACGCAGCCCTTCTTCAGGCCGTGAAAAGCTTCCCACCACTTTGTGGGTTTTTCCAACTATTTCTGTTGGCCTCGCAGGAGATGTAACATCTCCACCCTAACCTTGCCCTGCCATCTTGCATAGCATCGTCTATCAGCCCAGATTCCCGTCTCGGCATAGCCGGCACAGCCGGGTGCCGAGGGCTAGGCTCTCCTTACCAAGCGATGACTCTGAAGCAGACGACGACCTGTTGACGCTGAAGGCCATGTCCGAGTCACTGTCATACTGTGAGCCTCCAGGAGATCCTGAGGGAGAGACGGTCACTGGGCTGGACTGCACAGTGCCTGCGAACACAGGAGAGAGCTGAGCCGTGGGGGCCGACAGACACCCAAAGCCCACCCAAAGGTAAATGCCCCTCAGCCCGGCGAGTCGCTCCCACCCAACGTGTGCACCCTGCTTTAGGAGAAAGTCCAGCTGCTAAGTGCTGCCCCTCAGTAACAATACAGGTGCACGATTTTGGATGTGACCTCCAGGGCCTGGACCTTGCTATGCCCTTGTACGATTTCTGTTCAGTGCTTCGGTGAAGCAAGCACCAGGTTATCTGACAGCCATCACTTGGGATGTAAAGCCACTTCCCCGCAGTCCCGATCTCTCCAGCAGCAGTGGCCTCAAGCTATCACTGTCTCACTGTCAGGTCAGGGCAGCTGAGAAAGGGCATTGCTTTAAATGAGAAAAACGTGCTTTACAAAGTCATCAACATCTGCTTTTCTGACAGAATCCTTAAGAGGAAAGGAGAAGCACTGTAACTGGTCACCAGCAATAGATCAAAAGTGACATCTGATACCTGAGCTGTGGCAGTGCTTGTGGAGCGTTTCAGTCCATCAGCAACACACGTGCTTAAACCAGTGCTGTGCTCACAAAAATCATCACCCTTACCAAGACAGGAGTTTAATATCTGTTGGCTGGAATAGTGGGTTTATAAAGAATCCCTTTTAAAAACAAACCCACTGAAAACCAACTGTCTCCCCCCAGCCATCCCTGCCTCCCTACCTGCTACTTATTTTATCTCTCAAGTCTCATCATTTTCTGGGGGGCTTATATAGGCTGCATATATCTATGTGACAGCTACCGTGTCTTGCTCACTCTTGTTTGCAAACACAAGGTGAGATCAGGAGCTGCTTACTCACATCGGTGACCACCCGCTAAAGGCAATGCTGCAAATGCAAACCTGTAACTCCCATTCTGACCCTGGAAACGTCACCAGCCAGGTGCTCCCCACTATAATTTCTTTCGGCTGCACTTACCCAGTATTTTGAGCTGGTTGATTACACCGTGGATTGTAAAAAACACCCAGAGAGACTGTGAGGTGTCCACGCACATTAGCATTCCTCGGCTTGCTCCATTTACCCCGTGGTGCACCTCTCCATTCGGCAAGACCATGAAACTGAGAATGTCGCCGCTGTTGAGGACTGGGAACGCTCGGTAAACCACCCAGTACTCCTTGCGGTCCAAGAGGAAGTCCGGATCTGCTGGGAGCTCATTTGTCCGTAAAGTACTCGGATCACAAGAAGTGATGCCAAACGAAAGGGCCCCGTAGTACGGCAACCCAAGATGTCCTACTTCCACAAAGAGGCTTTCACCGATGTGCAAAGGCCGGTCAGAAAACACCAAAGTCCTATTGCTTTCTTGCCAGTTGGTGCATGCAACCATCCGGTCCTGAGAAAAGGTGATGTCAGGTCCACGGGTGGGGTGGAATCGCAGGTCTGTGTCCAGGAAGGCTGGAACCCCCTGAGCACGCTGCCGTCGGTTTGGGCAACAGGGGATGATGTGGTTGTCTGTTGCAAGTCCTGGTACCCGGCTTAGGTTTAGGTTTGCAATTTTGGCCACCACTTGGTTATTCTCCAGTTCGTTGTTATTGAAGTTGGCTGAATCGTGGTTGCTCTGCGGAAGGCAAGAGCTGAGACGGGCAGTGCTGAGACGGGCAGTGGTCATGGTCTCTGCAAACATGCTATCTGTGAGATAAACCCAGTGATAAGGGACATTAGAGTCAAGATACAACTGCCTACTTTTATGGTTACAATTGTTATTATTTCAGCCTACGGATTATCTGAATTCTGTTCCTCTGAATGGAAAAACAATGGAAAAATTAGCCAGAGGTCAACCACTAAGGAACAGCTAGTGGTGGATAGTCGCATGTGGAGCAGGCAGCAGGCAGAGAAACAGCTGCATCTTGGCACTAGCTGAGGAAAAACAAGTGTTATGAAGTATCCATGTAATCTGGGAGCTCCTTGCACTGCTGAACTGGGAAAAGTTGTAAACCAGTGTGGTCCTACAGCTTTCTCAGCAGATGGGTCTAATAGCTTTGCTCTGTAAAAGAAGAAAACGTCTCAATATCTGTTGTCCAAAGGTCTTGTGCAAGCCAAATCCACAACACAGTGATGAAGGAGCACAAGCATGAATAGATATTCTTTTCACACTCCTTGTCATTGCCGTACAGCTGTGAGGCATCTTGGCACAGGTGTGTCCAAGAGAGGTCTTTTTACAAGAAGATTTCAAGCCTCATATCTCAGGGGTGTTCACACCACTGCAGAGATTTTAAATTGAGAGCTTGTCCCAAAAGCTACTTGCTGCAGGTGTTACAAAGAAGATTTTTACAGTAGAGAGTTATTTTCCCCTTTCACAGCACAGGGATTTCCCTTCCCACAAAGGGAAAGTCAGGATGTTGACTCTTAATTAATTTTGCAGATTTTCACCTCAGCCATGCCAGGCCGGGGGGGGGGGGTGGGGTGGGGTGGGGAGGGGGGGATTTAAAGGTGTGGGGAGGTTTGGAAGTGCCTTCCTTCTAACTCCACCACTGCCCAGGGCAGCTTGGACACTTCACTCTGAAGGTCAGGCATTAACCAGCTGAACAAATTCGAAGCACATGGAAGTTAAGAGTGTGCATGAAAGAAGCAGACTCCTGGTCTTCCCAAAGATGGAGGGCGGAGAATCATCCCAGCACCAACACTGCCTGCTCCTTGGAGGAGAAAATCACCAGGCTTTTACCAAAGAAGGAAAACCACCCAAATCCATCCAGCAGCTGCAAAGCAGAGGCTGCCTTTGCTCAGAAGCTCATGCCAGAGAGGTCACGGCGTAGGCTGATGGCTGGACCAGCTGCTTCTAGCAAGCACAGGGTATCTGGCAAGAAATGCTTCCACAGAGGAGTAAGAGACATCCAAGCTCCATGAGGCTGAAAGATGCATTTTGTTCCTCTGTATTTGAGCTATATTTCACAGCTTTCTCGACTTGCAAAAATTTGGGGAGGAAGAGACAGAGAGGCAAACGTCCATTATGACACCACCATACCTGCAGCCAGGAGGCTGGGTCCCCTGGTGCCCCAGATGGTTGAGCATCACCCTGATTCCTGGGGCAGTTTGTGGGGCTTGGTACTTTGATTTTTTTAAAAAAATCAGAGTACCGGTGACCTCGGGCCAAGTCTTTCACTCGGCACACTTGGATGCTGCAGGCAGGACTGGGGGGTGGGGAGCAGAAATAAGCTAAATTTTATTTTTCTAACTGTAATCTAATAAGGAGGAAGGACTGCTCTGGCAAAGCAGCTGCACTGACCAATACAGTAAACGCTCCTTCACCTCTGTGATGAGCACCAGAGGCTGGAGTGCGTTGCAATTGCAATTACAGGGTAAGCTACTGGTAAGGTTTAATTACACATTTGAGGCAGAGCAGGCAGGGCAAAGAGTTGTTTATGTGTAGCCTTCTCGCCTGTAAAATAATTGGTACCATTCAAAAGAATATGTGATGAAGCTGCCTGCCCACTGGACTAACCATTTCACAGCTTATCGCTGGTGTCTGCTCAGTGTGAGGATGGAGGCACCATTCCCTAGAGCAACTGCAGCTTAGTTTGGCTGTTAAAACTGAATCAGCTCCTAGGAGCCTCCAGGAAAGGGCAACACACTTGTATTTTAAAAGGATTCCCTGTGGTGTAGACCAGTTCAAAATACTCCATCTAACACCGAATTAATTTGAAATTTCAATGCCGAAAAAGTCACAGAAGTCATTCCATGGCAATCGGCTCGGTTTGCTAATGGGAATAAATTCATCCCCTCTTGCAGCCCTCCCCAAGTATGATGCTTGTAAATTGGCCAGGTACCACCTGAATGCAGCAATCTGCTTAGGGGCGAGGGGAGATGTGGCATGCAGTGGCAAGGATCCCGAAGCACACAGGAGCTCATGCTGCATTTTCTCATCACTCTTCATTCAGCCGGCGGGCTGCATCCTGTGCTGCTGCCGGTACTTTGCAGACATACAGTGATGCTCATGTGTAAGGGAAGGGTAAGTCAAGTTATGTCTGCGAAAACAGCTTGTTAAACTGCCAGTCTAGGCAGGGACCACGGCCAAAAGTTGAGAGAGGGGCTGGGGAAGGGCACCAGGAAACTCTTGGGGAATGGGTGGTAGTTTTCCAGTGGACTGGCAGTAACTGGTAGCTGGGAAAGAACAGGGGAAGCCAGAACTGATCACCTTTGTCTCCTCTGTCCCTGGGACCTTGCTGTAAAGCAGCACCACGTTTTTCCACACCATAGCAGCACCATAGCTAGCTCAGAAAAAGCTGGGTAAACTTTACTATGTATTTACTTACGTATTTACTTATGTATTTATTTATTTACTTATGTATTTACTTTACATGTAAAGATTTCCATTTATCCCTTCACATGGCTGCTATAACATAGCCTTAAGCCCTTCCATCACTGACATCTCTAAAATATATTGCCCTCTGGATCCCCACTGCTGGCAAAAGAAAAATGGTTAATCTGAGGTACAAAGCCAACAGTAAATTAGTTTTCTTAAGTGTCCCGTAGAAATGATCAACCAGATGGATCATGCGTCTTTTCTACGTGATCATGCCTCTGTGGAAAGAGCAACCAGAAGAGCAAGCCACAGGCCAAAACACACACTTACCTAGTATTTGCACTTCATGGGTGATTCCATAGACGTCTATGAGTGCCCAGAGAGGGCCAGAAACTTTAATACCACAGTGAAACAATATTGGCTCTTCATCATTAATACTGTAGAAGACTCTCCCATGACGGTCAACCCAGAAGGCCAAGATATTGTCTCTCACAGCAAACCTCTCCGGCAAAGCTTTGGCCCAGTACCCGGGTCGGGTCACTAGGTCCGGACAGGCGTACTTTGGTATCTCGTCAGAGCTCATCTGCGACGGGTCGTGGATGGTGAAGCCAAAGCGTAGGGCCCCGCTCCAGCCGTGGTGCACAGCCACCAGCTTCAGCCTGACCTTCTCGTAGAGGTGGATGGGCCGGTTGGTGAAGGTGACCCCGTTGCAGAAACTGTTCCTCCGCGTGGCCTTGCGAGAGTGAGCGTCCAGACGCACGTTCTTGCCTTTGGCTTGGGCGTGGAAACGCGGCGGCTCCGTGATCGTGAGGACCGAGCGTCTCTCATGGCTGCTGTTGGGCAAACTGTAGTAGGGGCGGCTGGAGACGGAGCGGGTCTGGTGGCTTGTGTCTGCAAAAGGAGAAACCGGCGGCTCTGTCAGAAGTGCTTGACCCGAGCCACGTGTTAGCCCAGCCCGGGCAACTGCAACCGGCTGGCCACGCGTGCTTTGCATTACTCACTGGGAACTGCACCATTTAATCTTAAAATGTAGTGCTTGGCCACAACCTGCTCTTTGTCGCACCGATTTGGCCCTCAGCTTTATGCAAATAGAAGGCACATGTGGCTCTTGGGGCAAAGGTTAGGCAGCTGCCCTTCTACAACCTGCAAAGCTGGATGAAAACGAACATCCTTTTGTTCCCATCAGATGCATCCTATTGCACTCGGAAAGGCCTAACGCTTGTGACTGGGGCTCCGAGTTTCCTATTTGTAATGCATGTGCTGTTAAATCACCGGCTGGCAGCCAGGGTCACACCATCTCTGAGAAGCATGGCTGTTAAGACCAGAGGTGCTCAAGATGAACGCGGATGTAGGATATTGATTTTTGTGGGACATGCAGCCACTGGCTTCTCTGTCCCTTAATTTTGTAAGGATGAACAGGAGCTTTTGAACAACACAAATAAACCAAGACATTTGGCAGCTGGAGCACTATCTCTGCATCACCAGACTGTTCTTCCAAAACTTTCAACCCAGTCCTTGGTTCAGATATCAGATGCAACTGACACATTAAGGAACATTTCATCCCACAAAGCCCTGCCTTTACACAGAACTTCCCATTTGAGCTCAAAGCACTTCATAAACGATGATTGTTTTCAGCTTCACAGCACCACAGATGGCACAGAAATCCTGCCATCCTCGTTTTACAGATGGGAGAAGGAGAATTTATGGGTGAGATCTTGCAGCATTTAAAGTCAATAGCAATTTTGAGACCAATTTCAAGAAAAGCAGATTTAAGGCCTAAAGTGAAGTTCACACAAGCGTGAAGCAGAAATGAAAAAAGCTCAACTTTTAATCTTAAGCCGTAGCTATAAGTTCCCCGAGGCAGAGACAATCTCTTTTGCATATCCCTGAACACATGGGGTCTTGCTCCAGGACCAGGGCTCACATCACCACCACCACCACCACCACCATGGTGTTACAGGCACTTTGATGTCCCCATTTCCCACCCACTCCACCTCTCCTCCTCTTTGCACCTGGCTTTGTAGATTTTTAAAGCAAAAATGGAAGGCGTCCTGGGTGCTCAAAGTCATCCTGTTAAATATAAAACTGCATCACATGCACACATTTATTTTGAAATATTTTGCCACGTTTGAAGCTTTAGAAGCTCTCTGCCTAGCCCTTCCTTCAAGCTGCTTCCTCCCCGTGTGTAACCCCTGGGTTTGCTTCGTGACAAGGGAAGGATTTTCTGACACTTTTGTCAGAAAGACACTTTTGTCTTCTTTCTGACACTTTTGTCAGAAAGAAACACCAGAAGATGCTGGGAGCTCAGCTGGGAAAGCTGACAGGAGAGCTGCAGTTGTAACACCTTTTTTTTGCAAGCAAAACCATACCAGGTAGGGCAGTGAGATGCCGGGACTTGCATTCATGTCTGAACTAATAGAGGCTCTAAGCAACCGCTGCCTTTGTAAATGCAAGAGAAGAGGAGTTGCAGGCAAGATTTGAACATGGGCTTAGCCCTTGAAATCTGCAACGGGAGTCAAACAGCTACAAAGGCAAAAAGCTCCTGTTTGCATCAAGACAAAAAGGGCAATCCTAAATTATGACAGGCAAATGCACTGGCTAAATAAAAGGTCTTTTGTATCTCTTCATTCGTACTGCACATGACAATCGCTGTGCAGCACAAGGTAATGGTTAATTCTGTTGTACACTAATGTAAATAAATACCTCCTTGCTCTTACACCAGTGGTGGGGGTGTGCCGTTTCCATGCCAGGGCCACAAAGGCAAAGTTCTGGGGGAGATGGGAAGAAGAGAAGCCCCCCTGGGTGTTAAATCCCCTCGGGGCGGTCTCCCTGCCTGGCAGAGCACCTCCACTCACAGCAGCACTGCGGACCAGGCTTCCCCCCGGGCTCTCTCAGGGCAGGAGGGGGTTCCCTGAGGCTGTGGGGTCAGCCTTGGCCACACTTGCAAGAAGTACGGGTATTTCTCTTGGGAATTCCCGGAAGAAATCTCATTTCTTGCCTCCTGAAGAGCTAAAACGCAGAAGATGGCTGCTCTCAGCACAGACCCACCCGCAGCTCATGTGGGTGCTGCTCCGTGTGTCTGCCTGCAAATATTACCGATAAACGATGCTGCTGCAGAGGAAATACGGTCTGGGGTTTCTTTAGCAGACAGAGGCACGGTGGCATGAACCCAGCCAGCACGTAGTGCTGGGCGAGTGACCCCGAGCAGCGAGCGGTGAATCCTCTCCTGGCCACGCTTTCCCACACCGGCTCCCCATTTTTCAGCCGGATTCACGGAGTCTTTGTGCCGTCCAGCTGGGACGTGGGTCAAGCAAAGCCACCGAGGGGTGCTGCCGGGACAGCCTCCGAGGGGCTCCTGCGGGACCCGGCGGGCTCAGTGCTGCTCTTCCACATCTCCCCCCACCTCGCTGGGCAACAGCCTCCCCGTGTAGAGAAGCCCCCATTTCATAAACCGTTGAGCTGCATTTTTTCCTAAAACGCTTAAAAACAACTGCCCTGTGAAAGCGAGCGCCCTGGCCTCAGTGTCTCTGTGTTGGCCAGGAGGAAGGAGGGAAGAGAGCTTCTGTTCTCTCCGCTATCACCAAGAACCCCCTGCTTTTGGAAAGCGTGGAGCACCGAGGCAGGACTGACAGCGACAGCCGTGTGGCGGACAGAAGAGCAATGGCACGGGCACCCACTTCAAACGCAGCTTTGGGTCCACCCTGCCAGAGAGGAACTTGGGGCCAGGGTTTGGCTTTTTTTTTGTTTTGTTTTTTTAAAAACAGGAAAGCATATTGTGGCTAAACAATAGGAAAGTCTCCAGAAGGAAATGAATGGATAATTTATTTATAACAGCGTCCCCCCCTCACACGAACACCTGCCAGTTGCCACCAGGAATAAAGCCTGACATAACCCAAGGCAGGGGAGGCAGAGCTTTCCGACTGAAACGCGCCTGAAGCTGAGCTTGGGCAAGTGCTTTACTCATTATGTACTGACGGAGACTAGGCAAGCTCAACAGGATGTTTGTGCCTTTGAATTGCCCTAATTTGTGGCTCGGCTTCCATAGTTTGGATCACATTTCAGTCCCTCTGCTATTTCTCCAAACCCTCCCCTCTCCTGCCTGTGGTTTCCTACCCAAAAGGCCGTCAAGGATAATGACAGCCAAGCTCGTGGCAGAAATGCCACCCTACACAAGGGTGCCTGATGCCGTGACAGGCAGCTAAGAGCTATGCCAACGCTTTTTTTTCAGCTATGAGATTCCTACAACTCTTTCAGCAAGTAATTTCTTCTCTTTATGCCTCACTTCCCTGCCTAAGAGAGTAATAGTACTCCTCCACCTCGCAGGAAGCTAAAAGGATTAAAAAATGTAAGGTTCTCAAATACTTCCATCCCTGAGCCCTGTAAGCAAGTCAGCAGGCTGGCTAGATCATCAAAAGGGACACAAACACACTGGGTCCCCCTGGGTGATGTCTTGAGATCCCATTCAGCACTTTTCTTCTTTTTATTACAGAGTTTTCCATTTTTCATCCCTACTCGCACCAACTGCAAACATGATGCTTGCAGCATGAGTCCATCAAACGCACGAGCAGGGCTTCAGCAAATATGAAGTAAGCCAGGAAAATGGGAGAATAAGCTGAACTGAAGGATTAAGAATGGTGTAGGGCTCTTCACTGAAATCTGCGAAAGAAACCCTTCTGGCAAGGCAGCATGTCCATCCACACCCTTACAGTGTCACACAAGCGGCACTGAAACAGATTTGGGTTATGGGGGCCCATGCTCTCAACTGCAAGTAGCTATCACACATCTGAAACTTCACCTGCCTTCCAAAAGGCCAGGACATTCATTTCTTAGGTTATGATGACCTTTGGAGAGGTATTTTAACAAACATGCACTTTGCATTTCAAAAAGGTACAGCAGGCAGACCCTGGACAAATTCCACATATTTATCATGGTTCCAGTTCTAAAAATAAACATTTCTTTCACCCATTTGTTCACAGCATCGGGTTTGCTGTGGCACTGTAATCCCACTGACAGCAGCAGACAAAATTCAGAACAAGAGCCCTCTCCAAGCCTGCTGCTCTCTAGGACGCAGGACAGAGGAGGCTGCTTAGCTGGGGAGTTGACCTTAAGCCAGGTCAGTCCTGCCTTCACTTGCCCTGACAAGCCAGGCAGGAATAATACCACAGAAAGCCCTAAAATGAGGGAGGAGAGAATAACCTTCAAGGAGACCAGAGCTATGGCGAGGGCAGCCTGACAGTCGGAGGAGGAGGAGAGCACTGCCTTCCCGACGTGCCATGGGTAAATCCACAGTCTGCACCAAAAAACACTCCCTGGTTCCCACAACCCTTTCCCGAGGGCCCCCTCCAACTAAATCCATGACAAAAGGCACGCAGGATCACAAGGGAAGCAAATTATGGGGCAGCCAGGTGCTAAAGAGGGATGCATACTGGATAAAGCAAGGATGTCAAGGAAACAGGAATTACTGGGACCACTACCCCGTGGATGAACAGCTCACAGGAGAGAGAGCTCATCAGCATGCAGCTGGAGTGTGGTCTGCCCACGTTGTTCAGAGAAAAGGCTGAAAGGTAGCAGCGGGCAGCCTGAAATCTATCTATTAACGCTTGCTGCACAGGCGAAAGGGAATCCACCTAACGCGCCTGTGTCTTATCTTTATGGCCGCTGCTTTATCTGTAACTTTAGAACTTTTTCCTATTACAGTAGATAGTTAGGTTGCTGCTGCTGCAACAACCCTGTTGAACATTAAACAAGGCATCTGGGGAGAGGGGGGCAGGTGGCTTTTGTTTTGAAACAGGAAAATCCCAACAGGTGGGGACAACGAGGTCAAATTTACTGCATGACCGCAAGCTTGTAGGAACAACCCTCACGGACTGAAAGTAAATCACAGCGCGGTCCGGTAAAAGGAAGGTCCTCGCCGCGCTCGTCCCACCGCACCTTCGCTGCTGGAGATGACACAGCCGCCCGCGGGCGCGCGGGCTGGAGCCTTGCCGGAGGCTGGGAGAAGCAGGCTGGGCTGTTACTGCAGATAACAAGCCCTAACAGTAACAGGATTCTGCTCCGACGCGATCTTATCTTCTGAGAACAAGAGATAAAAATCTGTTCACGTATAAATTTAGTGCGCTGCCTAGACATCTATGGTTTTTTTAAATACAGAAAATGTGTTGGGGAGATCTGCGGGAAGCACTGGTGTTGCCTATTCCATGCTCACCAGTGTGAATTTGTAAAGTTAGGCTACCAAATCCACTATAAGGCTGCTACAAAAAATTGGCCTCATTTCCAAACATCCTGCTGGCTCAAACACTGGAAAACTCAACAATTAATAAATATCCCCCATTTAAACTCCTGTGGTTTGCAAGACCACACCAGAGCCCTCCTTTGATGTAAAGGTCTGCTTGCCTGGTCCTCTAACCTGAGACAAATTTCCAAGGAGTTAAAAAACCCACATGGTTCACTTGCAATAGAGTGATAGAGAAACGGAGGCGTTAAGGGGAGATTGAAGAGCCTGTAGTGAATTGCAGGAAATGTGACATTTTTTAAGAGACTAATTTGGGAAGGAGGAGAGGAGGAAAGACAGAAGTTTTTTCTTCATTAAAAGAAGGTGCGTTGTGGCACTGAGGTAACTCTCGATGCAAATATCCAATGGACATATAACATTTTTCATTGCAAAACAGTCCAGAAAAATCCCGGGCAGAGAACAGGGATTGACTTTAGCTCACAAAATCATGTGGTGCCTGTCTCCACGAGGATTTTCAAGCGAGAAAACCCTCTTGCTTCTGTGGCTAATGCTTGAAAACAAACATTTTATGGGGGATTTTAAAAAAAAAAAAAGCTAAAATCCATTTTTTTCTAGGCAGAGGCTAATGACACATTTATTCTGGTCTTCTAGGCATTCCTCTATGAAAGCAGAGAGGTATTTGCCAACAGCATTAGGCAAAATCCTTTTGTTCTGATCCTTTTTCTCAAACCAGCAAACACAGGCAATTGCAGCAGGACCTTGCAGTATTTTCCAGGCTGCTCCATCCCCTGTCTCCAACCATGTCCTCAGGAAACAAGCTCCTGCATTGCTGCTCCTTTCAAATTAAGCCCTTTCCTTGCAAATACGAACACAAAGTTCAACCACAATATTTAAAAGAACAGTTACCTTGACAGGAAAGCCAATGCCAGGCCTGAGCTCTCCCAGTTAACCGAACATCACATCATGACACCAGCATTGGAGCCAAAAGATGGCAAGTGCAGCTGAAACACCAATGTCTCTCTCCAAGATCCACCAGCTGGCTCGAAGCAGAAAATAAACCACGACAGAAGGCCTGCTCCAAGGATGAAAGTGCTGATAGCAAATCTTCCATGACCTAGAAGCGATCACAGAGCCCCAAAGACTGAGGAGAGCCAGCGCTCTCCCACATCAGAAAGGAATACTCTTCCAAACCACTTCCAGACCCTCTGCGTGAGTTTGCTTTTTGGTAGTAAAGGAAATCAAACTTGACACAAAGAAAGCCAGTGCATGACACTGATGGTGTGGCATTTTCAGAGCAAAGTGAGGAGCCCTGAGCTAAACTGATAGAGTCTTGTGGATCAGGCTGTAGAAGCAGGGTCTGCTATCAAAAAATCTACTGCTGGGTCTGCAAGTATAGGTAAGTCCATCTACGCTCACCTCTGTCTCTCTGTTCCCCCATCTCTCTCCTGTTGTGCCTCTCATTGTGCGCACGCGTGAATTTTGCTGCAAAGTTGGCCCCATCTTTATTACAGGCTTTCAGTTCTCCTGCATATAAATAGCACTAACAATCCACAGAAGCCAGCGATTAAGCATGGAAAAAAAAAATCTCCTCTCCCCTGTATTATTAGTGAATCTGGGTCAATGAGTCTGCAACTCTAGTAACTAATTCTTAGACTTAGTTAATGAGAGACAGAGCAAGAGCAAGCGGGAGAAGGATGGAGAAAAGGCAGGGTTCATGCCATAATCCCTGCTTAAGTCTTTTGGTGCAAGTGATGAAAGCAGCTGCGTGATAGATGAGGAGCTTTGGAAATGGCACAGCTTATTGTAATCCATTATATGGCCTCGACACCCAAGTCCACTGGCTCGTGTCAGTCAGAAGGCCATGCTCACAAAGCCAAAGAGCTTTGAAAGAAGTCAGGGATCTGAAAATCACAAAATATGGGATGCAAAATGAGATGAAATTTTTGGCTACTTGCTAAAGACAAAAACAAGTCAAGAATAATCAGTCAGCCACTCTTATTATAGCTCTTCTTGGAAATTTCTGGACTATGTTCTCACTAATATGCTGCATATGCAACACATACGATTTCATACACCAGGAGAGCAAACCTGTGCCTCTTACTTGATGTATTACGGTTTTGCAAAATTGTTACCTTCTTTAGAAAGTTAAGTTTAACTTGGGGAGAGCAGAGGGCTGCTCAGCTCACTTTATCTTCCAGTCCTAAACTTAAAGAGTCCACAGCACAGTTTTGGGAGGTGATCAAAAGCAATGAGAACTAAGCAGTTGATGTCTGTTTAAGCAACTCCACAAATGGATTCTGAGGACTGCGAGGCTGGGAGACTAAATATTTTCCAAATCTAAATGCTCAGTTTGTCAGTCAGTGATTAAAATATGTATTTTTGTGATTTATTATTTTCATTGTTTTCTAGAAACAGACAATAAAGTGCACCATAAAGCAGAGAGCACTAAAAAGATGTAACACGTCAGGTGAGAATGAGTGGTCTGGGGGAACGAACTCAGCTGGAGACCCAAAGATGGGAAGAGAGGAGCAGAGATGTGGATGGACAAAAACCCTCATGTTCTCTGGGACGGTTGGGTTCTGCTTTGATTTACTAAATTCATATAGAAATGGGGTCCAATTTCCATGGATTTACAATGCTAAACCTTTTTTTTTCATTGGCTGTTACTTTGTGCGGCCCTGAAGCCCACTAGCATCTTATGATGCATCAATTTTGTTAAATCAAGTGTGTTGTGCTCACTGCAAGTTAAACCCAACTTAGAAGGCCAACATCCAAGGATCCCATTTCAACAGTGGCTTTGCCGTTATGTCGCAGCCCCTTTTTCCACAGCCTGACTCAAGGAGAGTCCCACAGTACATGTGTTGGGGCACCTTTTTCTCTAATGACTGCTCCTACAGTTGTTAGAGGAGAAGGACTTTGTCTTCAGTGGCTTCAGTGCTCTTCAGCATGGCTCAAATATGGATTTTCATGGCATCAAGACAGACAAAGAGATATTCTTAATTTTATAGAATATCATGCCACAGGGATCTGTCTCAGAGATCCCTTCCCTTTCCTCCCTGCTCCAGGCCAGCAGCATTCACTGCTCCAGCAGAGACCACAGACACAGCCTAAAAGCAACCCAAGAGACCCCCAGACCCTGCTGTATTACTGAGTGCTGCTGGTCCCTCAAGGCTTGTGGCCACCATGTGGCTCTTGCTTTGAGGCGAGGAGGGACCCCGTTGTTGTGTCTGCAGGAGACCCATCCTGTGTTCCTGATTAATCACACTGCACAGAAAAGATCCTAGTTAAAGCATTTTTCACAGATTAAAAAATGAATCTGGGTTTGTCTCCTTGCCCCCAATTCCTCTCCATTCATTAATTCACTTCCAAGACAACTTTTCCCCTACCAACAGTATAAACAGCTCAGAACTGCTTTTCAGCACAATGCTTTGTTCTGAACCAGTGTTTTTCTTTTCCAGTCATGACTCTGATTTGTTGAAGAGTTACAAGAACATGTGAGTGGCATAATCACTGACATTGAAACGGTCCATGCCTTCACCCTCTCCCCTCACCGCCAGAAGAGCACGTAACGACCATTAATGCAAATAGACTCCCTGTCTCCATTGAACCTCTTTTCTTTTGACCAGCTGTACCAAGTCATCTGCACTGGGGATTTATAAATAGTGACCATGTCATTCCAATGTTAATGGCTTTTAATGAAATTGGAGAGTGAAATGCGTTCCCTTTTAATATCCTCTGAGCAGCAATTTTATTCCAACCCATGGTTTCAATACAGGGCTCATGGAAAGAGCGCTGGAGCTCGGCACATCCTTCCCACAGCCCATCAATGTGTCGCTTCCAGCACAGACAGGAACAAAAAGAGGGAAAGAATTTTGTTGTCTCTCTGATGCAGGAAACCCACCCATCCCCTACAGACAGGCAGCGTCACGGCACTACACCAGGGCAGCTTGTGAAACAGGGAGAAGAAAAGATTTGAAAAGTAATAGCGGTGATTTAGCTTCACTTTTGATGCATCGTTCTCTGAAAAGACCCTAAAAGCCAGTGTTTACGTTGTCTTCACCCCTCTGAATTCAGACTGCATACAATCTGTGCTTACGCCCTTCCCACCTCCAAAAAGCACGTTTGGAGACAGGCCAGTACATAAGACGTGCTGTCAGAGCCCTCCCCGGGTCTGCGTGTGCACCGTCCCGAACCACGCTACAGCTGAGCTGGACCGCGGGCCGCTCAGGTGGGGTGCGTGATGCTCGAGCCAAGAAGCGTTACGAGCAGAGTGTGTTTTCCACGCTCGGTATAAACGCAAGAAAACTTTCCTGTAAGCGCGGGAATTGCCCAGTGCCAGGACTACAGAGGAAGAAAAGTTGCAGACGAAGGGCGAGATCAGCACTGTAAGCGCAGAGCTACAGGCGCAGAAAGAAGAGCCTGGCCACTCATTTCTGCCTTCAACTTTTTCCAAGAAAACCTTATGATAAAAGGAACAAACCTGCTATTTTTCTTTGCCTCAAATTTGTTACAGAAGCCTCTTTCGTCTTTATCTCCTCTCTTCGTAGTGGTTCTAAGGGTCTCTTTTTTTCCCTCCTAATTACAACTTCTCTATACTCAAAGGACAGGAAAGAATTCAGTCTAAAAGAAAAAACAGTGGAGCTATTTCAGTCCAAACAGGGATGGATAACCAGAGAGCCATTAGATTTAACGGTGGCACCCATACAGGGCTTTTGATCTGTCCTAAGGGAGCCGCAAAACCACAGGAAAAGGGAAAAAAAGGCCTCTAGGAAGATGTTCTTTCCAACAAGCCCTGCTCCCAACATGGTGCAGCATTTTTAAATGCTGTCCACAGTTCCTTTTATATTTACACGCAGTTTAAACAGTGATCTGGCAGCGAGAGGGGAAAATGCTTTGGGAGGAACGCATGGCTGAGGAAGCTAAATAAAGAAGTGGCCAGGTCTTCAATCATCCTATATTTTATATATACAAAGGCTGCGATTCCACTAAGCTTTTCTGAAACAATATGTAAAGAATCCAAAACAGGGCAAATGGATGGGAATAACTGGTTATAATTAAATCGGGAGGCGGGGGGCCGCGGGAGCGCGGCTCTTCCACTCTGCCAGGCCAGTTTCCCTGGAGGCATCGCAAAGCACAAAGGGATTTGTGGTGGTGGGAACTCTAATGGGTTATAGGTAACTGCACAGGAGCTGAGTCCAGCCTGCACTGGGTGGGCTGGTGCCTGAGGCCAACACTCTCCCAGCAGGGAGATTTTACATAAATTTAATACTTTCCAAGTGATCTGAAGGGCTGGTGACTTCACTCAACTCATGTACAGTCCAACCTGTACAATAATATCACATATTTTGTTGGCTGTTTTAGTTAATGTTCAGACAAATAAGCTGTATCTTTGGAAACAGAGCCAAAAATCTTTAAAAGAAAAAAAAAAAAAAAAAGAAAGGAAGGGAAAAAAAAAGGAGAGTTCTTTGCTGGTCCGGAAACAGAGGAAAACATTCAACTAAAAAAAGATGCATCCTTTTTTCCTTGGTTGAAATTTTTTTGAATGCATAGTTTTCTGCTAAGCTATGAAGCCAGTTCGAGAGGCAGGTGGTTGTGCAACACTTGGCTGCTGCATGGCTGAACTGTGAGATCCTTTTTCATGATATCTACAGGAATTAATAAGAGGAAACAAGAGCCACTTCAAGGCATTAAACTGTCCAAACAAAAGCAAATACACTCATACCACTACTGGACACACAATGACCTCAGCCCCTTTCTTCATCTCAAATGTCTTCAATTATTTCAACACAAAAAGGATTTGAGCAAGAGGTTTATTTTTAAGCCTCCATGTCAATCTTCTTAACACCAGTGAGATTTGATGCCAGCACACCTAAGTCAACATCAACATTTTTCTCCCCTTGCTCTCCCTTTGTGGTACCACAGCCAAGAGATAATAAAGGTAGGTGAACCGAAGAAATCTGGAGATGAGAGACACTTCCTTGCATTGTTGAAGATAAATGCCAGCTTTTTCTGCTCCCTCCCGCAGAGGAAGGAATTGCTCCTGAGAGATGGGGTGAATGTGCGAATTATACAGCAAACAAACAGCGCTGCAAACTCAACACCGATCACCCGTGGACGCCTGCCTGTCAGGGGAGGTCCAGGCAATATAAAGTACTGGTTTTCATCATGTTTTCCCACCTTTTTAAGGTGGAGCTTGGACCATTGTTCAGCAAAGAACACTTGGTCAATACCTTCAAAACAGTTTACTGCAGAGCTGCAAGCTGTTGTTATTTTTATAGCTGTGTTGTATTTTTTTTGTTTTCTTCATAGATCATTTACACTTATAAAACCCCACTGTACGGTCAAACAGCACACTCCTTAATAACTACGGAATTAGAAATTTTAGAAATCCCACATGAAACAATATAAACAGCTGTCTAAAACCTCCCATTTCCACCCAGATGGCTCTTGTTTCAATTAACCAAATCAAACTTCAATTCAGAGTCACTCACTGGCCTTGTTTGGATTTACTTGGAAAAACACACCTATAAATCACGTATGAAATACTGTGGAGAGAAAGAATTTGTTTCTCTTTGGGTGGTTCTTCTGTTTGGTTTTTTTTTTCTTTTTTTTTTTTTTGGTAGAACAAATTTCATTACCAGACAAAAAATACACAATTACATGTTGACAGCTTAGAGCCTCTGGTGGTTCTGCCCACAACAAAACATAGGCAGCGGCGTGACTACATGCTCTCCCTCTGCTTCTTCAAAATAGGTGGCACCGAGCGTCTCCCGTGCCGCGTGTGCCACTCACATCATCTCCCAGGGACTTCTGAGCTGGAAACATGCTGAAAAAGGGATGTCAAATGTATGGAAAGCCTGAGGTCACTAAAACGGATCCACACAGGGGCTTTCCCTTGGTCCCAAATCCACCAGACACTGGGCGTTATGGGTGCCGCTGTTCACAGAACGCCTTCTTGAAATACCAGATCTGAGCAGTCACTTGAAGAGCTGCAGGAAAGCCCTCTCCGAAGCAACTCATTCCTTGCAGCAATCTGCTGCTGGCAGAAGGGGAGAGGCTCGGCTTCCCCGAAACCTCCCTGCATCCCACAGAAAGGTACGTTCCCCCCGAGCAGGCACGCTCCCCGCTGCCCAACCCCTCGTCTGCCAGCACATCAGGGAATTGGCTTCGGATGAAGCCAATTGCACTCAAGATGTCTAAAAATAATGCTGAAAATCATCTGAATGGCAGTGGCCAACGTCCACGCTGGCACAGCTCCGTCGGCTCAGGTCCACGGAGGACTTCCAGCACCCACGTGCTGCGTGTGCCACAGTAAGGCGTGCATGCACTTTGGCACGTGTCTGAGCTTTTCCTGATGGACAGGCAGACCAGAGCACCCACTGCCAAAGACAAACTCACCACCCTTTGCTGGTGAAACCAGCCTGCTGCTTGCAAGAGCTGCTCGTGGCAGATACCAGGAGGGAAAGGGGCCGGGAAGCGGCACAGCTTGTCCTCAGCATCACGCCAGGATGCATACCATGCCCCAAACGCCTGCGCCGACCTAGCCCTCCTTACCCCTTCCATCCCCCATGCTTTTGTGCATGATGAGATATGCTCAAAACCACTGGTTCCCAATGACAAAACCCCTTTGTTAGCACCACGGCGGGGGGGGTTTCAGACAGAGCCTGGGACATGGGACCAGCAAACCTGCCGTCGACAGCCCCAAGGTGGAGCAGGTGCCTGCCTGACCTCAGCAAATTCAGGGATGTTTTCCAGCTCAGCTTCCTACGCACGCAGAGCTCGGCAAGACAGCAGCATGTCCTCCCGTGCCCTTTTAGGTTTTTCTAGGCCACCCTGGTCAAGTAGGATCAACAGCAGAAGCGTTTCGTGCCATTGGTGACCCCCTAGGAGCCCTCACCTGCACACGAGCAGTGCCATACGGCCATGTGTCAATGGCACACAACACCTCTCTGACTGCAATGCTTCCTTTGCTCGGAGAACACAAGATCCTGCAAAACTGCATCTTATTAGCTTAAGGTGGTGCCTAATAAGGAGGAGCTGCTGGTGGGGCAATACCAGCAGACCCTCCCCAGAGCAGACCCAGCCAAGCCGTGAACTCTCCAAGCCAGCAAGGCAGCACCGGGAGCCTCCCCTGGCACGGGAACGGTATTCCTCGAGGACTGTACAAGGCATAATCCTGTGCCTAAAGGCCCTGCCCTTTGCTCCCATCTTTCCCATCTGCTTCACGTCGATGCCTCATTTCTCACAGCAGTAACTGCTGTATTTGAATTTTTTCCGCAGCTCCCCGCCCTGTGTCAGCAGGGCAAGCCCACAGCGTTTTGGATGGGGACATTTCTTCCTTCTCTTTGTCAGACCTACATGTCCACATCGGGCAAAGCCCCGGTGCAGCATATGCACCCAGGGTTGCACGGGGCCGCCAGAAGGATGGAGAACAGCTGGCATGTCTGCCTCGATCATTCCCCACCACCACAGCCCCAGGGTTGCTCCCCAGCATAGATCCCAGGCAGTACTGTGTCTACACCCCAAACACCCCCTCTGCCACCAACCATGCCTTGCCTGAATCCCTCTTGGGGGAAACGGTCACTTCCATGGAGAAAAGCATTTCAGGTCCCAAACCCCACAACCCTCCAAGGCAACAGAGTGGCGAGCTGTAAGGCAGCATCACTCCCTTCAGCTACTCTTTCATTGCCACAGAGAGAGACGAGTCACAACTAGTGCTCCCAGCACCGCTGTTAGCTCCAGGGAAAAAGATTACAAAAAAGACAGGGAGAGCTTTGGAAGAGCGTTGACTCGGTAGGGCAGAGACCCAAAGTGATGAGCCTGCCGTGATGAATGACAGCTGGAGATGCACAACAGCAACCGCTCCAAAGTGATACCCTGGCTCACTACAGGAATATAGGCACAGAAAGACATAATACAGGAATATAAGCACAGAAATGTCCTCAGCACTGACCTACCTAACATTTCTGCCCATCACTTTTAGTCCATTGGAACAGAGGAAACAAGGACTGCTCGGTGCAGGGCTGTGTTCGAAAGATAGAAGATGCAGGGAGCAAATCAGGGAGGGAGAAAGTACGGTCAAGACCCAGAGGCACACAAGGAAAGCTTCTCCCTCCTTCTGGGACTGTCTCATGAGGTTGCACCGTTAATCTCATCTCAAAGGAAAATCTGAACGACTAGCAAAGGGGTACTTGACATGGTCTGATGATTGATTCTACTGGCATGCCCATAGATTTCAGTATTTACAGGAGTGCAGGTTCTTTTGCATGGCTGTATAAACATTTACTAAATAGGAATGCATACAAAAAGATGGTTTGAAAATAGTTTGTTTTAAAATGAGAAGTGGTTTTGACCTCTCTGGGAGGAATGTACCTCTGCCCTCTGCTTAGAGATGGTCAGCTGAATGCTTGAAGAGGGTGGGAGAAATAGTAAACATGTTCAGGGAGCTGGGAAGCAAATTTTAATTTTTGTTTTGCTTCTAAAACTAGCTTTTAATATTTCTAAGAGCAAGAGGCATTTCAAAAGAAACACGATCCCTCGAAACTCAATTTTGAAAGGGGGCTAATTTTTAATCAAAATAAATTTTAAGGGAGAAAAATGCACATGGGGACGGCATTTCAGGGAGAAAGGGCTTTGCAAAGCATTTGAGTAACTAAAAGTCACAGTGTCCTCATGAAGCAGATGAGCAGGCAGCAGAGCTGGGGGGGGACCCCCACCCTGGGCTCCCCACCGTGGCACCCATAGAAGAGAAATAATCTGCACTGCTATTGGGAAGCACTGGAAACCATCACTTTGCTTGTTTGAGGGAGGAAAGGACTGTTTTAACCAATTCATTATTATGAATATTAAACAAATCAAGTTTTGAAGTTTAGTTTGTAACGACTCCAACTTCCGCTATTGTTCTGCTCTGTAAAATCAGACTCTCCAGACAGCATCTGTCAATCTGATTACTGTGTAGTTAAATGAGGGAGAAAAAAATTGTTCTCTCTCACCTGCAAAAAGCTATCTGTGCCTTGCAATTATTTGCCTTGATAAATTTAATTTACTTGAGTTTTCCCTTCTAGATTTGGCTGGTCAAGTTAAACTATAAAGATTATTCATAGAAAAGCAACCACAGTTGGTTACTAGGATACAAAAAATCACTTAGTACGTTCCTCCAATGAATAATCCCAGCAGAACACACACAAATTGAATAAATTATGAATTTCTCTTTCTCTCTTACATAAACATTGGGGTTGCAGAGGCATTTCTTGGAACCCTTTAAAATAAATTAATATCTTAATTACTATGCAATAGCAAAACAAACAGAGGGGATAGCCAAGCCTTGCAGGTGAGCTGCATCCTTTGTCTAGACATGAAAGTTATTTTGGAACAAGGCAGGGTGCAAACGGATAGCAGATTCATTATTGCCAGTATGTATGTGCAG
The DNA here is from genome assembly GCF_929443795.1 of Astur gentilis. NCBI lineage: Eukaryota > Metazoa > Chordata > Aves > Accipitriformes > Accipitridae > Astur > Astur gentilis. Next base: position 11,385,187 of record NC_064905.1, read on the forward strand.
ACACTGGTATTTGGCATGCTCACGTGCTTTTTCAAAGCGGATAACGTAAGCAGTAGAGTAAGCTAATTTGGAAGAAGGCATTCTTATTTCAGAAAAAATAATGTCTCTTCCTGCACAATTCCATGTACAAAAGGTCTTACATAAAAGCACTTGTTGCCAGATCTCTGAACCTACGAGGTGAAGTGAGAGATAAGTTTTCCTACATTGGGGGGCAGCTGCCAAGCCAGTCCATACGAGGCCAGCATCCACAGCGCAGCACAACTGACCCTGCTGATGGGGAAAACAAACTGCAATCAGACTAAGTCTGCCCCAAGCCACTCAGACATTTTTGGAAACAACACCCAGACTCAGCAGATTGATTTTGGATACTTAACAGTATTTGGTCTTTTTTTTTTTTTTTTTTGTGCATGTGTGTGGTTGTATCTTGCTCTGTCTTTTCCTAGCCCTCATGATATCCCCTAATAACAGCAATCCCCAGGCATGACTCAGTACAGACTGCTGTTCAAGGCTGTGGTATTTAAAGACATGCTATAGGGTCTGTTGGCTAAGATCAGTTTTAATAAACTTTAACCAAGATGCACTTCCTTGAAGTTCTGACTTGCGAAGCATCTGTCCTTCTCACCCTCTCCCTTTGATCACATCAGCAGCACAAGCAGTGCTGTTCTGCTGCTGGCAAATCACCCAGTAATTGCTATTTAAGACTCACAAATCAGATGCCAGCGTGAAGATCTGCCTCATACTCTTCAGAGGACATCTCCTTTCCAGGAGAGATCAACCAAAATGCCTGGCATACTGACATATCTACAAGCCTTCTTCCATGCAAGCGCAGGGAAGCTCCGCTGGCATCAAGCTTTCCCTCCCCTCACACATGGTCTCAATGTTCAACTTTTATTTTTCAGCCCTCTCTGCCAGCGAGGCTCTCGTGCAGACCCCGTGCCGTGTCCCCGTGTCGCCACAGGCTCGTGCCCAGCCCGTCCTGCACAGGGCTACGTTCACCAGCCAGCCACCAAGTCCCAAGGGACACCGTGCTCCAGAGCAAATCCAACACTGATCATCAGATAAAAGTTGAGCCGCTTAAACAGTCTTTCCATTGTGTAGTTTGTCCCTACGAACCATCCGGTGAAGTTATCTCCGTTTTATAAGCCAGCACAATGGCCAACGGCCACCGCACAATATATCAGCCAATACTCTTTATCACTAAGAGTGAAGCAACAGCCAGTTAGCAAATTATTTCAGTTTTCATACTTAGAAACCCTTTCACTTTGCAGGACAAAGTAATCAAGAGTTTTTGATGGCGTCCTGTGGAACGGACCGCCAAAGAACAGCCCCTTAAAGAGGTGTTTCTTGGGGGCACACCTCTTTGGCAAGAGCCTGCAGGGATTGTCTAGCCCACCTTTACCCTCTGATTAGCTCAACTAATGCCATTCCTAGCTGATGAGTAACAAACTTGTTCTTTAAGACCTCCAGTGATATAGATATTCCAATTTACTGTACCCCATCAAGGTTTTACGTCAGTGTTAACCTGCCTGGCTGGCTTCTGGAGAACACGTGCTCAGAGGTCCTGGTCCTGTCTCCTCCAAAAAAACCTGTAATTCACTGCAGCCTCTTAGTTGCTCTTCTTAGCAGCAATTTTGGCCATCATCAGGACACTAGACCAGACAGATCTCAAGCACCAAGTGTTTTCTCTTACCAAAAAAAAAAGCTCTATCCAACCGTGTCAAGTTCAAAATCCCAAGAAATAGCAATTTCTTCTCATTAGGAATTATGCTTTCAACCTTAGCATCACACCAAGGAGATAACTTTTGAACTCCACTCCATAAATTACAGAACATGTTAAGCTGAGAAGCTAGTGCCCCGATGAGACAAAACAGATAACAGGCTGAGAAAAGCTGTTGCCACAGTGCTAGTTATCACTGAGGAAAGAGAGATACTGAATGAAATTATTTCATTTCTGCTGCCAAATGAGATATTCTATCTTTTATCTTTGGCTTGTCAAGGCAGGGCTTGGCAGATTTAACATTTGAGTTATGGAGGAGGGCAAAAAATCAAACCACTTTTTTCCCCTAGCATTTGGAAACCTGACGGAAAACTTTCACTCAGGGAAATTCTCTCTTGACTGACTGTCTTCCCTGTGTTGCTACATGGGCAATGGAAAACAGAGCTTTGCTTTTATGTGGTCTATTTATTTCTCCCACGTAGCCATAAGACATTATGCCATCAGGAGTGCAATCACAAGAAACCTGGAGTCACAGACAAATAGATGGTTAAAATAGGAGAATTCCTAAGTACAAAAGTCTCATTGTTATGTAAATATCCAGAGTGAAACAAGAAAATGGAGAAAACGCTTCTGTTATATGCAACTATCTAGCCAAGAACTCTACAAACACAACTCCATCCATTTTTCTCCCTTCAAAGCATCAGTAGCTCTTAAAAAAATCCTAAATGTGATTTCCCTGCTGCAACGAAAAGCTTTGAAATGCAGTTAAATGGTTTTTCTTTAAAGAATCTTCCTGTATAATTCCAGCAGCAAGTGAGAATTCATTTCTTATCTTCTGATTTGGTTTCTTTACACCAGTCCTGTTGGTGTAGAAAGGAAAAAAGACATGCTGGAACAGGGAAGGGGATGGAGTCTGATCCTCTCAGTAGGCAATCTCTGAGCTGCTCCACTGCCAGAGGTCTGAAAGAACCGAGAGAGAAAAAACTCCTGGGTGGGAAGCAAGCCCTGCTTACACAAAGCAGAGGAAGATATCTCCCTGGACACAGAGGGAAAAACAAATTAATAAGCAAGAAATCACTTTCCTCTCCCTCACTCCTCCCCAAAGCCCCACTTCAACTGTTCAGACACCAGGAATTTAATGTTCCAGCACTCGATAATTGAGACAACAGGGCATCCAGGTCTGAAGGGAAAAGCTGGCACAGGTACACCGAGATAAAGCTTTCAGCCAGACATCTTGGTGCCAGTGATTCATGCTTTTTAATGTATAGAGGGAAAAAAAATACAGCCATCATCAATATATGGAACAACCCAGAGTAAACAGCATCTCCTTCCCAACAAGCACATCCTCCCACGGGCACACATCTTATCTAAGGGGCCATCAGGAATGGATTGCTCCAGCTGCCTCTGGGCAGTCCTGCTGGATTTGCAGCATGCGGTGAGGTGGGATGGGGAGGGAGGTCTTCAAAGAAGCGGTAGGACCTCACAACCTAAGGGCACTGGGGCCATCAGAGACATATGGACCGTTGACGCAGGGTCAGTCCCCTCCAGGACACAGCAGATTAGCGATGCCGAGAGCAAGGGTGGAGAAGCTGCCTATATGAGAAAACAGAACAAAGTATGGAAATGTTCCTATAGCAAAACTTCCTCCAGCAGTCACAGACAGAAAAGCCTCCCCGAGACGTGACACGGAGCCAGGTCCCTTCCGACAGCCCTTCGGGCTCCCACCTCTTCCCACGCTTGTTGGTAAGTAAGCGCACATGTGCCCTCCGGGTAAAGTCTGGAGAATGGTTTGCTGGCCAAGCTATATTTTGATGCCAGGAAGCCCCAAATAAGCATGTGGCTGAGGAGCTCATCAGGAGCAGGGAAGGTGCACGTCGTGAGTCAGCCGTGTGGTTTGGCTGCCACGGCAAGAAGCAGCAGCGGGCACGGGAAGCCAAACTGCTCCGGGCACAAGAAAGGAGACAAACAAAGGAGCTAAGACAGATTGGAAATACAAAGAGAAGAGACGGAGCAGACGGAACACACCTTCCCCATAAGGAAACTCAGATGGGATCTGACACGTGTTTCAGGGGATCACACCTGGCCTCATCCCATCTTGCGGCTCACGAAGCCACCCCAGCAAGCAAGCCCCTGCTCCCGGGTTCTCGCTAGCTCTACCCCTGGCTGGTTCAGCAGATTTGCTTCCCTGCTTCTCTCCTGAACCCACCACATCCATCACAGTGACACGCACACTCCACCTTAGGAAAGCCTGCTCTTATTTTAGCTACCAATCCGCACAGATAGGCTCTGTAAACAGTGGGATGCTGATGAGAAAGAAAATGTTTCCTTTCAAGGCAAACTGTGCAGCAGGACACTGACTATCCAAAAGCGCAACTCCAAAACTCGAGGAGCTTGAATGCTAAATCCACTGGAGCTAACAAGGACCAAGGTGCTTATTTGCACTCCTAATTGAAAAACCACTGAACGTGATACCCAAGGAGGATCCTTACTAGAATGGGAAGAGAAGCGTGGCATAAGCTTCAAGGTGACTCATCCTTTTCATGTCAAGTAAACATTAATGCCCGCACATTCAAACTTGACTGCCTAAAGTTAAACAGCTTAAACATACTTAAGCACCTCCATAGGTTGTCAAATCATAATGTGCCAGGAAGCAGCAATTTCCTTTGCCTGCGGTGAGGGCTCTCTAAGAGTTTTGCCTACACACACAGACTTAGGGGTATGATTTTAAGCATCCACAGTAGGGTGAGATGGTGACACACAGCTCCTTTTGACCTGTGGCAATTATCCACAGAAATAAAAGGCAAAAAGTGCTGTTTGCCAGATATCCTACCTCTTAGTAGAGCAATTCCGCTCTAGAGTGTGAACAATAAAATAGAAGAGAGGGCACCTGCCCAGCACTATCCAGCGTGAGAGTGGAGAGCAACAAAAAGGTCTTGCTTTAATGACACACTTGGCAATGTGCTGTGTGCGTCTGACAGCACACTGGCCATGGGGCATGACACACAGCTCCACTTAGCACCATCTTGATAGGTGATGCCTTCCTGGAGTCAAGTACAGTTGTTTCTCCAGTCTCAACAGCCGAGATGCCAATGGTAGCGCTGAATTAATTATGCCAGTTGGCTGCAGCACATTTTTGGGTATGTACTGTGCGAGGCTGGTTAAAGATAGTCCTCAGTATACGATCAACCTGTTCCAGCTCTAAATCAGTGAAGGCTGAGCAGTTTCACAGGTTTCCTTGTGAAGAGTGGAAAAGCAGAAAGCTACAAAAGAAGCAGCGAATTAATCTATTTTTTTTGCACTTCTATGACCTTCTTCCTGGAGATGCTTCATGCCTGCATGTTAATTAATTAACTCTCAAATAGCCTTATAAGCCAAACAGTGTTTCCTACCTCCCTTACATACAAAGCAAGACGATGATAAAGCCACTTGCTCAAAGGTCACACAGGGAGTCAGCAGCAAAATCAATGACAGACTCTAGAAACCTCAACTCCCGAACTAAAAGAGGCAGAAAACCAGGCAAAATAGGGCTGTTATTGAGGCAAGATTAACACCTGTAGCCAGTGTTGATGAGAGCTGAACCAAACCCAAACCGAAAACTAGTCTGAACAGGTACCTTTTTCACTCAAACCGGAACAACCTGAAGTGTTATTTTGTAGTTTTGTTGAAGTCAGACTGGAACCAAACCAAACAATTTACTGAACTAATTCCCTACTCACAATACCAAGAACTCCTCCTACAGTGTAACACTAGCAACTAAAGGGAGAGGAGGGACCTGAGAACAAATCTAAACAGAAATGCTCCTTGAGGCTGAGATTTTAGCCCCTGGAAAAGGCAGAGACATCTTTTCCCACTACATGGTCTTTGCTACTCACTTCTTACAAAAGAAGTGTGTATATTATGATAATACACATCAGTATTTTAAAAAGGATGCACAGAAACATAATCTTTTGCCCACAAGCTATAAATTCCTGTTGCTGTACTGTAACCAGGACCCTGCGACCATCACTGTTTTGCAGAAGACTAGCAGATGGGAGCATCAGCCCGGCAAAGGTCTGAACCTGGGATTTTTGACTTGCTGAGAAAGCGTTAATTATTAAAAACATTTTTCTTAAGAATACAAAATAATTTCTTGAAAATAAGAAATTGAAGTCACTTCTGCCAGAACAAGCCCCATTCTCCCTTGTGTTTACCAGACACAAATGCCACTCATACTTGGTATTCCTCGCAGTTGTGAGGAAGGCTGTGGGAGAAGCACTGCAATCAGATCCCAGCCAGATTCTTAAAAGGGAATTTGGCTTCTTTGTTAAATACCAATGACCCTATTTGGGCCAGGATCAACAACTGGATCCCAACTGGAAAGTCCTTAACTCATGCTTCAGCCAGTGAGTGCCTCCTGCCTGCCCTGCCCACCCGCGGCAGCAGCTGCCCGTGCTCACTCCACCACGACGAGCTGCCGTGCACCACAAGGACACTCGCTCCCTGCCCAACTCTCCTAGATGTTGTTCCTCGCTTTTTCCTGCACCTTGCAGCTCCATGTAAGGGCTTCACCAGGTCAGGGGAATTTTCACCTCTCCCAGCCTGCCAGTCCTCAAGTACCGCTGGGCTCCCTGCATCTTCAGCGGAGGCTTCATGCCTCCATCTGGCTACTAACCATTTTCTGAGCCCTGTTGAAAGTGGCTGCCAAGGAAAGCAATTAGCACAGAGAAATTAGCACCGTCCGTGAAGGTGGGGTGCGGACGTGCGTCGCTTGCTGCCTCGCTCACCAGTGAATTAACTCGAGAGAGCAACTCCTCTGGGGAGCACCGCAGGGAAGAGCAGCCACAAAGCCCCATGTCGGTATGCAACCCATCCACCACCAACATCCACGTGGCCTCCCAGCCCACTCTGCAGGTCAGGACAAGTTCCGCCCATCGGCTGCAATGCTGCACACCTAGTTTATCACCTGTAGGAGACAGAAAAACGGCATGCCTCAATAATAAAGAATTCACTCTTGCCTAACAACCTGCCCGCAAATCGTCTCGAACAATGGGCAGCGGTAAGGGGAGGGAGACAAGAAAATATTGACATCCAAGCGTAAATTCCCACACTGCACTGGAGATGCAGTGGGAGATCCTCCCACTGTAGATGCAGGAAGGGCTGGCAACAGGCTAGAGCGGAGCGGTGTCGGCCAGCACCACGGAGGAGCCCAAAGGCGAGGAGGTCCTGCTCACCCCTCCGGGGCCAGGCCAGCCACAGGAGGCAACCATCCTGCTGGAGGAATGTGTCATGTATCATTTAGCTGTCATCTAGATAAGAGCGATTTCCACCACCACCTCAGGACCGTTGTTAAGCATATCTGACACATCTCAGCTCTTTTCCGTTCAAATGCCTCCTCAACCGGTTCAAATATAGAAGCTGCCTTTCATTAGCCCTAGCCTATTACTCATTTCAATACCACTGTGGTCAGAAACCTCGCTGTTAATTTGACAAAGCTTTCATCCATTGTGCGTTAACCATCAGATACTTGGCAAACACAAGTTTCCCAAGCTCCAGATACAAATTTCTCCAGCACCGATAGCGTGTGCTCTTGTATCATTACATGGAAATGTGGAGAGAAAGGGAGAGGCTGTGCAAGGATTTAAAGATGCAACAAGCACAGAAAACATATTTGAGCAAATTTAGGTATAAAAATTAGTTGAGCTGTGTTCAGTAGGATTTAAAATTGAATTCCACTACTTGAGAAGAGTATTTCCATTTCTACGTAAAACCTGAATTGTTGATTGTTTGGCTTTTCCAGGAGCCAAATGATGAAGGTCCACATTTCCTCGACATTTGATCAGAATGGAAAGACATTTTCCACCTTGAGCTATTTACCGTGAACAAAACGATAAAAAGGGAACAGCATCAGTAGGCTTCTACAGTTAACTGATTCAACACAACAGGTAGGCAAATTTTAGTTTGGGGGTGTTCAGTCTGTTCGGTTTTTTTAATAAATTACTTCAGCCCGTGGGACAGGGGAGAGCAATTCCTCTGTTAGTTAAAATGAAAGTGCATTGCTCAGTCTGCTAGGGTGAAGAAAGAAGTGCATTTTGGACAAAGAAGAGGAAAGACTTAATTCTGATTGATTGATTATCTTTGAGTAATTCTAAACAGCCACAGCATTTATAAATAGGATTTTGTCCAAAAATCCAGTCTTCTGGAAAAACTTTATAATTTTCAAAAGGACGTTTCTAAGAACAGTTCTAAACCTGCTTCCCTCTGTGATGCCATTTGGGTAATGAAAGACAAACAATGCATCCGAGCACATCAATATGAAAAATTGCTGAATTGTGTCCAACTTGACAAAATAGGTTTATAAATTTCCAAACTGCAAACATCCCAAATCTCTTCTGCAGCCACAGGTTAACAGCTTCTTTTAACTATCATTACTCTGTAAAAACTGCACACAGCTGAATTTGGGGAAAAGACACATTTTGAGCATCTTCCAGCACATTAGCGAACGGTGTTCGAGTGTCCTGCCTGGTTTTGCCTTGCGCAATTTGACAAATGTTTGCAAATGGCCTATCCCCAGCAAAGCAATCCTTCCAGACAGCCTCCACCTGGCAGGACAGGACGGAGATTTTCTGGGCCACCAGAACAATGTTTAAGTTGGGAGGTCTACATAAATCAAGTCTTCAGTTTTTCCCATCAAACTTTTCCACTTTCTTAACAACTTCTTTTGAAAGCACCACTAGGAACTCTTTAATCACAGAACTGCAGTACAACTGATGTCATCGCTTTTTTTAAATTCACGTGTGTAAGGCTGTGCATATGAAGGCTGCTCAGGAGAGACTGTTCTAGCAATAGGCGGAACGGCTGATACAACTCTCAGCCTTCTGGAACAGAGCTCACAGCTAGATCCCACGTCCCAGCAGGTACAGGTATTTTTTCTGTGGGAAGTTCTAGCCCTACCAAGGTAACCTCCCCTGACCCAAGGATATTTCCCTGGCTCTCCCAGGTTTTTTTGCATGTGCCCTTTGATGCTTCCTCTAGCTGAAAAGCCGACCCACAAAATGAATTTTCTCCAAGGTCATGCACTCCTTACAATGCCTTTATTTGCCAGTTGGTGAGGTATTTAAGAAAATGAAAACTTCCTTATTGTGAAAGGAGCTAATTTCCCATTTAAATGTAATAGAGAAGCAGAGGAGGTGCAGCTAGAAATCTAATCACAGGTTCACAGCTAAACCACAAGCCTAGCAGCTTTCTTTTATGCCCTGAAGGTCCCAAGCACCCTCTCTTTGCAAAGACAATATATGGCACATCCAAATGCAAATCTATTCCTCTCTTTATTTGTATATTCAGCTCCCTGGCTGATTACAGGGAAGCATGCGTGTGCGTTCAATAGGTCCTCCTGCTTCTTTAAGTAAGTTTAATAATACCCTCTTTATTTACGGGAGCCCAAAGTACAAAGGATGCAATGCAGGAGCTCTGCAAGAGCAGAAAAGAAAAGAAAAGCAAACTAGCTGAAGATACAGACTGGCAAGGGCTCAGCAATTCAATACTGTTGATTCTGTAGAGACCAACTGCTTTTATTACGCACCGATTCTCTGAGGAGGAAAAAAACCCGCAATTACGAACTCGCAAAGGAAAAGAATCTGTACGCCCCTCGCGTAAGAGCAGAATTCGCTAAAAAGGCAGTTTAAAACCAGGGCGGTCTACCAAACATTTCAGACCTGCTTTCAAATACTTTTCTTCTGGTGACTCTGAACAACTGATGTCTCTCCACGTTAAAAAGTTGCGTTTATTTCCTTTTTCAAAAAAGGAAGGCCAAATGCGAAAGACGGCCCCTCGAAGGATTCCACCCAGAGGCTGGCGATCCCCGCTTCAGCTGCGAGAACAGCTCCACTTCACCCGCCTCTGCCGCTCTCGCACGGGCGAAGCCGTACCCCGCCGCCGAAGCATCACCGCCCCGCTGCCCGCCGCGGCGGGCCCCGCGAAGAATAACAGCAATGCCACACTCTTTGAAGCACTCGCCTTACCTCGGCCCGCTCGGCGGGGGCGCGGGGCTCGGCCCCGGGGGCGGCACAGCCCTCCCGCCCCGGCTCTCTCCCTCCGCCGCTCCCGGCTCGTCGTCCCCAGCATCTCCCGGGACGGGACGCGCCCCCCCGCCCCGCAGCCCCCCGCGGGGCGCCGCAGCCCACCCCCACCCCCCCCAGGCCGGTACCTGCCAGGGTCTTGTGCACCGTGTTGCCCATCGCTCCGCTCGGCGGCGCGGCGGAGCCCGGGGCGGCCCGCTGCTCCGCAGGGCCATGGACAGCGCCCGCCTCCCGCCGCCGCGCTCCGCGCCCCGCCCCCTGCCCCGCCCTCCGCCCCGCCCTCGCCCCGCCCCGCCCCCGGCGCAGCCCCGGGACGCCGCTGCCGGCGCACCCCCGTCTGCCCCCCGCGGTGCCTTTCCTTCCCGGGCGGCTGGGGCTGCCGAGCCCCCACCGGCACCGCCACCGGCACCGCCACCGGCACCGCCACCGCCACCGCGCGGGGCCGGCACGGCGGGGAGAAACTGCGGCGAAAACCGGCCGGGGCTTTGGGGAAAAACACGGGCCCGGCGCTTCCCGAGAGCGTCCGCCGGCCCCAGGAGTCCCCCTTTTGCCTCTGTCTCTTAGGAAAAACATTGCTGCCTTCTCCCCTAGAAAAGAAAGGGGGTGGAGAGCGGGAGGGCACGGCTGGCGATTCCAGCTTTATCCTCTTTCTGGCGGGACAGACCTGCCTATCGGCAAAACCCTCCCAAAGAGTACCAGCTGCATTGGGAAACGCTGGGAGTCGATAAACCCCAGCTCTTTTCCCCTCCGTGCCATTTACTTTCCGGGTGACCTTGGAGAAGCCGCTTTGCATCTCGGTGACACAGCTTCCTCATCTGGGAATGGAGGGTATTAGCAGGAGTGTTGTGTTGGCAAAGTCGTTATTAGTTTGAAGCACACCAATACCATGGTGACGAAGGATACCCCAGCCGACAGCCTGAAGCGCAGTATCGACAAGAGTTGCCTCACAATTTCTCTTTCTTCCCATCTCAGGCGTAAAAGCGTGTTAGAGCCCCATTAAAGAAGAGCAAGGGATTCCTTTTTCTTCCTGGTCGCACTTGTGCTGCTGAGGGGTGATGCTGCCTTTCTTCTCTGAGGCCGTTTTCGTAGGTTTAAGAACGGAGAAATGGGAGCATCAGAGCTACAAAATGTGCCACAACCAACGCATTGGGCTGATGCCGCAGTGCGTAGTGTTTGGGAAAATCCACCGTGTCCCTTAGCAGAAGTCACATCTGTGGACTATCACATGGCCTGTGGGACACCAAAAAAAAGTGGAAAGAGGGACAGAGCCAAGCACCGGTAGCTCAGTGGCCTGGCACAGATCAGGCTCTGATCTATTGTCAGGAAGCTAAAATAACAAGCCTTTAATCTCTAGATCATGTTGAACGGGTCAAGTATGGCTCAGGAGATGAGAGGGGACAGAAAAACCTAATTTCCAGGGGGTTTTGCCATCACATGGATTTGTTAAAAATGGGAGTATCGAATGAGACACCAGCAGCTGTTCTTAAAAGCGCTTGCACCCATCTGCTGTCGTCTTAGGTTAGCATATGTCTCCCGCTGTCTTCGGTGCCCTGAGCTGTAAACCCGGCGCAGGAGCTGTCAGAGGGCAGGAGCCAGCGTGCTGAAGCACAGCGCTTCCCTTCAGGGAGAAGGGGAGGGGAGCAATGTCATCCTATTTACACAGAGGGGAAAGTCCTTGTTTCACTAGACAGCGGGGAATGGGAGGCTTTGGCTAATCCCAGCTGGTTTCCCTCAGCAGGGAGTGGTAGTTGTTATTTTAGGGCTTAAATGAGCCTTAAAAAGCCAGAGGTGGCAGAGGGGGTTCTGCACAGCTGGGTCTCTGCGGCTGCCTGGGGGCTGCCAGGGCAGCTCATGTGCGTGCCACGGGTGGGCTGCGTGCCGTGGGTGGGCTGCGTGCCACCTCCTCGGGGGCTGCCCGGGAGACGCGCCGCATCCCTCCTTCCACACCCCGACCACACCAGCCCACAGACGGTCGCTGCCTGTCCCAAGGGTGTTCCAGCCCTTCCTCCTCCCCAAAAATGAGGTAAAAATAGAAGACAATAAAATGGGAACGCACATCCTTAGGACATGGAGGCAGCCTCCAGGAATGCAATCAATGCTCCTACTTCTTGGCATTGTAAAAATGTAGAGTTTGTTAAAATAACCCGCTGCACACAATGCAAAACAATAAGCATGAGAAATAGTTGAGCGAGGATGACTTCACCCTCCCCAGAAACCACACTGAGAAAGTACAAGAGAACCAGAAACTGACACTGAGCAGGGACTGAAAGGCAGTGCAAAGTCACTGGTCAGCCTGGAGAAATGCAGAAAGGAAACCAACTGCCCGGACTGAGGAACCACAAATGAAAGCTCATTAGCATGTTAAAATTCTTTCCGCTCCAGCAAGTTTTGATAACTATTGATAACACACTTCAGTAATTTCTTCTGTAAGCCTGACAGATGGCTTAAGAAATCCCCTTCCCTCTCTCACCCTCATTTCGATCAGGGGACGGGATGACCTGCTTGCTCATGTCATTTGCTTTTGTGTCTGCATTCTCACAGACATAAAATAGTAATATCACCTAAGCTCCTTCTTAGTATTTTTTATTACCAGATCTTAAACCATTTTGCAGACAAGGTGAGTGACGTTATTCTTATTTTAGAAGCGATGAAACCGAGGCACAAGGAACCCAGGAGACACGTACAAGGTCACCCCGTTGGCCATCGGCAGACTCAGGAGCAGAGCTCAGGAGCAGAGGAGCCACAAAACACTTACTGTGCTGGATCCAACTCACAGGACTGGACACTTTTAGCCACACGCACAGTACTGCTGCTTCTCCCTCTGCATTTCTACTAGCCCCCCCAACAAATTCATCTTAGTGGGATCAGCGGAGTAAGGTCAGGGTTGTACCATGCAAGGGAAAAAGTCTCTGGAAGGCGTTCTGTATTACACTGATGTCAGGCATCTGTTGCCCAGCTCACTTTAATCACTTCTAAATCTTACTGCGCGTGGATGTGTACCCAGGCCTTTAAAATACGGCACAAAAAAAAGAAAAGAGAGACAAATTTCTTTCCGAATCAAAAATGTGATGAGTTCCACCTGAGGTTTGTCACAGACAGGGATACGATGCAAACCCTCCTACACAGGCCAGACCTCTCACGAGAGGGTATGGGCTCTACTGACTGTTAGCAGTCACGTAAACACACTCCTATAAATGTAATGTTTCCAGAGATGCAAATAGCTTACAAAGAACAGCTAAATTTCCACTGATTGATACCAGCCTGAGGTGTAACTCTTCTTATGGCATCAAATTGGTTGCATTGTCTTTGTAAATCCCTTGGGCGCTTGAATTTTAGGGGATGAAAGATGTTATGAGATGTAAGGTATCACTGTTAGCAGCTGCCATTCTTGTCTATCTAACAGATGGCAGTAAATAATGACAGACTCATCTCTTTCAGCAACAGTGAGATAAAACACTGAAAAATCTGTCTGCCTTTCCCCTTCAGGGCAGCAAGCCCTCCTGCGCTCGAGCAGAGCAATCTCCGCGATCCCCAACTGCAGCTGCGCCGCGGGGTGCACCTTCCCCGGCCAGCAGAGCAAGGCTGCAGTTGCCCCTGCTGCTGGCTGCCTCCCAGCAAGCACCAGTTTTACTCCTCCGCTCTCAAACCGGCCAGCTCTGTCTTGTTCACAGATGACATCCACTGAAAACCTGTGGACCTCCCTAAATCTCTCTCTTTTACCAATGACCAGATTGCTGCTTACAGGCATTTCCCTCCAGAGCTGGGTATAACCCTGCTCCACGGCCTGGGGGCTGTCAGCTCTCGCTCTGGTTTCACACCCCTGCACCTTCAGTTCTTCTTTTTTTCTTTCTTCTGTGGCTCTAAATCTGAGTAGACGCTTGGAGCATCCATTTCTCTTTCAGCCCCATCTGTCTGGAGCTCTGAGACTGTCCAAACCCCTTCCATTTCCATCACATCTCACCTTGAAACCTCCCTTTCCCTCCCCTACTTAGCAAGAGCTCCCTGGGAATTCTCAGAGACTGCAGACAAAGATACCCTGGAAAAATACGTGAGTCGACTGCATGAGCCTACAATGCTCTTCCAGCATGCAAATACCACCATGTCGAAAAGAGTACAGTTACTCTGACATGCACATCAGTGACATACAATGCATCTTCTTCAACAAGTACATATCTAGCATGGATGCACCAAGCAGTATCATGGAAAAAATTCCTTCCTACTGACACATGCACAGCAAAAAGCTCATTTCTGTAGCTGGGCTGAATGGTGTTACGTGCTTCCCCCTATAGAAGTCACGCTTCTGCGGACACCTTGTGTTTCCTTTCCTCATCCTACTGACTGAAGTGACTGTCCAGGAGAGAGCAGATTTGACTGAGAAAAGCAAATGTTACTTGTCTCACAACTTCCCAGCCTCTGCAGCTTGCCTATGGAGAGTACTAATAAGCCTCGCTCCTACTTGGAGAGGAACAACAAAAAAAAAGCTGTTCCCTGATTTCCCATAATACCCATTTAAAGGGGTATTTGTTTAGGAGGGATGCGTGTACGGAGCGTCCTCCAGCACCGCGCAAAGCCATCCTGCCACCCACGCCTTCCAACTGCTGAAAGCAATTACTTTCCTCCCCTGCTCTCAGCACTAGCACAGGATGCGCAAGGTCTCCACAGGTCATGCACAGAAACTGGTTTTTACTTTTTTTTTTCCTCTAAGAAATCAAGGGAAGCAGGAGCTTCCAGCACAACAGTAGGAAAATCTTCCAAAGAGCTTCTTGAACTGGCCTTGACTACGCAGCAATTGAAGTTGTTTCCTGATCCCAGTCCTTACTGCCTGCTGGAGATTTGGCTGGCATGACGCTTATTTACCCAAAGCTGGGGAGATTAAACCACATTTTCTGGAAGATAGGGCGGAATGGTGTTGGGCCAGAAGTGACCCATGGGATCTGACGCAGACCGGGAAATGCAATCCACAGAGATGGACCGGTCCCATGGTCAAACAAGCCCTTCGTGGCTTCAACAGAAGCAGCGACCATCTGCCCTGACCGCACTTCTATATTCAAAGTGCAGCAAGTGGCTATGACATGCGCCAGCCATGCAGTGCATGGAAAAGTAATCTCTGACGAGATGCCAGAGCAAGTCTCAGCCAGAGAACATGTGGGCATGCCTGGCAAAAAGGACTTCGCGATGGATTCCTGAGCTGCAGCAATTACAGCCCAGCCAGAAAGAGGAAAAGGAAACGATGAAACCACAGTGCAGCAAAACACGGTTCGATGTCACTTGCACAAGCCACATCCCAAATAGCTTTGGTAAGTATAATAACACAGTCCCCAAACAGCAACAGAGGCAGTCGCAAAGGGCAGAAGGTGGGGTTGCAGCGAGGATGATGAGGCTGCGGGGAGGAGCAAGGAGAGTGGAGCCAGCAGAGAGGAGGCATCACTGGGGAGGCTCAGTGAAAGCGTCTTTTTCTGGGAAGAGTGTAGTTGGGCTGATTGTTCTGCCACGGTATTAATTGCTGTGGATAAACAGCTCTTTCTCTCCAGAGAACCCAAAAGCACCACCTTGGGTCATTCCCCATGCTTTCCATAGGGCACGGGGAGAAGAGGGGCTTCTGGCCATGACCAAACACAGGTCCAACCCCGCAGCCCCAGAGGCACCAGCACGGCTGGGAGATGCTCCATCTGCAAGTCCCAGACGAATGCCCTTTTCTTCGGCGGGGGTGGAGGGTGGGTTGGGCCCATGTAAGGAAGAATTTCCAATTTAGAAACAAACAGAGGCAGTTCCTATTATTGTTAGTGGAATGTCAGCATCTCTGGTCCCAAGCACCACTGTCAACAAACAGGCTCACAAATGCTCCTTCAGCATCAGCCAAAATAAAATCCATGAAAGCATCTATAACTCAGCATTCACTACACACATAACAAGCTCTCCTTTTTCTTTTTAAATCCAGTCTTGTCCATGTAATTTTAACATAAAGGAACTGGCTGTGGGCTGTGTTATCAAATGAGTCATCATTTTATGTGACAGTGTAATATGATTTAGAGAATTCTTGGCACACCAGGATGGATTATGCATTATAATCTCTTAATTTGGACTGTTAGTGCTGTGCATCAGTGACTGGAGCAGGAAGGAAAGAGCAGGTTATCTGAATTTCAGTCCTAGCTCTGCTCCTGCTTTGCTGTGCGACCTTCGCAAATTAGTTACCCTCCTTCTGCCTTACTTTCTTCATCTGCAAAGCAGAAACACGTCCGTGTCTTGCGGCGGGGTTAGCTAATGTTCGCACAGGAGATCTGAAGAACATTACATAAGTGCAAATTACTATTTTAATAAGGGAAGAAAAGCAGAAGGACTTTGTTTTGGATGCAACAGGCTGATCTTGGGAAGTACTATCAGAACTACCAGGACACAGTCTCTGGGTGCTATATACCAGTCACAAGCTAGTTGGAGATAAAGAATGATTTTCAGAAACATGAGGAAATACTAACAGGAAACCTACAGATTTGCAGACTGGGACTCTTCAGAAAATGAGCATAATTTCTGATAAATATTGATATGCAGAAGATAAATAAGAACCCTTGGGGAAACTCCTCTCCCATCCCCCAAATACCGCGTGGTGATGTAGTCTTGACAAGCCATGTTGGCTCAGCAGCCCTGGAAGTGAGATCAGCCATCACTTGCTGTCAGAGGAGCCCAGGCAGGGGCAGCTGAAGGCGGACCTGCCACCTCCAGGGGCAGAGGCTGTGCTTGGCAGGTAGGGTGACGAGCAATTAGGGTGATGAGCAGCCTGGAGGAAATGGAAGTGCGTGTGAATCAGGAGCTGTGGACGCTTGTCCACTTCAGGCTGGACTAAAAGTACCAGAGTCCGTTTACCTAGTCCCACTCGTCAGAGCGGAAAAGTTTGGGATCAGAGTGTGCTGGGGAGATCCAAACAAACAAACCCCGAGCCTAACATCTGCAACCGTTACTCCTGACCCCCCTAAGCTTTCCGTTCCCTCTGCCTTTGGTAAATATAAACTAGCACATATTTAGCAAAAGGTCAATAGGCAGGGAGGAGACCAGGCACCCATTTCCAAAGCTATCCCATTCCCGTCGGCTAGCTACCTTCTGAGTCCGTGAAGTCTGGCTTTGTCTGCACCGTTCACACAGTTCCTGGTCTGGTATTAGCAGGGAGCAGTATTTCTACAGGCAAAAAGGATGCATTTTATGAGATGCGAATACCACATGAAGAATTTTAGGAGACCGAGGAATCCTCCCCAGAGAGAAAAAGAAACCCATCCAGAAGAAATGAAAAAAAACACGATCTACATTTGCTGGCAGGAGGGTTTCTTCTGAGCTCTTCGAAAAGCAGCATGCTGCTGCCAAGGCCGATCTGTCAGAATTGGGACGCATCTGGGGTGGATAACTGGCCTTTCCTGGGGCTGACTAAAGATAAACTTTTTTCCTAGTAAAGGAAGAGAGGTCGCTGTGACAGATGAAGTAGGCAGACAGCAATGGGTGGCCTCTGGGAGCTCTTTGGGGAAGGCATGACAAGTGAGAAACACAAACATAGGACGTCTGCCTGTGCTTTGAGCTTTCTCACCTGTTACTCATTTCCCCAGACAGGGAAATGACTGAAAGGCCACTTTTAAATGCAGTAGCTGATAATATTTTACATCTTAGGAGCTCATGGGAAAAAAAACCAAGCCAAAACAAAACAAAACCCACGTATACTACCTCTAACACCTTCTAAATATAGGACCAACTTCTTAAGTCTCTACTTGGGAGTTACTCTCTTGAAATGAAATAGGAAGAGGGGGCAGAGGGATACCGGATAGTGCAGAAAACTATCAAGGAAAAAAAATGTTTCCCTTCCCAGGGGATGGGATGCCCATGCTGCCATGCCAGCTATCTGGGCACGAAGCTGTTGCCTAACGGGCTGCGTGAGAGCTCTGCACGGGCTGGAGGCAGAGCACAGCCCACCAAAACCCTGCACCTCTGCTCGGCTGGACCTGCTGTGCCAGGGCCGCACGGGGGACCGCGTGCGACCATCCACCAGCACGTCACCTCGGAGGAAAAAACTCACGCAGGGGCCAGCAAGGCGGATAGAGTATCCACACAGAAACGAGCAAAGCTTTTTGTTCTGCACACACCTCCTGCGTTCCCATTCAGCGCACCCAGCGCAAGTGAGGTGAGGGATGAGTCAAAGCTCTCGCGCCGGATGCGCCTCTCCAAGGGCTCAGCCGCGGTGCTCCTGGTTACGGTGAGATCAGCGCCTGCCTCGCCGCCGCAGCTCTGTGCCGTGCCGTTTCGCCCACGCGCTCGCCCCCGCTGCCTGCACGCCGTGCTCAGCAAAGGAGCCCGCATCCCACCTCCCGTGCCTGCTTCAACCCGGAGCTGCCGGGGAGACGGAGTCACCGCGACGCTTGCCTGGGATCGCAGAGCCGCCCATGGGGATTTATGGAGAGAACCCAAACCGGCGCCAGAGTAGGCTCAGGATGTCCCACAGGAGGAGGCTCAGGATGTCCCACAGCCACAGCGCCGCTCTTGGCCTGGGGATCACATTTGCTCACACGGGCACTGTAGGGATCTCCATGTGGTCTAACAACTCTTCTCTGAGAGCTTCGCTAGAAGAGATGACCCCCAGGCACAGCCTCAGCTAGCAGAAAACACGTCTTTGGCTGAGGGATTCAGGTTTGCCCCTCCTGTGGGCTCCTCCTCTAGCTCGCCCTGAGGAGAGGGCCACGCAGAGCATCGTTTCTGCTGGTACCCCAGTGCTGCGCGAAGGCTACTGGCTTGGGCAGCGGGAGAGCTCTCTGGGGGACAAACGCGGTATGTCCTCGGGGCAGCTGGCTACTAAACCCTCCCCTCCCTGCTCAGAGCGTCTCCCAGAGGACCCCCGGTCACAGCATAGGTGCTTGCAGGGCCCTTCTGCAGCGCCTGTCTCAGCTCTAAGGTTGGTGCCAACTCCTGCAATCAACACCCCTCCTCCAAAGTACCAAAGTGAGGCAAAGCCTGTCAAGAAGCCTGTCAAATCAGCACAAACACAGCAGAGCATCTCTGAGCAGAAAGGCGGGAAGAGGCAGCAATGGGCATGGTAGAGCAAGGACTGGGATGGACAGCTATAGCTTACAGCAGCGTTTCCACCAAACACCCCGTGGTTTCAAACCAGAACCCGTGCATCGCTTGTATAAAAAAGCCCATTGGGACAGAGAAGAACCCAAATGAGAGAAACTCACCAGACTTTCTCTTAACTGTGAACACATCAGAGCAGTATGAATGTTGTTATTCCCTTTGTGAGCTCTAGCTCTAGCACTCACAATAAATGTTATCTCCTGTTTTCCGCAGATTGTCCTTCTGGAGCTGCGGCATCAGATCCCGACCCCATGTGCAAAACACTGGTGCCTTTATCCCTAGCCCTGAGAACATGAAATCAAATGACAAAGAATCCAATCTCAGCTGTCCTCTTCGGGGCAGAACAAGACATGATTTATAGATTTATATACACACATGCCCATCTATTCATCCTCTCAGCAAACAGTTCATGAAGTGTGCCTTAAGCCTTTCTGAATTGGGCAATTCTCTGCCTAGACAATCAATCCCTAACTGAGAGTCTGCAGGGAAAGACATCATGTTGCAGGAATGCTGCAGAAGCTGTCGCATATACTGTTCCCTTTGTTGAGAATAGCATCTTTGCCTTGGATATATTTTTTTTTCCTCCTTAGCCATTAAATTTCATGAAACGGGGCCCAGTTCCAGCAGGCAAGAAGAACATAGCTAGATTTTGCTTCTCCTTTCCTGAAAGGCTGAGAAACCAGATTTTAAAATGTGCTTAGTGGGCGTTTGGTGGGACGAATTCTCTCCCATAGTTCGGCATTTTTGAGATAGAGAGAGAGAAATAGTTACATTGCATATGGTGCCTGGTTTTTCTTCTACAGCAGGTAGCTTAGAGAGTTGCCGCTTCCCCTGCCACGAAAAAAATCATAGTAGTTGTTTTAATTCAAAAAAATTCTCCAAGAGGCTTCAGGTTAGACCTTTTGTCAGAAAGGCTCAGTGCAGAAATTTGTAGAAACTTACCCAGTGCTTGCGCGTAATGAAAAGCAAATTATACCTTGACAGCAACCTAAAGGGCAGGTAGCTCTCTGGGGCATGGCCTGTCTTATTCTCTACAGGATTTCCAGTACATGGCTGGGGCTATTGCGTGCTTGCCTATAACCATAGTAACAATAATAACCCTTCTGAGAAACATCTGATTCATCTCTTACAAGGACTTTAAAACCAGATGTAGCTCCCTTGGACGTAACATGGATGACAGCAGGATTAAAGTCTTTATGCACATTTACAGTCTAACAGCATCATTCAGCATTACTGTTCTTGCAGAGCTGGCAGAAAGGACAAACGGGCAACAGGGCAAGTTTCAATCCTTCCCTGTCCTCTGATGCCACCCATGGCAGTGATGGCCCCAGCAACTGTCCAGCCAAGCCTTTCCTCTGCATCCCCATTATGGGGAAAAGGTGTTGGAGCTTGGGTGGAGAGACCATAAAAACCAAGGGTGATTCCACTGTAACCAGTGATCTTAAACCACTACAGAATGACTGGTGTGAAGACCTGGCTGACTCCACGCACCAGGCATTTGCACACTCGGTTTGCAGGAACACAGACAGGTGGAGACCTCCATGTGCCACTGGGAGAGGGCTAGGAGACCACGTAAGGAACAGGCAAAAGGAACAAAGAAAGATTCCTAATGAATGACGTTCTTGTTTCCATGCATTCTTATTAGCAACATAAAAAGGGGAGAAAACAATTGCCAAGATGTGCTACATCTGCAGAATTATCTCCAAATTAAATGCACATCCACGTTCTATAAAGCATCAGTAACTCTTAAAATCTACTGATCTTTTTTTTAGCTGCCAATTTTAGAGACTTCCCAGGAGATACCGGCCTAAACCTGCTATCTCAGCTATTAAATAAAGAGACAGGATATTTTTATTAAAAAACCCAAAACACCCCCAAGAGACTCAACAACTCGGACTGAAGATAGCAGCCCTGCAGCCATAAAACATGGTTTTTAAAGAGACTCCAATAAATAGCTTCAGTTACTAAATCTTGCTTCTGCGTTGCATATGCTAGGCAAACTCTTCCTTTTCGGTTCACGGGGAAGCCTCTTTCCACCAGCTGGCTGCAGAAATCCATCCTTCTAACCAACACACACCTCTGCATCGCCCAACTTTCTGCTCTGCTTCCACACGGGTCACTGCAGCTCCTGACACGGGGCACCTGACAACATGGGCAGTGAGTGCATCATCCCAGCGCAGCTCATAGCACAGACATCAGTCAAGAGCAGCGCCAGCCCACCTGAAGGTCAGCAATAATGCTGGGGTAGCTGTACGATAAGCCTGGCAATTGTTTTATCCCTGATCTCAGTGACCTGATTTATGGCTATTTACCTACACTTTAACTTTTAACAATTTCTAGTAATGAATCCCAAGGCTGAGACTAACTGTGAGAGCAGGGAAGTTCCCCAGAGCCAGTTTCTCATGGCAGGGCACGCATCCACGTCCGTGCAGGAGTGTGCAGAAAGGGACCTGCGTGCTGGTTCAGGTTCCCCGTGGGTGCCGTTGGGAGGACCGACTGCTCAGGCTGTTCATCACTCAGAGGGCTGTATCCCTGCGGGCACTCAAGACAGTGAGCTTGCACCAGTTAAGACCTTACACCTGCATCTGGTCAGTTTTTCTCCCATATACAAGGCTGAGGTCTGAACCTTGGTGCCTTTTCCTCTGTGATTTGGAGCAGGATACGGGATTTCTCACTTCCTTTGAGAGGCACTTTGAGATAGGCAGCTGAAAGAGAACTACTACAGCACCACGTGGATTTGGGGATGTTTACAAAACTGCAGAAATCAGAGCTGTCTAATGGAGGGAGAACGTTGAATTCATTACGCCCCCAGATGGGGTTTGGGCTCAAAGAAATTTCAGATGACGAGCATGTTATGAAACTTAATAGGACATTAAAGCCTTTCTTTTGCGGTGCCAGAGAACTAGCCTCTTGGCTTGACATTCAACCCTTCCCTTTGCAAAGGCTGAGCCCCGTCCCAGGCTTTGCATGCTCACAAACGAGGACCACACTGGCACGTCACAGCGCATCCGCACCTCGTGAGGCGCACACCAAAGCCAGCACGAGGGCGAGAGGTAAGGTAGTGGCCTGGCTTTTCCAAACCAGCCAGCACCAACGTGCACCCGAGCTGATGTGCACTCCTGGCAGCTGACTTTCCCAGGAGAAGAGTTCAGCAATGTCTGGAAACCAGCTCTTTCCAAAGCACCTCACACAGGCTTATGAAAAAATTGAGACCTCCCCAAGCAGCAATATCTACAAAACATTTCTGTAAGTTTTTTTATGGGTTTTCCCATTTCAGTGCCCAGGCAGCACACACATCCAGAGCGGTGAGGTGAGCCACAGCTCGCCGAGGAGGCCGGCGACATTGGCCAGGGACATGGACTCAGGACGTGGCTTCAGGACACGGCTTCCTGGCCTGACCTGTGAGGTGATGCTGGGACACCTCAGCTGTGTGCACATGAGCCAGGATGGGTCCAGGAGAGCTGCTGCTGCCCCCGGCTGCGCTAAGGAATAGGGATGTGCATGCAAGTGAACTGAACCACGTGCTGGTACAGGGCTGTGTGGGGCTGTCTGGAGCATCTTGGCCAGCTCAGAGATCTCAGAGGTTGCGGTAGGAGCTCTGCAGCTATCAATTTCAGCAGCTTCTTGAAGGAAAGCGGTGTTGATGGGCATAGCATGGGAGAGGCATTCAATCCCTGTATCTTCCAGCTAGTTCAGCTCTTTTTCCCTTGGACCAGCTTCACGCTGGCAAGCAGATATGTGGCTCCGAGTCCCTTGGTTGTGGCGGACAGCTTTCTTCATCATGCACCTATTCTAGCTCGTCTCACTGGTGGGCTCCTTTGGCGTGGATGGGTTTGCTCAGGGTAGGAACTGCACTGAGTTGTGAGATTAATCAACCAAAAATCCATCACTGATTTTCCTATGGCCATGAATGTGCTCTGTGTATTTTAAAACCACATCTATTCTGAACAGAAGAACCCATTCTTGCAGTGCACTTTGTTACTGAAGGGTTTTATTTCAAGAAAAGAGAAAGCAGCATCTATTGTATATCTGTGCAGTGAAAAGGAAGCAATGTCTCACAATACTTGTGAAACCTCTAGGTATTAAAGACAACAGTTTGCAAGACATCACATCTCCACTGCCTGGCAAGGACTGAGCCTGCTGCCTTCACTATGCTCTTGGCTTACACTGGTCCATCCATCACCTGCCTTTTAACTGGCAATGATGAGGAAATTATGCATGCGAGCAGCCATGTGCACCACAGGGTGTAATTCCTAACGTCCCATAGCAAACATTTTTCCTGGTGCTAGCAGGTGTTTCAATCCTTCATCTGGACTTTTACGAACAGTGCTGCTGGGTATCTCCTTCCAGCTGCTCCCACAATCTAGCTGTCAGCTGTGTGCCAACTTAAAAAAAAACCAAAAAAAAACCCACCAAAAAACAGGGAAGGTTTCTGGGGCATCTGGAGCAGCTCGGTGGGCACTACCATGACCCCGCAGCTTGGCCTTAAAGGCTAGTAGAAGGCGATGGCATGAGGGTGGTAACTAGAGCGGCTGCCAGCTCCTCATCTTTCCTCAGACTCAGTGGGTTGTGTTTGTGCTGCAGCAGGCAGCACAGCACAGAGCAATTCATCACGGCCAGGCCTGGGCCACAAAGCTGTAGGGAGGGGTAGAGGAAGACTGGACAAGTGGGTCACTCAGCTACTGTCCCCCCAAGTTCATATTGGTCTAAGCTCTACCCAAATAGCAAGGCAGTGGTACACCCTTCTACCTGCTTCCAAGCAAAGCTGCCCACAGCAAGTAACATCGTGCACAAGGCTTGTCCCTACAGCTCAAAGAAACAGCAGTCACAAGTGCTCAGGCTCTGCCTTCTCAGGAGGGGTTTTCACGACACATTTTTCCCACGCATCTCAGTGCTTCGTAAAATACAAACAAGCCTCAGAGCGCTCCGAGGACGTGGTGACTGTTGTATTGCATTTCTACACTGAGAAACCAAGGCACAGAGATGTCACAGAGCTGGTCACAGCCCACTGAAGTCACTGGGAAAGTCTCCTACTGCTTCAATAGGAATGTGGGTTGGGGCTTCCAGCCTTCTCCAGGCAGGGAAAACCCTGGCACAGAAAGTAAAGTTTGGTGTTGCACAGCCCGGGTAATGGCACCCCGTTGAGCAGCTCTGCCAGGGTGTGAGAGGACTCCACGTTAGGAGGGAACAGGACTGGAGCTGGCTCCCCAGAGCAGCACCACTTCACGCGACATGCATTCTGCATCACGGCAGGAGAGGGCTGGCCCAGTCCCTTTCCATTCACCGTCTACACCCAGCCTGGTAGAAGATATTCATTCCTAGAATCGGTGGGGCTTTATCAGCGGACTTCGACCTACAGCATCTCCCCATGTATTTCACAGCCCTGCTCAGCCTAGAGCTGCAGCACTCCCCTGCCCCGGTCCTGGAAAGGACTCAGGGCTGTACTGTGTATGGAAGGGGCTGCCAGCAAGCTTCACATCAGGCTCCAAAATGACTCTCATCTCTGAGCCATGTCAGTCCCAGCAGCCAGCTCTCCAAAAAAACAAAAGGTCAAACCACATCGTGTGTTCAGCAACACTGCCATCACAGCAGTCTGTAGTGGATGGTATTTCTGGGTCTGCGGCCATTTAATGTCCCCAGCAATTAGAGGCAGAGTCCCGAGTCTCTGAAACAAGGCAAATCGCTGATTAACGAGAAATGGAATAAGGAAAAACAGGACATGGGTTTACTTTTCTTATTTCTTTTGCTGTAATTGTTCCAAATCTGCCCAAGGAAAGCATCCCTCAGGGCTTATCAGAGCAGCCACTGCAAAGGAGAACAAAGGAAACACCAATCATTTCCAGTAAATCAAAAAATGACAAGCTTTAACCTTCAGAAGAGAGCAGATTCCTGCAAAGGGTTTGGCTGCTCTGTCTTTGAGTTTCCTTTTCCCCAGTCCCGGTTTCCTAGCAAAAGTTTCCTCAAACAATAGAGATTGGCATCAAAAGAAGAAAGACAAAAAAAAAAAAACAGCCCTCCTTTCACAAATAGGCTTAAAATGGAGAGACAGGGCTTGTCACCTGGGAGCAATTGGTTACTCTTTGCAGTGTGGCAGCACTGAGGACTCAGGTCAAGCACCGCAGCCCTGTTGTGTGGGTGCTGTACTGTCACACAGGGCAAAAACGTGCTTCTTGGCTTCCTCTCCCTCCCTTTCTATGAGGAGGAAAGATGTTAGGGGACTGGGAAGTGGTTACTCATACCACAGAGCTGTTGCAGAGATCGACTGCACACAGCAGCAGCCCACCACGGGGCTGGTGAGCTGCCAGCAGAGGCCGGGAAGGGTAGATGCAGGCCAGGCATCATGTACCAGGTGCTCAAAGGCGGGCAGAGCCTTTCTCAGACACATAGTGCAGCCAGGCACAAGCTCAGAGAGGATGGGGTGGTCCATGCATAGCTTTGGGAACTGGACACAACCTAACCCTGCTCCGCTCTGGCACTAATTCCACCTGCAGTTTTGCCCAGCTCACGTGCATTAGTGTCCTCAGATATAAAACAGACTTAAAGAGGTCTCCAGAGACAAAAAGAGCTAAATGTGGATATTCTGGCAATGAGGGATTGGCCCAGACACTATGCTGACCCTCCCCTCCTTTCAAAAAACCACGTGATGCTGAGCAGGACTTGCTTCTTATCCATCAGGAGTGAATGCGAATTCAGTCCAACCTGAGGATGTGCTGGTTTAAAAGCCAGTATCACCTAGATGAAGAGGAGTAAATAAACCACACACCTGCACACACACCTGTGACTGTCAGGAAAGACAATATGCAAGGGTAAGGAACCAAGAGATTCCTTGAGAGCTGCAGATGTTAGATACAGCTGGATAATTGCTTGGGCTGCTGTAAACCTATACTCAAGGGCCTCTTTTTCATGGAGGATGCTTTTAAAAACCCTGCAGGGAACAAAGAAAACCTTCCTATCTTACCCACGCATCTTTCCTCACCTAGGAAGAAAACAGGTATCTCAAAACCTTCTTTCCTGGGGAACGAGACGCCACCATAGAGTCACATCCATGGAGAGCGCAGGCGTGTGACAGGTTGGTGCCGTGGACTGGCTGCCGTGGATGACCATGCCTCCTGGCACGTTCAGCCCTGGCTAAGCACGTAGGGGCTGCAGCACAGCCCCTTCCCACCCCATGGCCCTCCACCCCGGCATAGCGAACCAGCTCAGGCGGCCGGCTGCAGCTAAGCACCTGCCAGAAACAAGCTTAGCCCTGGAGGACACGGCAGGCATCCACGAGAGCTGATGAAGCGCGTGTATGATGGCCGGTGACGCCAGTGTCTGCGTGCATTCACCCAGACTTGCTTAGGTGCAGCAACTGCCTTTACCCACGGCTGCTGTCACCGGAGCTCGTCTGCTGTCCTCACCAGTCACCGTTCCCAGGCCGTGCAGTGGGTCACCATGGCTGGGGCGAGCTCTTGACAGGCTCATACCATGCGTGTGGCTCTACCTTCCTCTTGTCCCAACTCAGACCCCTTTGTTTTACCACCTTTTAATCTAATTGGGCAGCTAACGATAGGAGAGATTTGTTCTTGAAACTCACTAGGGAAAATGCCTTAGTAGACTGCAGCTGAAGCAAGAGCTATAAAAGGGTTAGTCGCTGCTCCCAAGAATGTGCACCAACCTGAATAACGGGCTGTGCAGAAGACTCTGCTTAGACCTTTGCTGGAGTCAGAATTTGAGCAGCACGGATGGCTTGGGCACTGTATAGGTAGAGACTCTTGGCAGCACATACAAATGGCTGCTCCGGGCCAGTGCAAAAACCCATGTGCCTCAGACAAGGGACAATTGCTCACTCTTAAAAAGATAAAATCAAGGTGATTATAGCAACGTGGAACTTCTATTATTTTCCCAGTTACCAGAAGTCTTCATTCAAGGGTTCATTTAGCAGAGAGGAGAACTGGTTTACTGAAGTGGAAGCAGGTCATTAAAAGATATGAGAAACTCATCAAGAGAACACCTCAACCACAAATGCTCCTGCCAAACAGAATTGCTACCAAGGCAGATGAGGCAAGGACATCAAAGGCTCGTCTTTGCTTCCCCAGTGAGGCTGTGTCCACGTCTCGAAACAGCCATGGGTTTCCCTAGGAGAATATGACTGCGCTAACGTTGCCTTGTAAACAACTACGCATTTGCCCCCCTTCAGCGAGCTAGGCCATTGTAATTATGATATCCTGAGCATTGATGAGGCCTCGTGCAGCCTGTTTTGCCAGTTCTGTGTTCGAGAAGTGACTCATGAGCACGTTATCAGCTTACTGTATCATGGCCGCTGAAGGCTCCACGCCTGCCAAACACCGGAGCAGAAAACCTTCCCTGCTGCTTTTGCACGGACCCTTCCAGCATACATGGAGATGTTTGCAGAACGTTTTTTCTTTAGAGAGGAAAAGATTACGGTTATGCTCATTGCAGCCATGGTGTGGATTGGGAGAATGAGGACAAAGCACTGGTCAGGGTCATGCTCCATCGGTTATGTAGGAGCACCTCCTCTTCCTCCCTCCACATCTCCAGGAGGAAAGGATTCAAGAACAGCTTACATCTACCCAGCATCATGTTTTGAGGGATGGTTTCCAAAGACACCTGGGCTTCCCTGACCCATTTGCTGCCTGTGTTGATAGTTGGCTGCTAGGGTCAAACTGCTAGAGGGTCATTTCTGTTCTGTGGAGATTGGCCATTATCAGAGTGATCCACCCCACAGACTTCCCCTAGATGGGAGACAGTGACCCCTTCATTAATGCCAGGTTTCCAGGAGGTCGGACAGCTCCAGACAAAAGCTGTTCCCAGTGTTAAAGACACTGCAGCAGGTTGCAGGTTATCTGCAGGAAGGTAGGAAAGACTGGCAAAGCCCCAGAGGTACGGAACTTGAACTTCCTGTGGGTGATTGACCCGAACACAGCACCCATATCTCTACGGTCTGCTCTGATAACAGCCTCGCAGATCCTGGTCCCCCGAAAACCAGCTGCAAGAAGCAAATGTGCAAAGGAACAAAGCTTCCATCCTTTGCTTTGCAGATTTTCCCAGTACCAAGTTCAAACTGCCCATCCTTCAAACTCCATCATCCCAAAAATCTCGCACACCCCCAATATCTGCTGCTCAGAGGCTCTGGATCCGCAACCCTGAACCCTTAACAAGGTCTCCCTGGAATGACATTACTTACACGAATCAATGCTACTCACTGAGCAAAGCCTGCAACAGCAGGCTGCCAGATCTGTTCTACACTCATCTCCTTATTCAGGCAAGGTCCTCAGTGGAGTTTGTGCCTGCGGTCAGTATGAAATTAAACTAACTGAAGTGAAATAAAATCTCAGGAATAACTCAAGCTTATGTAGATAATTTGTTAAAGCACTAAACCAAAGAGGCACTTGCTCACTACAGACTTTGGTTTTTCTCAATAATTATGCTGGAGTTAGCCACACTCCTTTACCTAGCCCTGTTTCTCTGCTTCAGTGAGATCTCACTGAGAAAATGCTGACTTCTCCCCTGCCAAAAAAATTAATGAAAATTAGGTGAATTCTCTGTCAAAATGTTCAACTACAAGAAAAAAACATCCCACAAATAAAACCGAGCATTTGTTCAGAAACTCAGAACCATTGTGGAAAGGAAAGGCTTTTCTTCAGCATTTCACATGCTCCGATATCAACTTTGCTGTTGTAAAATTGCTTCTGCTTTGAAAATGGTCAACTTGCTGAAATTTCAGTTGACTGAGAGCAGAGTTAATTATGCTAATGAGACACCAGGGTACATGAAAAAGCCTCTTCATCAGGTCCACGCTGAAAATCTGTGCAGCTTTGAGGTTTTGCACTATATTCTTGCCCTGCCGTTCCATCAGCTGTTTAATTAATTAGGACAACTTCAAAAAAAACACAGAGAGAGAACAACACAAACCCCTTTGATTATGGAGCCTCCAGGCACGTGCATCGCTCAGCTAACACACCCGTGAGCCCTGCTGTGAACACCACCGCTGACCCAAGCTCTTACAGGCTGCAGCTCTTGTGAACGTTCATAGTCGGTCTAACCCAACAACACTGGTGAAATGAATTCATTGTTCTTTTAATCTTACCTTTTTTTCCCTCCAGGTTAGCCGTAACCCAGGTCACTTATCTAATCAGTTCATGCACTTAAGCACATGGGAGGAGCTGGCATGAGGGCAGGACGATCATCGAGATTGTGTCTTCCCATGGAAGTGGTGGCTTTTGCCCCTCAAAGTGTAGGTAAAACCCTGCCCTTAGGTGTTCTCTGTGCCAGCAAAGGCATCTAGGGCAAGCAGTACAAGAGTGAAAAGTAACCACTTCCATCACACTGCTTCTTCTGGGTGTGGATCACACCCTGCACAGTTTTGGATGGTGTCAAAATAAATACAAATGTTTTTCATTAACCGATTTTTTTTCTCCAAACAAGACAAATTCCCAGTGAATGTGCTCAGGTAGATCCAAAGGGATGCCCCTGAAGTGACTGCACCACATTTTCCTTTGCCTCTGGCTCCTGTGTGTGAAGCGTGTGTCCGGGTTCAAGGCCATGGCTACACACTTTCTCCGGGTTTCCAGTGCCATAAATCAGGGTGGGACATAGCCTGCAGCTACCCCAGCCCACCCTGCCCGCAGTGCTTCAAAACTGCTTTTGCAGGACAGCGGCCATCCACGTTGCAGCAGCCGTCACTAGCAAAGGGCGTGAAGGGCCGAGGCTCAAATGCAGATTCCCAGTGGGAGCTCCATGGCCACGCTCCTGACAGCGCTGGGGGAACTGGGGACCAGCCTGCCTCTCTGCCAGGGCTTCAACACACCCCTCAACACACAGCTAAAATGACTAATATACCCCCCATTTAACTCAGTTTCCTTCAAAGCCCAAGAGGAACCTTTGGAGACCAGCCTGCCTGTGTTTGAGCCATTACCCAAAGCTTTGGTCGGTGTCCTGGGCTCTCTTGCCTCTGCCCGTTTGCATCTGGGTGCAGAAGATGGGACGAAACTGTGAGGTGAGTCAGTCCTCTAGCAGCCATTGTCTCAATCTTTAAAAGGGCTGGCATGGAGAAAGGATCCCTATTAAGGAAATTCTAACGGAGGTGAACCAAAAAGACTCTTCTTAAAATTATAAACAAAAAAAAGTAGAGAGAGAGTGCAGCTGTCATTTTGTATCGATGGAACTCTGGGCTGCAGGAGTCTTTGAAATCCCACCCATAGAACTATTAGTTCTACAGCCTAATTTCTCCTATCCGTATTATTCACATGCTAGTGGCGTTCCCTGTGATTTATCCTAGCCTGACTTTATTTTTCAAATATTCCCTTTTAAAGATAAAAGGCTTTCAGCAGCTCCCAGGTTACAGAGATGCAGTAAAAAGTGACAGAGCAGCGAGAGCAGAAGCTGCGAGTAGCTCGAAGTGTGAGGACAGGCCACTTGTGTCCTCAATAGAGAGCAGACCCTTTGGGAGCACGTGTTGGCTCCTTTGATGTGCCATAAGCATTTCAGATAGGGTTGCATCCAAGAAGAGAGGGCTAGGGTAGCTGCCAGGTTTATGATTTCTAGGATGAGGCTAGTCTCCAAGAACAGTCCCCTTGTTCTCCAACGACCATCAGATGAAGTCACAGAATGGGAGGGGGAAGGGGAAAAGCAAAACAACACACAGAATATTTACATGTATTTAAAGGCCCCAAAAGATGTGCTCAAGCCTCTGTTCATAACTCCAGGGAAGGGCAGAAATTTTGACATCTGGTTATTTGTTTTGTGCCCGCCATGTACTTCAGACTGAAAACTGCCTGGAATTAATGGGCTGAGAGTCACCACTCAGAGACATCAAAGGGCTCTCCTAATGGGGAAGGAGAAAGCTGCAGACTAACCTATTCCCCCTCTCCCCATCAAAGGCTTTCTGCCATTTGCTCACCTTGCCACCAAGAAGAAAAACTAAGATGGTATTTAACCCACACAGCTACTAATTAGGAATTATTTTCTTACATGCTCCTCATCTCTGATGCGCCTTTAATTACAAGGTGGGGCCCTTAGTTCCACTTGTCTCCTCCCAGGATAAGGAAAATTTGGAGAGAGTTAAAACATCTCACCTGGGACAGGTTTCCCATTTTGCCTGAGCCATACATACTTTGTGTGACCGAGTAGTGTATGGACAACACGCAAAGTACAAATCTCCATCTCCATGCCTGACAATTATGGCGTGTACATTGGTGTGTCTGTGCACATGCTTTTGCCTGCATACCAGGCCTGGGTTAACTTTGCTCCAGTTTGCCCCTTTTGGGACAACGATGCGGCTGGAATGCAAGGACTGGAGACAAACAGCAGCACTGGTATGTGGCATCATCCAGCCTCTGCTTCCCTCTCCAGCGCTCTGCTCTCACCCCTGCGTCTGGGCTCCTGGGCACAGGATACAAAGCATTCAGCAGCAGTGCAAGATTCAGATGCTTGCAGCCCCTGCTGCTTCTTCCCACCCTTGTGCCTTGCCAAAACATGCCAACACCTCCTTCTTCACTTGTTTCAATAAAACTGCCCAGGAGTCCTGTGAACCAGAGAAAGAAAACTGGTCCAGCTTGTAGAAAAGACAGCTCTACTCCAATTTGCAGTGCAGGTGCAGTCAGGTAGGCCTTGGCACAGGACTAGGAATAATATGGTGCTTCCAGCAAGCAGTTTATGATATAAATCTATTGCTTTAAATACAATCTGCAGGGCAGCTCATAGTGGCCATGCATGATTTGACTAGGGGCTGCAGAAAATGCTCCCAATGCCAGAGAGACACTGTGCCCAGGCTGTCCTAGCCTGGCATCACCATTCCTTGAAATAAAAATCCCTAACCAGAGTACCTGCACTACAGTCCCTGGGCAGTTCAAGAAAAAGACATTTCCAACCCAAAATCTAAAGACAGAAAAGGCACACTTGGAAAAGGGAGACCTAAACATATCCTTCTGTGGTAGGCAGGATGTGGACATAACCCACAATCGTCAGTCCTTGTTCTTCTTAACCCAAGGCATCCATGCAGCTCTCACTCACAAACCTGGGAGCAGGCACGCGGCTTCTTTTCTGTCCAGCTCCCAGCTGAAAAATTGGGGTTTAGAAGAGGATTTACTGCTATGTCCTACAAAGCACAGTGGGAAAGCTGAGGGTGAGGCCAAGTTGTCACCTTTAAACTAGTCCTAGAAAGGGCCTTTGCCGTAGGGTAAGGTCTGTGCCTACCACTGGGGTTCAGGAGAGTTGGAGGTAAAAGAGGAGGATCTATTGCCTCACCCTAAAGGGGTCTGTGTTCGTGGCACATGCTTCCAGAGCTCCATTGCCTTTTGCAGGTAAGCTTAGAATGGGCTCTTG
The DNA here is from genome assembly GCF_929443795.1 of Astur gentilis. Classification (NCBI taxonomy): domain Eukaryota; kingdom Metazoa; phylum Chordata; class Aves; order Accipitriformes; family Accipitridae; genus Astur; species Astur gentilis. The sequence goes on from NC_064905.1 coordinate 11,417,383, forward strand.
GTATTAAACTTAAGTCTGTCCATGCTGTTAGGGTTAAGACAACATCAGTAACTATGCCAGATCTTGATTTTATCATATTGAGAACTAAACACATGTAATTATCCTATTCTTAACCAAATACTAAATTGAGCAGACTGGCTGCTCTCGTTCTGAGCACTAAGCGTGGATGTAACCCTAACTCAAAGACAGATTAATATGGGTAGCAGGCAGCAGAAGCTGGTGTTTCTAGGGGGTCAGATATTTTCCAGAAAACAGCATTGCCCTCATCTGCATGAGACTTAAGCTGGATAACAGAGTTAACTTTGTATACCTATTTATTGCACATTCTCAGGCTACAAATATGAATTCATGTAAAGCAACAGCGACACGACTCCCACAACAAAGGGGTTTTCCCCCAAAGCATCCCATTTTTAGTGGAATTCGGAAGACCATCTCCTCAGCCAGTTCAATCCATCCCAGCCTGGGAAGTCCAACACCGAGCAGGACAGTGGTGAATATTGGCCATTCAGGCCTGTTTGTGCTGGGGGAGCAAAGGCAGCGCTGCTCTGAGCAAGGCTGGTACCAGACAAGAGCAACTTGGTGGGGAGAAGAGACTCAGTGCTTCTATGCATATGGCTTCTCGTTTTGCCGAGCTGCTTTTCAGACTTGCTAAAGGTACAATATTAAGGCAGTCAGGCATTCAAAAGATGGATAGATAAGCTGAAATGTGTGAAAAAAATGAGTGCTTGGTCTCATTTCTGAAAACAAGACATCTCATGTTTGGCAAGAATATGCACCCAATGTCTCAGATGTTTTCCCTATGCCCATACCTGCTTACAAAAACATCCATGCTGGCTGCAGAGTTTTAGCCTTCCCTCTAGAGAAGAGCCACCAACTCATTACAAAAAAAAACCCCATCCTGCACAATCTTTGTTTCATGTTGCTTTTCCTGTTCACAGACAGAGAAGTTTCTACCTGCCACTCCTAACAAACCCCAACATACCTTCTCCAAGCCATACTAAAAGCTAATACAAGTATCTTTGACCTTAACCCTTCCATACACTATTCAAGCCTTTGCATCGACCAGCAAATAAAACTGTCTTCTGGATGCCTGGAGCATCTTTGCCCTTTGGGAGATATATCAGAACCGAGAAGCAGCAGCTTACGAGGGACACATCTGCACAGCTGTGAGACAGCAGGAGCACAGAGATCACTCGACTTCAGCCATAGGCGAGGGTCTATTGGCAGTCATGTGCATCACAGGATAAACTCCACCAAGTTTCACAACTCTTCACATAATGGCAAGAAGTGGCTATACGATACTGAAATAGTGTAACTATCTGGGTTTTCAACATGAAATCTATTTTGGGACCTAGGAGGAGGACTCCTTAACCTTCACTCTTGGAAAGAATTGTTGATGATCTCACTGCACGGCTATCAGTGTCCTGGGCCAAATAATCCTTATGGTCTTGGACTTCTGATCAGCTAACAAAGCAGATGCATGAACTAATTAAAGAAGCAGAGCCTGTGTTTTCTGCTTCTTACAGCTCTATATTCAGTAGCTGGTACATGACACCTCGTGAGCTGATGCTTGTCTGTCTGTGATCTAAGATGAAAGAAACATTCAGCAAATAATCCAGGGGGATGGGAGACTAAACACTCTTTGCTAGGGCTGTTTCAACATACGGAGAAACAAAATCAATTGCAGAATTGCAGATTCACGGGCAGTAGTTCTCAGGAATGCTCTTAGGAAAATAAGCTGATCTCTTCTGGATGGAAGTATTTCATACCTGAGGTGACATCACCTGGAATTTATAATCCAATTTTGCAAGAGGACAGACTCTGTGACCAAGTTCCATAGGCCTTTTCAATCTTTAATTATGATAGCATATTTAATCCTGTAACATTTCACAGGAGGCAGGCAGGTAAAACAAAGTTGCCTTGGCTTAACACAGAAAAAAGAGCACATGTGATTTCAACGCCACTAGCCTGTTGCTGTTTGACTTAAGTGCTCAAGAAATTATATAAAGTTACACATGAGGAACATCATTAAAAACAAAGCAAACTAACCTGTAATTTAGAAAAGAAACCTTCTCTTCCCTGAGTTATTTATTAACCAGTTAAGAATCTGTCAAGGCCTTCTTAAATATTAGCAAACAGTTGTTGAGATCAGGACAGAATCCCAGACCAAACTGCACGATTTAATGACTTGAGAGTCTGAAATTTATTGCTCTCCTTGTGCAAACACTGATCTGCAGCTGCACATAACCACCTAGCCCCCAAATCTCCAAGAGGAGATCAGAGCTTGGGGTCCTGCTCTCTACAAACGCTGCTGCAAGGGCTATTCCCAACACACTAAGGTGACAAAGGAATAAAAAAGCCATAGAACCCTAAGGCAGACAAACACGCAGCAAGGATGATATTCCCATACACCCACTATTGAGAAACATGTTTGACTGAGAAAGATGTATGCTATTGTCCATTTTAATATAGAAAATATACCACTTACCTAGCAGGAAGACAACAGAAATTATATGCATGGTAGAGCAAGCATTAGGGGAAATAATGACCAGGAAACCAAACTTCTCAGCTTAAATGGTCACAGATGCTCATGGTTGGGGAAGAAAAACAATGAATGGCAACTGAGAGCAGTGACTCTCCCATGCCAGGTGTGCACCCACCTTCTCCATCACAGCTTGACTCTCAAATCTGCTCAGGAGCAGCAAGTTTTCCACGACTACTTCAGAGCCTGGAAAAAAAGGATTGCCTGAAGCAGACATTAAGAGTATCATGTTGTGAGCAGTGTTGGATAAAGTACAGCCACTCTGTGAAAAAAGCAAGCATGTGAGTTTGTATCACAGCTTCTGGAGAGGTAGGTACTCCTGCTTGTCCCTGACACCCTGCAGATGCTTTTGAACCTGGTGTCTCATCTCTTTTTGTATTCTCTAGACATCCCTCATATCAGGATACTGGAGTCTTTAGGAGAAGCCTGCGCCTGGGTACATGTATCGTGCTAAATTTTCCTTATGGCTAAAATTTAAATGCAAAGTAAAGTCATATCACCAATAACCAGATCACACCTCACGTGGTTCCACAACTGAGACGGTCTGAAACCACCCCACAGAAATGGTGCCTGCACAAACTGCTTTACGCAAGGGTTGAAACAGGGAAGATTGAGCAAAGGCTCCCCACGGAGCTGCCCTCCACCAGCTGCAGTGCCACGCCATTTGCTCATGAGTGAGGACCACTTTGGCACCAGCTCGTTTCCACCAGAGCTCACTGATGCTGCAGAATGATGGATATACATCAGGGAGAAAACCCAGCACCCCCCTGCTGCTCATGGGCTCGGCTCCTTACCCTCCGTCACATCCTCCCCACTCCTGGAAGAGTCTCTCCCTGCCAGCCTGCCATCTGCCACTGCTCCAGCCTCTTCCCCAGCCCTCCTTGCCCCAGTTCTCCTGACATCCCTCCCCTCTTCTTCGCCACAGATCACTGCAGACCATTGCTCTGTGTCTTACTGCTTCCCTCTCTAAAGGGCATTGCAACCAGAGTTTAACTAACTCCACATATAGTTGGGACTCTGGGTCTATTTAAGAAGTTATATGGATTAAACTCCCCTACTAAAGCTTGATGTTAATACTTCTCAGGAGATGCCCAGCTGTGCTCTGGGGAACATCCCTGTGGGCAGCATCTGCAGAGATGGAAGAATCTGAGAGCCTGACAATGCAACCAATTGGCCCAGTTTCATGTCGTGTACAGTAATTGCTTGCATGAGTGGAAAGAAAAACTAAGTGCAATTTGTTTATCACCAGACGTACATCTCTATAAAATAAAGGGACTCAGTTGAATACGAGACTCCTTTGGGCAAGGACATGGCATTTAAGTTATGTCTGTGGGCACAAAGCACATGTCTGATGTACTAATAAAAATAAAGATGTTCTCTTAACCATTATCTACAAAATGCAAAAGAATCATCATTGCTGGAAAGCTGTGTTTTGACATTTCCTTTCCTCTGCCTCTCTCATGGGTATCCTTTGGGCTGGTCCCAAATTAAATCTGAAAAACATTCTCTGCTTCTTCCCTTTTCAACCTCATCTTAGCATTTGGAAGTTTCTGTCCTCCCTGTGGGGCATAAATGATCTTTGACACGCACGCCCTCTTCAAAGCCTGCATTATGGCAAGGCTAGCTGTCATGCTGACTGGTAGAAATCTGGTTTACTTTGTTTTGTCCCTAGAAATTTCAAGCAATGCTATGTTTTGGTCACTGAGAATGCCTGTGGTAGAAAGCTGAATTTTCACACAGATCCAGCTGTATCTGAAAACTAATGACAACAATCTGGAAGGAAACCTTGCTGCAAGTATAACTGGAAGAATCTCAGGCAAACTGGATCTTTCAACACAATAAAAACAAGCCAACTCCCAGCTGCAGGTGGGGATCAGATAAGGAAAAAATATTATGAGTAGAAAAAGCCTTTACATCATCATGATTTTTTTTAGTATGGTTATCTTAGGCTTCACCTCCAAGTGGGCATAATCAGTTATCTCTACTTTCAGGATCCATCGGCTGAAAAATGCCCAGCCACCCTCCTCTCAGAAAATGGGTTTTCTTCCCCACCATCTGGAACACGCACTTCTGAACTAGGAACAATTACTCTTTTCCCCATTGATTTCATCCCTTTCTACTTGAAAAAAATCAGCTTGTGCGACTTCCTTTCTCTCTTAGGGGCCACGTGCCAGAACAGCTCTGCCTTGTCCATCTCCTTTTCCACGAGCAGCAGCAACACTTCCCATCAACACTAACAGCAGCCTGGAAACATGACTTCTTAATTAGCAAGGCATGCTCTGCTATGCTCACTGAGGAGAGCATGAATTCCACAGGGTCCCAGTGACACCTTTTTGGACTGCTGTGATGGTCAGGAGAGAGCACACCAGGTCAGGATGCTCTCCTTGCCTGTTCTAATTACAGAACCTGTAAACTGCTGAAATCACCCCGTTGTATTTTTCCTGCATCTTGGATCGTCCCCTGAAATAGAGTCGGTGATTGGGAGTTAGTTGTTGTGGAGGAATAAGGTGATATGAAATCCAGCTGACAATTTCTTGTTAGTTTGGTAAGCACATGCAAAGTGTCAACCCAGAATAAAGGAGGGGAGCTATTGAGTAACAAAGAAGTTGTTTTTACAGCCATTTTCTTAACAGTTGCCACATCTTTTATGCACAGTTTCCTCCAGGCTCTTTATTGCTCTGCTCTATGTGATTGTCGCTCCCTAGTTGCTGCCGTCTCTCACACAAATACCCACACGAGAACACTTGTCTACCTTAACATCTCTCTCCTTCATAAATGCCTTCAAAAAAACAAGTTTCTTTTTCACTTACTCTTTGCTTATGGGTAGTCATCAGAGACGTTTATCTTAAGCTCCTGCTTCTCAGCAGCCATAGACATGCCTGGAGCAGCTGGTGGATTTGGCACTCAAGTTTGTCCGGTGTCACTCACTCTTCCACGTGGAGCCCACCTATCCCTTACTACAGCAAAGCATGAGGGTACAGGTGAGGCAGCACAGCCCCGCGCCAGCCACGCTAGACGGCAAATGGTGTTTGGGATGTAACTGCTTGAGAAAAGGGAACAGAGAGTAGGAGCTTCTTCGCAGGGACCCGGCTTCTTCCCCAGATACTTCTGAAGAAAGCACCAATGTACCCACCTTTGCCACCTGCTGAACTGTTCAGTCTCAGGGGAGACAGCATCTACCACCACCCCACTGTGTAATTAGCTGATGACCTCAAGCATCAGTTCTTGGAGAGATATTTTAGCTACCACAACTGTGATTCTGCTCTTGGGGCAAAATGTGACTTCAGCTACATTTGTGCAACTTCGGAGATGGAAGTACAGCACAGATTTACAAACCATAAAATCCTCATTTGTAGAATATATTTCAGAAGACACTTTCACTTTCCTTTTCCCTCTCTAACTTTTATCTCAGCTTCCTCGGGTTCATTCATGTTCTCTATATATGAGACATACCTGTTCCTGGGGCTCCAGACTACCTTCTCCAGGTGAGATCAGTCACACTTTTCTAGGGCACCCGTTATTTTATTTAAATCAGGTTTTTCAGAATAACCATCAATTCTGTTTCGTTAACTGAAAATACATTTTATTAGCCATTGCCTTTCAGCTTTCCCGTGGGCAATGCTGAATGATCCCGAACTGGTTGGGGTTTGTCTCAACATGAGCTACCACTCAGTTCAAATATTCTTCCTCAAAAAAAGAACTCACCATTGCATTCAGCGAAATAAATCATCCCATTGACTCCAGGGTACCCACACACACTATGCATCTGGCTCTGCTATTTGCTAGCTAGAAATATGGATGGACAGGTAAAAGGCACATGACTTCAAGGCATATTGATAATAGCCATCAACTTGTATGGCTCTTCTCCTTTACTAGAGTTTGTTTGCTTCATGGCGGTAAGCGTTAAAAACTTCATCATCCTCTACATAAAGTCTTTGGGAGATGAGGATGCTAATGGAACAAAGATAGAAAGGCCAAAGTTTCAATTTCCAAAGTCTCACAGTTCCTGAGGACAGAGTCTAAAACCAGTTGCAGCCCACATCCTGCTCCCATTCCATCAGGATTAACCCCAAGAAGTCTTCTGGTCACTGGAATCACCTTTTTTTTTTTTTAAACAGCAGGAAAAATGAAAAGTGGGACCAATGTCAGTGAATTTCCACTATTTTCCTGGGTGCTGTTAGAGGTTAATTCATGGATGTGGGATTCGAGAATACCAGACCAATCACAGATGCAATCTGCAGGGTGAGACTGGAAAGGAAGGTTTAATTTACAAAGCTGGCTGCCTCCGGGAGCTGACCTCCCATTTGGATATCTGCTAGCTACATTGGAGGGTAGCAGACTGGGCCTTTTTTTGGTCTGATAGCACGGTGAGGAAGTATTAAGGCAAAGAAAGCCCACAGCTGTTGTGACAGAGACGGCAGAATCTGGAAAAGCAAGAAATCTTCCCCTCTCATGCCCATCCAAAATGACTTTGTGCTCATTAAGTCAGATTTTGCTGACAATTTCCAAAAGCATGGGCTTACATGGGGGACACTAGGCAGAGATGCTCATCACCTCACTGCCTTAGTCACATCTGACATTGCTTATGAACCATAGGATTTTACAAGGCAATGAGAGCTAGTCCTAGATGATCTCAGACCTTTCCTGATTTCTTCACTAAGATAAAGCTGTTTCGATGTTACTGATATCCCTGACCTATGCCCCTATACAGGATGTTTGAATGGCTGTGCAGCCCCATGAACTGCTGACCCTACCTTCTCTTTTCATGAGCCTTAGTCACTTTATTGTAACACAAGAATTCGTGATTCAGTTCACGGATCTGTACAATTGTGCAAAGCAATCGGGAAGGTTTGCTTGAAACTATGTAATTGCATCATGCACCCTACAATATTATGATTCACCAAGCACCTGGTTTAATGATGTTCGGATTTTAGCCTTACAAACGCCTGTACATCCAGTTGCAACCCTAGGTTGTCTGTTACTGCACAGGGATATTTTCTGTTATTTGAAAGTGGATCTAGATCTCAGTAGATCTCTCTCTAGATCCTGGTATTTTTATGGCCCTCTCTGCCTGGTACACCATAAACTTCTGGCCCTGTATGTATCTTGCTGTATGCACCTCACAGTGTTAGCCTGTTACTGAGACCTTTCCCACATCACTACACGCCAGCCTGCTCCATATTTGATTCTGCACTGCCACTTTCAAGGTGTTCAAGCCAGGTTTGGGTTGAAACCACCAGACAAGAAGCTATGGTCAGGAAACCAAATCACCTTAAAGCATTAATCACATGGAAAGAATACTATACTCTCTCAAAAGCAAACGAACAGCAATAAAACCACTGAGGCCCAAGAATACAATTAACTTGCATTTAACATACACATGCATTTGCCAGAATCACGCAGCCATGCAAAGCTGACATACCTTTTAGACCCTCTGTTAAGGGTCTAAAAACCCAGACCTAAACTCAGAGAGCAGTTTGCAGATTGCAGGCTATTCTCTGTGTTATTTTTACTTGCTTTCTAGTAAGACAGATCTTCATCCATCAAAAGAAACCCCAGTTCTGCACATATTTATCCCTAATCCCCTGCCAGGACTTCAGAAAGCGTTGCTGTGGAGACTGGCAAATGGTCACGAGCTCCAGCATGGCACAAAAAAAAAGGACTAAGGTTGTGCCGGCCACCACTCTGGCTGCCATGCCCGCTGCAGGTTGTAAAGACCAGCCTGTTGGGAAGGAGGTTCTGGGCTGATAGGTGGCACATGGGACCGAGCAGTGAGGACAGCTACCCCTGACGCAGCTGGGCAGAAAGAGTTGCTCTCAGGTGGCCCCATCAGAGGCCCAGGGCTCATAGTGGGATAAAAGCTGCACAGCTGCAGACCAGAGGTCTGAGCTAACACCCCTTGAAGTTAACGCCAGGCTTTACACGGGCTTCACTGTGCTTTGAATGAGAGCAAAAAGGCAGATCCTCTCCTTCACTCCAGTGCTTTGAATTGCCAGACTTTGTGGGGAAGGAGAAACCTGATTAAATTCCCTGTTAGGAAAGAGACCAAAGGAAACACAGGTTCTGAAACCCTCTCAGTCTTTTGGGTGAAGGTGCATGTCTTTACCTCTGTGATGGTATTCAGATATGGAAAAGGAAAGGGAAGAAAAAAAGATCTTCTTTTAAAGAGTCATTTCAAATCAAGACCCATGATCTTGTTACCAAGGTATTTAGGATGTTAAAGAAGACAGACTTCTGTGGGTGGAAATGAGCAAAAAGATCAACTGAGACTCCAGTTCCGTGTAGCTGTCTTCAGCAGAATATAGCATGAGAAGTAAAAAAACTCCCCATGCAAGAAATACAGAAGATGAAAGCAAGCTGGCTAGGGAAGAGAATGACCCTGACACCAGAAGATCATCTGCTCCTTAACAGTAGGCTGAAAGCTGCACAACTTCTTTTTAGGAATTGCCATAGACTAGGAAGTATCTCAAATGACCTAAAAATATATATAAGCATATATGCATATATATATATACACACATAGAGAGAGGCTATATATAAGGACAGATCCCTGCAGCCTTTAAGGCTTAGAGCCAATTCACTTCCTGCTGTGCTCAGTCATTGAAGCTCACCAGCACTCAGGACTCCAGACTTGCTAAAATTGGGTAGCTCCAGATCAACATCTTAACTAAATCCTATTTTCTGAAGAAGCTGAATACATCTGGGACCTCAGCTGAAGAGCCACTTCTTGGTACACAAGAGTAGCTCATGGGAACCGTGGGCTCCATCTTGGATGTTCCTAGATAAAGGATGCACTCTACAAAATGGGATCTGTTGCTTAGGTGAAACTCAATTTCACCTTAAAAGCAGAGGCAGCTAACTTCTACTCTATATCATAGGAGCAACCTGTGAGTCCCCTGCAAGCTAGCTGATGCAGCCCTGCCTCACGTGGGTTTGGGGTTTCCCTAGCTCAGTTCATGGACATGTTTCAAGACCAGGGCAGCATAGCCACCAGGCTGGGTCCTGAGGCAGCTGCAAAAGACCAAAACATCAATAGGTCAAAACACACCCAGTCACAGACTCATTTTCAGTGATGGGCTTGCTGTTTTATTGATTATTCCAAACCCCAGCTCCTTAAAGTCCAAATTGTTGTAATGGAGCCCAAACTGTGCTACTCACAAGCCCAGTGGAAGACTATATCAAGTTCTTCCATGGTTATTAATGGCACTGGATCCAAACAAGGGCTACTGATGACATTTACTTCCTCAACACAAGATTTAGTGAGACAATGGGGCCTTTCTGCAGCCTTATCAGAGCGCTACTGTCAACAGCAGCAAGGGTAGGCAGAGGGGTAGAGAAAAGACCCTTGCAACCACCTGAAACTTTTCTTTATTAGCTCTGCCCTTCAGACATGCTGGTCATTTCTTCTCCAGCACAACCCTAGCCCACCCAACTCTACTCCACTGTGAGCAGAGGACTCTTTCTCCCTCACCCATCTCTAAGCTTTGTGTATGGCTTTTTTTCTCTGCATTTATCACTCGGGTGTGACAGCACATAGATCCTATTGCCTGTGTGAGCTGCTGTGATTCCTCCCTCTGACGGCAGAAATCATGGAGCTGAGAGGGGATCCCTCCAAGCGAGCAAGCCAACACCTCCACCCCCACGAGTCTCTTCCTCAGCAAAACCAGGCAGGTGCATCCCTGCATGCCTCTGTACTGCACAGCAGCGTCTTTGCAAATGCACAGCCCTGCCACCACTGCTCTCCATAGAGCACAAAGCCAGGTTTTTTCAGCCCTGAGGGACATCCCCCCCTCACCCCCAGGGAGGTGCCACAAGAAGTGAGGACGAGGAAAGACACATGAAGCAGATGACAACCTCATTGGTTTTCAACCTACAAATTCTGCGATCCTCAGGTCTAACAGGAAGGAGAGTCTCTGGTTCCCTTAGTTCCCAGCCTGACAATAACACTGACATAATTTCCCCCCCCTATATTTAGTGGCCAGTTATCTGGCACTAACATGTGCTGTCAGGAGTAGCTCTGTTAGATGTCAGAACAGTGGGTATGTCAAGTTCTCCTCTGGTTGGTTGGTTGGGGTTTTTTTCCCTCTTCCCTTCTCCCCAAAACACTCACACAGTTTCTTGCAAAATAATTTTATCTCCCTCCTGGGCAATGCTATCAGCTGTCATCCAGCATCATGTGCTTCTGCCTTCACTGGATCACTTACACACCCCACACCACTTTCCCCAGGTCTGTCACAATTATTAAAACCTCGTAACAAGCTGCTTTGCATTTAATCCCATCTGTCATCAGATCCTGTTTAAACACCAAGAATTACCACTTTAATGCAACTACTTCCTAAGACATGACAGCTTTCTTCCACTGATCTCAAAGCATTCTCTGAGCCCCTTTTCTCTAGGTGATAATTGATAGTCCTGATTTCGGCTGGGGTAGAGTTAATTTTCTTTCTAGTAGCTAGTATAGTGTTATGTTTTGGATTCAGTATGAGAAGAATGTTGATAACACACTGATTTTTTCAGTTGTTACTAAGTAGTGTTTATACCAAGTCAAGGATTTTTCAGCTTCTGATGCCCAGCCAGCAAGAAGGCTGGAGGGGCCCAAGAAGTTGGGAGGGGACACAGCCAGGGCAGCTCACCCAAACGGGCCAAAGGGATAGTCCATAGCATGTGACATCATGCCCAGTATATAAACTGGGGAGACTTGGGCAGGGGGGGCAGATCACTGCTTGGGAACTAACTGGGCATCCATCAGTAAGTGGTAAGGAGTTGCATTGTGCATCACTTGTTTTGTATATTCCAATTCTTTTATTATTATTGTAATTTTATTATTATCATCATTATTATTTTCTTCCTTTCTGTCCTATTAAACTGTCTTTACCTCAACCCACGAGTTTTACTTTTGTCCCCCGCATCTCTCCCCCATCCCAGTGGGTGGCGGGGGAAGTGAGCAAGTGGCTGCGTGGTGCTTAGTTGCCAGCTGGGGTTAAACCACAACATTGATACACAATGAAATAGGGCAGCCCAACCAAAACAAACAACCCAATGGCAGGAGACACAAGAGACCCAGCTGAGATATCCCAGCCTTGACTTGTAACTAGTACATCGAGCTGCCTACAGTACGTAAGAGCACCTCTCTGTTTCCATACAGTAGGATGCAGATAGGATAATAGCACATAAAATCTGGAAACACCACAGGTCAAAGTTTGAATGCATGCACCAGTGAGAACACCACACCCTTTTCACGTCCAGAGAAGTGATGTTAGCCCACACAAGCACTCCCATACTGCTAGAGAGTCTATCCGAAGCCTGCAACGCAGGCTGCAGCAGCTAAGCCCATTTGGGATCCCTGTCCCTGTGGCAGTGCATAGGGCAGGTTGCTAAAGAAGCTAATAGCATATTCTTTTGTAAAAGAGGATTTAAAAAAAAAAAAAGGGAACCTGCATTTGTTATTATCCATTAAATCTACTGGAGCTACCTTATGTGCTAAATATTCTTATCCTGAAGATCTTACCAGCTAATTAAAGACGATTGATGAAGTATGATAGAAGCAATGTGTTAGTACATGCAAACTACAAATGGAAAATTGAGGCAAAGAGAGTATACATACATATTACCTACATGAAATACAGAGAGCACATGAAGTTCTGTGGGACAGGACAGAAAGCCAGCCCCATTCCTTCAGATCAAAACACTCTTTCCTCTCTTTGAAACTCTGCACTAGAATGACATATCAGCGATGTCCTCCTTGCCAAACTAATTACCTGCATTGTAATGCAGGCCAACAGATTTGAGGAGTCCAGGATTACTATTGGTGAAACTGGTATCTGGTAAGTACTAAAACTTGGAAAGTTTTGCCAGAAATACAGTGGAAATTGTCCCAACAGAAATACTGGCCTGGGGCCACTTTTGGAATTGAACTTGAATTGAGCTTTCTAGAGGGCTTATTTATACTTACATGGGATGATGACACCAAACACTGGGATACCATGAGAGAGCTGGTTCTCATGGAGTTTTCCATCCTACATTTAGGATGTTCATTCAATGGTCTAAAGTCCTTTGAAGGAAATCCAAATCTGTACCTTTTGGGTTTCCTCCAGCAATCAGCAGGAGAAATAGGGAGAGCTCAAGTTACAACTACAGTTCCCAATACTCCTTCCAGATGAAAATGTCCCAGTTATGTACTTAAAAGATTAAGTCAGAACCTGTGTATTGTAACTTCAGGCAAGGAAAGTTCAGATTCATGCTTGGCTGTTCAGTCCCTATCCTACTTATGTTTGTGTATTAATTATTATGCATACTCAAAATGCTAGGCACGTAAGTGTTAGATGCTACCGCAATGAAATCCTTGGCATCCGTACCACTGGCCATAAATCTTGTGAAAAAATTCCTTGTGATTTAGCTCCTACTTCCAGTCAGACTGGAATTCCCACAGGACAGCGTCTGTCAGGAGCTTGACATCAGAAATTGCAGATGGTTATGAAAATGGAAACAACTTAAAGAAAAGCCAACCTAGTTTTATTTTTTTTGGTTCAGACTTCTCAAGAGATTCAGGTCAAGGCTGATTCATAGGTCTGGGCTCGTTCCTGCTTTATCCAAATCTGCTTGCCCTAAGCATGGCAAAAGGGCTGGATCCTACTTTCACTGACTTCAAAAGAAGATCAAGATCAAGCCCAATAAGTCATATTAAAAACCACAAAACATGTTAGATCGTTGGATTCTGGTTCATCAAGCCACATCCTAAACAAGACTCCATCCATCTTCAACAGCGTTTGGACAAGACAAATCATAGTTTGATATTTAACCAACCTATTTGATGGTTCAACAGCAAAGCTCCTCTCATCGCAAGCAATGCCGAGTTGCCAAGTTTTAAACAAGACCGCTGTGTACAACCCCTGTAACGCAGAGATGGGACAGGACACAACCTGTTCCTCACCGTGCAAGCCTTTTGCACTGCAGCATCAAGCTCGTGGGATCTTTCCCTGCGGAGGGAACGACCCTCTCCCCTACGGAAAGGCGGGGAATTAGGTGGCACCAAGCCAGGAGAAGGATTTGGCGGAGTGGCTGTGGGGCAGGTTCGACCAGCTTGATGCTGAAAGACAGAGAGAAAGACGACCAGCTGGCAAGCGTGTGTAGGTGGGGAGAGTCATGTTGTCCGTTGTTTGCCAAAGGGGCAGAGAATAACACATGTTCCTGTGTCTCAGTGGAAGGGGAAGTTCCCAGAAGCTTGCCTCATCTCTTTCTATTCTTAACCCTTCTCTGGCACCCTCGCAAGTCTGAGTATTGGTAGAGGAGCTGCTCTGCAGAGGAACAATTCAGAAAAACCAGTCCTCCCCAGCCTGGCAGCGAGCAGGCCCTCTTTCTCTCTCCAGCACCGGAAGGGCAATAGCCGAAATGGTTTTCCCAGTATGACGCCACGTGGATGGGCCCCAAAAGCCTTGTTTATAGAGAAATGGGCTACGGATGTAAACAAGTCACAAGTGCTTTCCGAGCAGGGTCCTTGCCTCGGCCAGAGCCGTGGGAAGCTCTCTCCCCTCCATCACCCAGCTAATGCTCCAGTTGCCGGTCCCCAGCTCAGTGAGCTATCTCATACATCGCAAAGACCAATACAGTGTTTCAGAGAATGGAAAGACTCGGATAAATATTTACAAAACCAAAGGAAGGTGCACTGGCTCCACACTTTGTCTAATCCAGTGCAGCATTGTTAAATGGAAGATGTTAAACTGTGCCCAGCAGCGCAAGAAACCTTGTGTGTGAAGGTATATCCATCCCCTGGTCACAACTACTGTCTGTAGATATCTAAAGGTCTGATTAAATGTGTCCATGTCCTAAAAGTCATTCTGGCAGCATGGATCCCATTTCTCATCACGCTTGTTCCTCTGTCCCCTGGGCCGGGGCAGCTTTTATCCCACAAGCACAGTTCTTGCTGACCTGGCTTTGAGCAGAAGTAGGACTTGAAGGTCTCCAGAGGTCTGCCAAACCTGGAGAACCTCTGCTGCTGTGAATCACCTCCAGGTACTGACTTGCATCAGTGCTAGAGGGATGCAAACCCTCAGGTCTGAGGTAAAAAAAAAATCCTAAAACCTATTTAAAATTCCCATGGCAAGAAAGAAGATTTCAAAGCAACAGACTTGAAAGGGATTTTGAAAGAAGATTTTTTTTTTTTTTTCTAGGAAGCAAAAATTCTTCTCTCTGTGCTTTCCTCTGCATCATTCCCAGGTCACCACAGTAAGAAACTCTCATTACAGTCAATTTGACTACAAGGGCTGGCACAGTCCATGCTCTACTCCACCTCATGTTTGGGACACCTGTAAATCCAGAGCAGAGACAAGAGGTCATTGCTCTTTCCTAAATACCCAGCTGCAGTGATCAGTGAAGCTAAGAAAAAGCTGCAGCAGGATTGAGGGGAAAACTTCACTCTGCCTTGGAGGATAATTTGTACAGGAGCCAGACTGGCCTTCAGGGGCTGTGATTTTTCAGTCTCTGGGTTAATCCTAGCTTCTTTTTGAAATTGAATGGAAGTTTCCAGCATTTGTCATTCCAGCTTGGAAAATGTAAACTGATCCCTTCGTTGGTTTCTTCTAAAAAGCTTGGAAAACTTCAGCTTCCTGAAAATTAGCTACCAAAGCTGGGAGGGACAGGAAGATGGGGATGGCAGATTGGAGCACCATTAAAAAGTTAACAAATACAAAAGCCCTTTTCATCTCTAGACCCGAAGAAAGTTTACAACAGATTCTCTTCCTCCACTACAGATGGAAAGCAAGGAGAACCTGGCAGCGCATTGAGGAGGGCCAGGCAAGGTGCTGGAAGAACAAGAAGAGGACCCATTCCTCTCGCTCCCTGCATCCACTGCCCAAAGCCACACCAGACCTAAGGAAGGAGCAGGAGAAGACCAACAAACCAGATAGCCATGGACTCAAAAACTACATCAGAGGGAGCTGGAAGAAACAGAAGTGGATAGATAGATAGAGGGTAGGTTAAAGTGACCCTCTGTCCCATCCCCTGGCACAGCAAAAAAAAAGCTGTGGCAATGCAGCAAGGCTGTGCAAAGGAGCTGGTGAGGTCTGGTGTGCCTGTGCTTGTCCTGCTTGGGGGTGAGCGTGGCTGAGGGAAAGAGAAAAACAAGGTACTGAGGAGGGTACAATTCTCTCCAGGTTCACACGTAGCAACACTGCAAGTTTCTATAGCAACACCAGAATTATTTTTAGCATTAGTCATATTTTAACAGTAGCAACCCAACATGGAGCTGGGGTGGAGGGCTGCATTTCACCCCTCCACCACTTTTTCCTTTCCTCCTGGTGATGCAGAAGCACACCCTGACAACTGTTTAAGTGCATATACGCAAACCAGCCAAGCCTACAAATAAAAAGCTGAAAGGGGAGGGTGTCAGGCAGAAAAGCCCCCCCCCTTTTTTTTTCCCTGTGAGACTCCTTTGTTGATGTCCCTTCAGTGGGGGATCAAATCCCTGGTGAGCTGTAGTCCCCTGATGACAGTGGGGCCAGACACCCAGCCCACAGAAGACATTTTCAGGGTGTTCTTGCAGCTCCTTTCGGTCTGGGTGCATTCTATAAAAATAGTGGGGAGGAGAGAGGAACCACGTGTCTTTTTTGCCACAGTGTGCCATGGCAGCAGCCTAAGGGCTGAGCGATGGCTGTCACAGGTGGGCTGTGTACAGAGGGGCGCTTCTCCATCACACTGGCTGCAGGCATTTGTGGCAGGAGGGGGTGAAGGCAGCTTCTAGGCACAGGAGGGTGCAGAGTGAAAGAAAAGGTGCAGAACATCTTTCCCAGCACTGGGGGCATGGGGAAAAAATGCCCACACCACCGAAGTGCCCAGGTGCGCTGCCTTAGAGAAGCGGAACAGTGGGATCAAGTACAACCTGCAACTAATATCTTTGATACTGCAGATATACAGAAGGCCAAACAGATACAGCTTTTTGGCTCTATAAATGAGCAAACATCTTCCACGATGCCAGTCCCTATAGCTGTCAGCAGGTGACCAATTCCTTAGGCAAGTTTGGAAATTTTCTTTTTTTGTTCTACAAAACCCAGCGCAGCACAAATGACAGCCTTGCTTAACTGTTACAGGAGCCAGTGACAAACAGAGCATATCCATGACAGTCTTGGCCAGGCAAAAGCAGGAATACAAATTATAACATCTCCTAAGTATCTGTTATCCACCCACACACCCACAGACAGTTCCTATTGCCACTCAGAACAACCCAAATCATTAGCAATAAAAATGTGTGCAATGGTAATTGACAATTTCCCTTGCATGCAGTTTCTTCCATGCAAAGAAAAGACATTGGTGCTTCACAATTCATATTGCCACTGAATTGCAAGCAGCTTTTCCTGGGGTTTAGTCCCTCTTCTAGCCATACACGCATGCCCACAGGAGCCAAGGCAAATAGCTCAAGTGCCCAGCTATGGGAATGGAGTAGGAGTAGTCCTGCTGGGATATGACCTGTTAGAGTCCTCAAGCCTTAGTTTCCTGACCCGAGGAATCTTCCCACAAGCAGGATGGCAATAAGAAGGGATAGGAGAAAAGGCAAGTGGGTTGACAAAATTATTTCATCCCTGTCAGGGACCACAAGAATTATCCCACATACTAATTCCCACCATGCTGCTAAGACTCTGCTAACACTACCAGGAGCAGTAGGTGTCTACACATACCACCAAAACATCATGATCACTTCAAGACACCTGCTTGTCCCAGGGCCTCCAGGCAGGATCTGCCGGGGCTGCCTCAGGCATCCGAAAGTACGGGGATACAAGGCACTGGCTGACATCTCTGGCATGGCCCTTCTTAGAGGTGTGCTGTGTTGGCTGGACATTTGCCTGTGGTCAGGTCAAAAAAAAAGGAAATGGAAACTTTCCCTTTGTATGGGTCTTGACATACCTTAATTTATCACGTAAGTATTGTATTACACTGTCACTTCCAAGAGGAGGTGAGTCTGGACTGCCCTTCAGGCTGGGAGCAGATAGGATGGTTCCCAGGCTGCCTCTTAGCAGCGTAGTAACGTCCTTTGTGGAAACAGCTGCTAAAGACACAGTGGTACATCAGGCTTCCCACCCTCCTAGATGCCTGCCTGCCTCCTTGTACTGCCAGCCAGTAGCTTTTTTTTCATTGCCTATGGATCCCCACCTATCCACAGAGTAAAAAAAAAAAAAAAAAAAAAAAGAGAAAATCACCTACTATACAGCAGCTTACATATTTAGCAGGATCCACTAAAGGGAATACCTCCACTAGCAATGTTTAAGAATACACAGACTAAACCAGCTTTTAAACCCCCATCAGGTGAGCCAGATTCTGATCACATCCATGGAAAGCAATCACGGTTTGTTCTCGTCTCGAGAAGACTCACTGCTGCTTGCTCCTGAGCCCATACCAAATGAGGGTCACTGTTGAGCCCTGCTTGGAAGAGTAAGGAACCACTCCTGAAAAACAGCCACATCAGCCAGCTGGGCCAGGAAGCCAGTTGTCCACCTTTTATTTTCCCCACTGAATACAATGTGTGCCACACCATCTACATTGCCGCATTCAAATGGCCACTTTGCTAGCTAGCAAGATGGGACCACCACTCATGGTCCCCAACACCACTACACAACCTGATTGTCCCTGGCATCTCGTCCAGAGGAGCACAATGCCCAGAAGGACTAGAGAAGTCGGTCCTTTTTTGCCCACTGGCTTATGCAATCTGTGGATCCCCCACATATTCTAGAACAGGCAGCAAGTACAAATGCCCTTAGGGAAAGGCCAAGTTTGTGTTGCGAGTTAATTGCCCGTATCCACAGCATCCAAAAAAACACAGAAGCTCCTTGGAGACAAGCCTGCTGCCTTGTGAAATTATGGATGCTGTTTTACCACTTCAGTAAGTACTCGGTGTCCCCAAAAAAAGGGGACGTTGATTAAAACAATTTGCTCTTCAGCCTTCGTCCATCTGCTAAAACACACTGATCTTTCCCCAAGAACGCTTCAGCACAAGCCAAGTCAACAGGAGCAGAGAAGATGGGAAAAGCTTGGATAATTGGGCTGTCACTGCCATAAGGGAACTATATGAGCCAGGAGAGGATAAAAAGAAAAAAAAGAAGAAAAAAAAAGGCCTTGTGGCTGCCTGCCAGGAAAGCTGTCATACCTGCAGGTGAGCTAATATTAGACTCTGGGAATGGAGTCAGAATAGGCGGTTTGGTCTGCTCCTACACTGGTTTCCGCACAGTTCTTGACACCGGCTCGCAGTACTCAGCCCTGCACATCGCTTCGTGTTGGGAGCGTGTTATCCGGGAGCTATTTTCAGACTGTGACAATGAAAAGCAGAAAGACCTGTGATGCCCCAGCTGAGCGGCAGCCAGCAGAACTGCTGTCGTCACTGTTTGAAATCCTTAGCACCTGCCACCTCTGGATTTGGCATCCCTCCCCCAGGCTCCCTACCAGGATGATAATATCTACTTTTCTGACTGTCTTTCGACATCTACCTGACACTGAGTTATGTAAAAGCCCACGATAAAGAAAACTTCAGCAGGACCCAGAGAATTTAAGGATGTTCCTGCTCTGGAAGACAGCAATCACTACCTTTGAGCCCCTGCCTTTGGGTATCATTCCTCAGCATGGCTCTGGCTGCTGGTGTCCAATCTTGGCATAGGAGGAGGCAGGCCAAACCTCATCTGTGTTTGGTGAGCACTGTGAGCTCTCTGGTTGGAAACCACAGGAGAAAGACCAGGCCTCCTGGTATTTACTCTTGACTTTCCTTGATTGCCCCAGATCAGCAGGGCTGCGCATAAGAAGAGATTTACATTTTTCTCCCTGTTAGCCCAGGACATGTGGGGGCTTCTGGGGCAGGCTGCAGATGCACAGGGCTACAGTGATGTTACACCAGCACCCCACAGCTCTTGCTGCAGGTTTATGCTTAGGTTTAGTGTCATGGTGGGTTTTTTTCATTGTTTTAAGCATTCAGAACTTTAAGTGGTGGAGGCCATTTGAAAAGTATTTAATTTTCAGGCTTGGACAAAGATTTGAGCTTTAAAGGCATGGTCTAGTGGCTGGTGCTTAATAGGAATTAGTCTGAACCGAGATCAAAAAGATAGCTCTCACTTTCAGCCTGGAAGCTGAGACAGAGGTACATCACTAAGCTGCCTGGGATTTCCAGGAAAGAAGAAATCCCCTGGCTGAGGACTGTTATAGAGCACTACCCGCATAACCTGATGAAAAGCAATAGTTTGTTTTAGCAACCAGTGTGTTCAGGTCCTGTAGTAACTGTCCCAACATCCAGCTCTTGCTACTGGAGTACTGCAGAGGCTGAGTTTCCCTGGTGCTGACTCCAGACAAAGATCAAGTGCTGGCTTTTTGGTACTGGCTCTGAGCTATAGAAATGGCAAGAGAGACTTCTCATGGCCAAAGGTGGCCGGGGGGAAATGCAGGAAAGCAGTACCAAACATACTCAATGGGGCTGGAGCCAACAGACTGAGACCAACTTTCAGTCTCCAAGACATCACTTCAGAGGGTTTGGAAGATGCTTGCGAGATTACAGCAGAGCTGGTAACTCAGGAAAAAAAATGAATCAGCGCAAGTTTGCAGCATGATTATTCCTGTAATACGTGTGGTTTTTTGGAAAAGGACGCTATACATGCTGGCCTGAGCCACTACTTGTGGAAAGGACCTGAAAGCACCATAGTGATTAGCATTTAGTTTGTTTACTCTAGGGCAAGTATGTTAACCAAGGAAATTAATTTTTATTGTTCTTTATTCAGTGCTCAATTATTTTGCACACACTTAGCGTAAGGAGCTTTCTCATGAGCCTGAGAGAATAAAAGCGATGTTCTAAAATGAAAATCTATCTCTTGCTCAAACCAGGAAAACCAAGGAAGGGAGATCCCATGGGCTGCAAGGCACCTCACTGCAATCCAGCCACTACCTCATAGATACCTAAATTCAGCATAAGCTCCCCAGTCTCCTGTCCTGCTCCAGAGAACAGAGGGCAAAAAAAAGCAAAAAACAGCCTGCATCTCTGGAGAGCTCTGCTCTCCTGTGCTGCATTTCCACAGGGATGCCATGCAGGGCTGATGAAGCACAGCGTGCCTGGCCTGCCCTCAGTTACAGTACATTTCACGCTTCCCCAAGGAAACATAGAATTTTTCTAATTAAGCATTGAAGTGATTCAATTATGAGGAATGCTCTCATGTTGAGCGAAAATCCATCCTAGACACGAATACAGCAAGGCTTTGCACAATTCTGGAGAGGTTTTGCTGAGGGGTCGATCAAGAAATATCGCATCTCAGAAATGGGATATTTTTTTCCCCCCTTTCTGAAAAGCACTGAATTGTGCTCTCTGCAAGTGCAAAAGACAGCAGAAAAACAAGAGAAAATGATACAGACAAAAAAAATGAGAGACACAGACTGGCTTCTTAAGCTGCAGAAGAGGAGCCAAGTAAAAGCATACACCCCAGTATTTCAGGCTGCTGGGGGTGTTAGTGGGGGTGCTGCCCCAGTACCTTCCAAGCTGGCACAGACAGGAGGAGGTTGAGTTTTGGACAACTTAACAGGAACGCTTTTGCCAACACAGTCCTCACAACCAACCTCAAAACCCTTGATGAAATTTGCTAATTGGCACGTCAAACCACTATGACTGAGAGCTGTCAAGCCAACACAGCCCAGTGTCAGCTCTGCAAGGCAGCTGAAGTGAAACACGTTCCTCATCCCATGGAAGGTGTGCAGTTATTTTCATCTTGAAACAAACAGTCCCCCTACCCCCGGGGCTGCCGTCTCTGACGTGTACCAGCTCTACGGCGGCTGCAGCCCTGCCTGGCCGCGGTGCTCGGTCCTGCCCAAGGAGGGGCTGCCCGTCCCGGCTGGGGCCGGGCTGCAAGGGGCAGCTCCAGAAGCCCCTGCCCTCCTGCCCTAGAGCATGGGGGGCTGTTCGCCCAGGACCCTGATGGCACCCGGGAACCACCGCGGAAAGACACAGGCTGGATTCAGGTGATGCGTTGCTGCAGGACAGAGCCACAAGGGCAGGGAAACCCTGCAAAGAAAGGATGGAAACCGAAGAGGAGGAGAGAAAGAAAAGCCATGAAAGCACTTTGTCTCCACAGCTGAACTACAAGTGACTGTGTATCTTGGGTTTAGGGGTTGACAGCCCTTTAAGCCTCTTCCCAAGCGGGACTCAGCCCAAATCCTCTCCTCTTCAGCCTCACCAAAGGCAAGGGAGGAGCAGGGAGAAGTCTCCCAGTGCCACTTGAGAGGCTTTCTCCTCAGGAGTGCCCCACGAGATCAGGGTGGGAGCCAAGGCTGCACTGACAACCCAGAGAACGCACTCTAATTTGTAATGTCCAATATGGGCTAGGCTTTGGGAGGGGAAAAAAAAGAAATATTAACAAAAATATAGACACTGTCTAGACAAACGTAGCCATCTTCCAGGCCTCTCTTCCCTCCCATCTACTCCATTTGCCTTCACACACTCCAGCTGGCCTGTCCAACATCCCCTCCTTGTCTGCTGCTCTGTCCTAATGACATCCCCATTTGTTTAAGTGTTCAGGGAAATCCTTCCAAGTCAGCACACAACTCGCTCACAGGGACAGCTGCAGAGCAGTCAACCAGCAGCACAACTGCAGTTCACGGAGCCATGTCTGAGCTAGCGTTATACTGATCGGAGAGGGTATTGGTAAGAGTGGAGCTGTAGCAGGTTGGACCTCAGTCCAAAACCCGGCCAAGAAACTGAGTAAATATTCATACAGGCAGCATGCCACAAGTTGCCTGCTGCTGCTATATTGCTAGCAGCACAGCTACGTACTGCGATGTGGACAAGACCCTACAATGTAAGCCTCTGGCCTTGTGTCAGATCCAGGCTCTGCAGAATACAAAATGCATTTAAGCACTTGGGCCACAGTGTTTTGAGAGCATCTTCCTAAAGGGGCTGAAGGCTGGGTGAGAGCTGAGGGACACGAACAAGCCTCCGTGAAGGGTGAGCTCTGAGACAAGGGAGGTTGTTGCTGAGAGCCAGAGTTGGACAAAAAGCCAATTTCATGTGAACAGGCACCTGAAGGGCTGGGTGTCATCTCCTCTCTGCTGAGCGGTGATGAATACTGCAGCAGCAAGAAGTTGCATTCAACAGAAGAGTATGAAAGATGAGAAACATGAGGACAGACTTTTTCATAGGGCCTGTTGTGATAGGATGAGGGGTAACAGTTTTAAAATAAAAGAGGGTAGATTCAGCCTAGATGTAAGGAAGAAATTTTTGACAATGAGGGTGGTGAAACACTGGAACAGGTTGCCCAGAAAGGTGGTAGATGCCCCATCCCAGGAAACGTTCAAGGCCAGGTTGGATGGGGCTCTGAGCAACTGATCTAGTTGAAAATGTCCCTCCTCATTGTAGGGGTGGTTGAATAGATGACCTTTAAAGGCCCCTTCCAACCCAAACTATTCTATGATTCTATGATTCTTGAAACAGCTTGGCCTTCTCAGCAGATATGGTTGGATACAGCAAGCTCACACCAAGAGCCCGCACCACAACGGATGCCCTTCCCAGACTCTTCCTCCACTGCTTCAGTGAAACTCAATGAAAAAAGTCAATTTTTTTACTTTTCCAAACTATTTTGGGGAAATGGGTTTCTGTCTTGGGTGGTGGGCTGACACAGAGCGTCCTATGTTCCCACAGCTTCAGGGCACCAGCTCTAATGGGAGCAGAGCAGAGAGGGATGTGAAACAAGTCTATAGCAGTAGGTGACCTTCCATGACCCAGGTAATTTGTGCCCTACTTTACTTAATCCCTGGAAATCCCGGACCATAACCTCAGGACCTGCCTACAGCACATTGTGCTAAAATTAAACCAAACTTTTTCCAATGAGGTTTGCAGACCTCAGGCACGTATTTTTCTCCTCAGAAGCTATACCATTTAACTGTTTCCAGCCCAGAAAAGTGAGCTGTGCGTGGACCTGGGCACGTGTACAAGAACCGTCTCTGTGGGAGCAGGGGTCTGTGGCAGCATCGATGTTGCCTGGTTGAACTGTAAGAGTTGAAGGCCTCAGTTTTGCCACCTGCAAATGGAGATGATGATCCCCACCTTCACAAAGCATCTTATGTACCCCAAATGACAGCGTGAGGAAACGTCCAAGGATTATTCTTCTGAAGTATAATTACCATTGAAAAAGTTGAGGACAGAAAAGACTCCAAGACTGTCACTTGGGAATAAGCAGAGATCATTGCTAATACATCATCTCACCCAATTCTCTTTGTGCCCATACACATCTCTTGGCTCGCTGCTCCCAGTTTGTGCCTTTATGTCCCCTAGGCCAGGACAGAGACTGTTTTTCCATCCAGCTGGAGAAAATCTGTTGACCAAGAAGCGCCTGTTCTCTTACCCCCACCAGGAAGCAGATGCCATGGTCTCAGGCAGGAGGATGCATCCTCAAAGGGATGAGCCATATCCAATGAATAGTTAGACACAGTTTGGCCCAGGTTCAGCTGACCTAAATTCTGCCTAATTTCCCAGCCTAGTGTGGTCCGTGGGAAGACCCACAGCTTTCAGCAGCATCTGCCAATAGCAAACATCGGACAGAGACAAAGGTGGAAATTAGGGCATCTGAATCTGGGCCAGTGCTCTTCAGTCCTGAGATCCCATCCTGCGTTGTGGTCCTGTCCCTGCTGCTGGGACAGGAGGCCAGCAGCCCAGTCATTCGCCATCCTGAGGATTCAGGCTGGCTATTATTTTGCTTCTAATACTGGACTGACAGCAAGAAATGGAGAGGCGCAAAAGTAACCTTTGTGGGGGAGAAAAAAAGGAAAGGGAGCCCATCAGCCCCAGGAAAATGACACCAAAACCTTGGTGTAAGAGAAGATGAAATACTGAAACCTCATGCACCTGCGCTTTTGTTAATCGGCAACCTCCTGCCATGATGTTTAATCCAGGCTGTGGTCCCAGCTGCAGAGCTGCTCACATCCAGAGCAAACGTGCAGCAAAAGGTACAGCGAGGAGAGGTGATCAGTCAGCCAGCCGGCACAACACACGCATCCCTAACGCTGCCTCTGCACAGGCTTCGTGGCTGTGCTCACCTCCTCTCCCTGTTCATTACAAAGCCAGGCCAGTGTGTGATGGAGACCTGGAACTTCAGCTGAAAATCAGGGGCTACAATTCACAAGCAAACTATTTCCCCACTCATTATTCCTCCATTTCAAGCAGTGCATGCTACTTTTCCTGCCACTTTGCCACATTTCAATCATTTGCAATAAAGCAAATCAATCATTTTACATGACTTACTATTTGGTTCAACCTACACACAGCTAAAAAAGACGAGGGCTCTCCTTGAATGAGGACAGCACGTTACTCGAATGAGGCTGACAAGAACAGGATCTCTTTGGCTCATCTCCTGCCACTGACAGCAATTTAGAAAGGTCTGTTTGACAGTAATTTCCTCTTTACATTCTTATTCTGCCTGACTGAAAAAACTACCAGTGCGGAAACAAAACCGTTCAGAAAAAGACAATCAACCATTTGAATCAGGTGCCTCTCTATTTACCATCTGAGATTTTGAATAATTTTTGTATAAAAGCAGGGAAGACCACAGGCTCCACGGCACGCTTGCAAAACAGGTAATGCCTCCTGGGCATCCTCCCACTCTGCCCCAGGGATGCTGTGACCTCTAAACATACTGCATGGCCACGATGTCCCTCCTGCTTGGGGGGTACTGGCAGCACCAGAAAGCCACGTGGACGGTTTGCATAGCTTGTTTTGGGGCATACTCCACTTATTGGGCCAACTGCTCAGAGCACTCTCAGCCCTGGGCTCAGTTACAGGTGGGAGGCTGATTTTTGAAGCCTGACACATATTCCACAGATGCATGTCACTGCTACAGAGTCTTTCTGGTGCTTTATTATTCTTGAGATCTCACCTCTTGCAATCTTTTACCCAGGCACTATAAGCCACTCTGCTATTGAGCTCCCAGAGGATTTACTTATGTCTTCTCCTTGCAACAGCCCCAAAATCCATGTCAGTCACGATCACGCTCAAATTCCACATCAGGCAGCTTTCCTCACCTGCCTGGAAATATTATTTGAGACTACTGCCACAAAGAGACAGATGGGTATCAATTTTAGACGAAGCTATTTAAGATATCCTGGCCTCCTTTTCAAATCTAACTAACTGCAGGCCACACACACACCCTCAAGATGCCTGAACTGTTGGTGCACATCATGGGCATAAACCTCACATCCTCTACAGGTCGCACCTACGGAAATGAAGGAAAGTGTGTAAAAACTTAGCCCTTGGGTTGCAATGTTTCAACAAGGAGAAGAATTATAACAGGGGACAGAGGTAGGTAGCAAAGGTGATCAAAAAGAACATTAAATCAAGGATTAGACAGGAGGAGAGGAAGCCTCACAAGAGGTCAGCTAGCTAACAGACATGCTGCCAAAGGAGTGCATGCACTGTTTGAATGCAGATAAGATGAAGCACAAACAGAAATTGAGAAGCCAGTTTGTTCTAACACAGATGAGATAGAGGTGAGCAAGAAATCCCTTCCTAGTATGCAAGAAATCATCTTCATCACAGTTCTGGCTGTGCCTGTATAGCCCAGCACATACTCAATTACTTACATACACTAATGAACACATGCTCCCCACTGGAGCGAGAGAGTCCTTCAACAAAGCCATCAGAACACAAGAGGCTTTACTGCATCTTTTATGATACACTTGGGGGTAAAAATCCCTTCTCCTCTGCCTACGACCCACAACAAGCAGCTTTATCAGACATCTCTCTATCGATAGCTGCAGAGGTTGTCAGATTAATCCTAGCCCTTTTGAAAAATCCGCCCACTGTATTTTCTCCTTAGAGACTTGTGTGTCTGCAAATCTTCTGTGAGGCTGTGAGTTCACATCCTTGAAACACAAGCTGCAGAGGGGAGACACGTTGCAGGCCTGATCACACTGCTGACACCGTGTTACCTGCGCAGTGTGTCAGCACAAGGGAGAGGTCGGGGACCTTCCCTTTGGCTGTCATGTCTCATCTCCTCGGTATTGCCAGAAAATTTCTTGGACGTCCAGAAAGAATCAATGGGGATGAGATGAACAACGGGAGACTCTGCAATGAGGAGAAGAAAGTACCTTTAACATGCGCACACAGAAGGAAGGTGGAAGAGAGCAGGGGATGCTTTCCTCGCTTAACTTCAAGACAGATAGTCAGGCTAAAGAGATTTCATATTCAATCTTTTTCTTTGCCCTTTTCAATGAAAATATTCTGGTTCGCTTCTGACATTCCCCTCATCAGAGTGCAGAGAATCAGGAGTACAACCATACCAGTTTCTTCCCTAGTCGGGAGAAACAAACAGGGAAGGAAAGCTTTAAAAAACATGCACGTTTTCAGACTTCCTTTATACACTGCAAAGAAGGGCACAAGGGTCAGTGCCTCTACTCTTTCCCCAGTCACCTTCAACACGAAGCATGCCGCACGCTGTAGGGTTCAATCCCAACTCTTGCATTCACTAGAGGAAAACAACTGATTTATGGGACTGTAGCAATGCTTCTAGGCCAAACACAACTAGAGCCTCAGCACTGAAATGCCTCATAAAGCATTAGCCTGGCTTTCTTTTCTGCCGGCCTTCTGTTTATGCAGGCAAGAGGCACTTCCTCTGTGCTTTGCTGTGCTTGGCAGCATCTTGGGAATGCTAAGTCAGGCAGATTGCCTTTCAGGCATGGGAAGATCTCAGTTGAAACCATAAATAGATTGTGCGTCTTGATCTACTGCTTACACTGAGCTTATCAGCACATAAACAAAATGAGACAAAACGCAACACATCACCCACACCCCAAAGGAGCTCTTCTGTAGGACCTGCATGAGCCTGCGGGAAACCTGGACCGCCCGGCTGCTTCCACAGAGGGAGGCACAGCACAAACCACAAGCCAGGCAAACCACAAGCTGTAGGACCCAGGGAGGAAGGGCCAATCTCTCCAGGTCCAGCAAAACCACTAATATATCCACTAGTATGGGATTAGCTTTGCAAAGGACAATGCTGGTAAGACCCAAAGCACTAACTTTACTTCCTGAGAAATTTTATGTACTTGATGCATCCATTTTCCCTGTCAGCATGGGAAGCCTGGCAAGCCTAAATATCCAAGAGCATTCGTGCACAGGCAGTGTTTCTAGAGGCACTTACTATCCTCAGATCCAGGCATGAAGGCAAGGCTATTTTTGACTCCTTGAGTAAAATATGATTACCCATGTCTTCCTCCCCACTGACAGCTCATCCTAATTTTCTGCATACATGGTACACGGTATATGACCCATGTCCCACACCATCTACTCGGGCCCAGTTGAGCTAGTAGGATCCCACAGTTCACTGCAAGCCAAGCATTTACCAATGGACTATTTCTCTGCTGCAACAAGAGCTTCTAACCTTAAGAGATAATCAAGTGCTCCTAAGAGGAGCTTCGTGTTGAGAGGGACCCAGCGGTTTTCCCAAGAGTGATGGTGAGGAGGAGGTGGCAGATGAACAGAAGAGATTACAGAGAGCACACAGAAGCTGGATGCTGCAGAAGCAGAATCAGGACAGTGAGTCACCAGAGGCAGCAAATTCCCTTCCTCAAAGTGTTTTTCACCTTTCTGCTTCTTTCCCTGGTGGCACCCACCAGCTCCTTGCATCCCAGGCCATGGTTCTCAATCCCTTCCCTGGCATTGCATGTTACTCCTCCAACTAGTCCCAGCTCTTTCCTCCAAACATTCCTCACAAACATCCTTTTCCCCCTCAGAAGGCATTAGGAAAACACATGAGGGAAAGCAGAGAAACCAAGTCTAAACAAAAAACAGGGCATTGCAATCTGAACTTGAGATCACCGACACTTTACCATTAGTTTTTCCAGGCTCCACCCTTTCAGCTGAATGCTTCCATTTCAGCTGCAAACTCTCTGGGGCAAAAACCTCTTTTTTATTCTGCCCTCAACGCATTCTTTGGGAAGTGGTTAAAATCTGAAGTCGGCAGGAACACAGACTTTTTGAAGTACACAAAAGCCCAACATCTCCTTCTCTCATACTCCATAGGCAACTTTGTGAATGGTTGCATATGAAATGCCAGGAGCAAGATCTTGAGCTGAGCAACTGGCTAACTGGGGGCATGGCAGCTCACACACACCATCTGGAGAAAATCATAACAGTTTAGAGCTGAAAAGCGCCAACTGGCACAAGCTCAGACCCAGCCTGAAAGCCATGAGTGCAGCTCCCTCAGTGAAGACCAGGCAGTCGAGGGAACTCCCTTGGCTGGAGCTGGATGCTCTTGGAAGATGGATCTGCTGCAACAGGGAGCCAGTGGGGCTGTCCACATGCTCCGCTCCAAACCCCAGCAAAGGTTGCTCAGCTCAAAGGTTCCAGCAAATACTGTCATTTCACCTCCTGTCAAGGAACCACCTCCTGTCTTTTGCTGAGCTGATGTCTGAAAGCAAGCGTGAAGTACCAAGGGGCCCCTGTTTAAGTGGCAGGTGAAAGGCTTTCAAGTTGTCTCATGGAAGCTCGTCTTAATGCCACAGGGGCATATGCACAAGAAACTCTCACAAGTCCTTCCTTACTCATAAGCAGTCCTAGTGTCATGCCTTCAGTGGCCTAAAGGGGCAGAAGAAGGAGAGATGAGGACACATGGCATGGACTGCACGTAGTGGGCAGGGAGCAGCCAAGGTCCGAAGCAGCTAAGGACAAGGGGCAAGTGATATGATAGCAGATTGATCTGCCTACAGATAGAGCCATGAGCCTGTCCAGAGCATGAGTTTGCTGGCCAGGCTGTAGTCAGCCCTGGGGCTCTAGGCCACAGCCAGAGCCTCCTCCTCAGCTTCCTCTGCTCTCTCCCACCCCAGCCTCCAGTTTTCTCCCTGTTTTCAGCCCACTACCCTTCCTATTCCAGGGTGTCCCCTCACACACACCATAGGCACAGCAAAATACATGGACACACTGGCACAGAGCAGCCCCACGCAGACCGGCTCCCACCTCTCCTTTCCTCTCCAGCTGATATCAAACCCAGAACGACCCCAGGAAGCCCATTGCAAACACAAACATTTTATGGGCAGACCTGTGAGTTACAGCTCTGGGGCACTGACACAGAGAGGTGTGTGCCCCTGTGCACTCCTCCACAGCCTCAGAGATGATTCCCAGATATCCCAGTAACCCTTTTCAGAAAGACACCTTTGCATTCTAGCCTGATGCCGAGATCCCAGGGCTAGCACCACTGGGAATCTAGCAATAAACAAACTAGAGTGCAAGGTTTTCTTGTGGCTGCAGCCAAGCATGAACTCCCCTGAAGGCATAGGGATGCTCTTTGTATAGGGTGCTTGATGCCTATGGATTGTTTGTGGAAGGTCAGCTATGTAACACAGCAAATTAAAGTGGCTGAAGACAGTTAATAAATGTTTTGCTGCTGTCAGCAAAGCCCCATCTAATAGATACAGCTCTGCTTTTTACTAACGAGCATCCTTGCCAGCTCACACGCAACCAGTACTAAAACTCAGCACCTCCACTAGCCAGTCCTAGCACCCACCTGCCCTGTGGACTTCCCACAAAGGCCCTGCAAAACCCTCTCAGGCTGGCCTTCTGTTAGCAAGTTTGACATTTTCTTCTCCCAGCGCAGACTCAGTTTTACACACCACTTGAGTTTGTATAGCTTTTGCATTGTAAATCAGTCACGTGTGTCTCCATCTCTCCTGTAAAGCCCAGCAGAGCAGTGCTATCGCTTAAGGAGCGGTGCAGTCCCATTGCATCCCCCTTCCCACCCTGGGCAAACCGAGCCCTGGCCCCACTGATGTGCAACCACAACACCACCGCAGCGTTGTCCTCAGCCCGTCACTTTGACCAGTCACTCCTCTCCCTCCATCTCCCCACTAGGTTCCCTCCGACATGAAACATCAGCTATCCATCCTCTCACCCACATCCCCCTAGCAGCCCTCATCTCTCTCTCGGTTCTGATCTGCATTATTCTCTGCCATCACTTTTCCCCTGTTCCTTTTTCCTGGCACTTGGACAAAACACCTCAGTGTTGACTTGTAACATTTTTTGTTTTATTCCTTCCTAGGAGGACTGCCAGTCATGTTGCATTGACCCACATTGCACAGTTATTTCTGTGAGGCAGAAGTATCCTTTTCAAGAAACAAATGCTATTTTCCCCTGCAATCTCAAAATTGGTGGGAGCCCAGGTTCTTCCTGGACGATATCAACTTTATGAGCTGCTTACACAAACTCTCCGGCATGTCGGATAGAGAGGGGATTAAAAAAAAAAAACAAAACACAAAACACACACGAGAGAGAAAATCTAATATTAAAGTAGCAAAAAAATCCCCAGCCCACATTAAAGCTGCTCTTCCCCACTGCAGGACTGTACCAGCTCTGCCCTGTGTGCTACAAAGGATGACCAAGCACTAGCAAGTGCAACGTGGACCTGTTCCAGACCTCAACATGACAAATTATGTCCTTAACAAGGGGACCAGAAGATAACAGTGAACTAGTGACATGCCAGATCCTAACCAGCTTTGACAGGACAATAGAAAAATTCATAAATAGAAAAGCAGAATTACTGGACTGCCTTTGAGTTGTGAGAAACTGACAGAAGATTGAGTGGCCTGACCCAAAAAAGAGAGAAGGTCTGGATCAAGAAGCTTTGAAAAGACTGGACTTGACAGAAGAAGATAGCCCTGCTCCTCTGATACAGCTCCAGCCTCAGCCAAGGCTGGAAAAGCCAAACCTTGCGTGGAGCATCTGCCTGAAGTGCTTTGTGGTAAGCAGTCACTACTTTAGTGGGAAGGATGGTTGGGAATTCCATTTCAGATACATGGTGGCATCAGAAGGTTGTTTCTTTGTATTGCTTTTGTAACATTCAGAAACAGGCAAACTACTCCAAAAAACCTCATCCTAAAGAAAAGAATATATCCATCCTTATTCCCCTGCAAACACTCACTCAGGC
Source organism: Astur gentilis (assembly GCF_929443795.1). Taxonomy (NCBI): domain Eukaryota; kingdom Metazoa; phylum Chordata; class Aves; order Accipitriformes; family Accipitridae; genus Astur; species Astur gentilis. The sequence continues at coordinate 11,448,829 of NC_064905.1, forward strand.
TTTTAATTTTCCCAGAGAAGCTACATGCTCAGTGCCACCGTTTACATCATTTTGCCTGTAAAGCCAAGATGATAAAGAAGCATTTGAATCCAGATCTGTTAGAGAGAAGAAATAAAATTCATAAACTTCTATAAAAATCCAAACCAAAATAGATCCCACATAGAGGATATTTTCAAGACTGAACTTCTAGTACTCAGTCAGAGAAAACTGCCATGCCCAGTTAACAAAGAGAGGTTCCCAGGTGGAACAAAGCACCCAACTTCACAAAAAAAACCAAGCAAACAAAAAAACCAAACAAAAATCCCAAAACAAAACAAAACCCACCCACCCACCCCACCCCCCTACCAAACAGGTCTTAAATTTATCCTACACATTAGGTTACATTTGTCCTACGCATTAGATTCAATTTGACATCCAGGAAAATCTCAAACACCCAAAACCAAGTGCATTAAAGTATTTATCCCTGCCATGGCAACAAAGAAAAAGCTGTGAAACACCTACAGTCTGAGGCACACCCACGAGCTGGAACCAAGCATCAGGACTGTGATGAATTCAGTCATTTTGAGTAAGCGAATTAATGTGCGGTGGATGTCATAGTGAGGTGGTCTAAATCTGGAGAGTTAAATACACACTGCAATATATCTTGTGTTCACCTCCACATTAAATTAGAAGCCAATAGTTCTCGATCTATGGCCTTGTATTCAATTTGCTCAGTTAATTTTGTAGCTTAAAAGGCTATTGAATACCTTAGAGAAAGAAAACTACACAGACAAATGTAATCTCATCAGATCCTCTGCCTGATGGCTGCAACTGAAGCGTTAGCGCAGCCAGTTCAGCTCTTCCCACTGTGAAGTAAGCTCAGAGTGGGTTAACTGAACAAACACTCTGTTATACGTAACCCCCCACCCAAACCTAAAAACCTTTGCTCTTTTGTTCACATCTACCTCACCCTTTTGCTAAACAGCATCCTCCTAAGGAAGTTCTGAAATACCTGCTGCGGAGAGACACGATTATAAAATCCGACACCTAGGTTGCTGCGCTTTTGGGCATCACCAAGCTGAGCTACCAAAAAGCCGCTCGGGATGAGCAGGGTCCAGCACCCTGGGTAGATACCGGGCACAGGGGTTTCCATGCCATGCTCTTACTGTCTCCGATATCCTGGGCACCGCCAGCAGTTCCCGGCCAGTGAGCGATACAGGACTTAGTGGACCAGTACCAGCAATTCCAGCAGGGAGCTGGGCACTTACACCTTCGCAAACCTAGACCTACACCGCTTGCCCATGGTCATCCACAGTCTCTTGGCACAGCAAGAAAGTAGCCCAGCTCTTGCGAGTCCGCATGAGCGCTTTACCTAGCGGGCCACCATTTCTCTCCAGGAAATGCTAGGCATATTTCCCAACTAAGTAAACTTGAACCCTTAGCACAAGGGGAAGAAAAAAGAGGCAGCTCCCACCGGGCTTGGGGTGAATTCTTGGCAGTGGTTGTGTTTCTCATCGCCAATGCAGCCGCAGCTCATGTTTCCTTTAGTGAGTTATCTTTACAGCCAGGAAGTGGGTCTTTCCATCTGGACAGTGTCAGTGTGTTGGCCGATTCTGCCTAAATGTTAACAAATCCCTGCTGCTGCCTTTATTTCCCCTCCTCAGGGATACTTGGAATTTTTATTTTTCTTCATAACCACTGAAGAATACATATTTCACAGAGTCCCGTGATCTTGTAAAAGGACTAACAGAGAAAGAAAATCACACTGGGTCTCAAGGTTATCTGTTTAGCCCAAGAAGAAAAAAAAGGCATAATGCAAAACACAAAGACAGAGGTTGCACAAGAAATTTGCAGGGCCTTAGGGGATGAAAGACTCGCTTACCAAATGGATTTCAGAGAGAAATCCCACGAGAGAAAACAGACATAACTACATATAAACATATTTGCACAAACAATGTGAAGGTCCTGTGATGAACGGATATTTATACAATTTGCAGAAAGTGAGATGGAGAGAGGCTTATGGGCAAAAATAAGAGCCATGGCTGAGCTGTCTTGAGCGAGTAAAATCCACACCATTACAAGAGGAACTCATGCAGAGATTTCACCTTTCTGCTTTATTCGCAGACAGTACAGAGGAGCCACCATGGGATGAACAACTCCGGGTCTCGCACAGCCTCAGCGTATTAATACCACCCAACATGTTTTGCAAGAAGAGGCGGCCGAGTGAAGCAATGCAGTGCTCAATCAGGGACAATTTCCCTCCCTATCACCGTTCACACAACTTGGAGACAGGAATGTCTTCTCCACAAACAGTGGGCTGTTCTCTAGGGACTTTGCCTGGTCTCATCACAAGTGTGTAAAGCATGGGAACACCCAACACCTTCCTTGGGTCAAGCACTTTAGATCTTCTGGGGCAAGAATAGTTCATCTCATTTCACCCCACTACAGTTCTCAACAACCATTCCCTTCTCCTCAGTATGGGTATGGATCCAGGAGAGCAAGGATGGAAGCACACGCGCATCATGCTCCTCCTGCCAGGCCTGAGGCAGCAGAAGGGGAGCCCTGTAAGACCATGCTGCTGGTAGAACCGCAGCTCCTTTGAGTTTGGGAGGAGAAGCAGCTGTGCTTGAAAGCTACAAGTGATCACACTAATTAGGGATGTGTGAACTGCCTTCGCTGTCAGCCACAACTCAGCTCCTTCAGAGCAGGGGACTGAGTATTTACACCCACAGCCCATCACTGCAGCTATTTCTTTCCCACCCTGGAGGACCTGAGGTGCTAACTCAGGAGGTCACACAAAGGCAGAAGAGCCAAACTTTTAAAAAAAGTTGAGAAAAACTGCTCTGGTATAACTCACATCAGGTGCTAGCCTTTGCCATGAGCATCTGTGAGAAGATTTTAGCTCCCCCACATTAGCTGTCATTTAGCCAAGTGATTCTCATCAGCCTCCTCTTAATTCTTCCATCCCTGCTGCCTCCTTCCACGGGCGTCCCTCAAAATTCAGAAGATAGCCTCCACCCCCCACCGCTCCTACACCAAGTGAAAACAGCAACTCTCCAAAATGAGATGTAACAGGGCTGTGACGTATCCTCAGGTTACAAGGAGCTTGACCATGAGGCCTCTTTTTCCCTTGGTCTTTCCTACTCTGTCAATGTATTTTATAACAGGGCTGTGCAGGGAGAGAACCAATTTTTAAGCAGTGTAATTTCAGAGGGACCCAGAAGTATTTTATTTTCTCCTCCTTACTGGACTGAAAAACGTGAACTGTTAATCTGGCTCAGATTTAATGTTTTGTTTGTCCCTGAGCAAAACACTTGGGGAACTTTGGCAAAAGCAAGCAAAGGATTAGACTCCAAAGGATCAGACTCCTCCAGAACAGCTGCAGGAGAAGTTTCTCTTGTATCTCCCAATCCAGTGGTTAAAGAGCTCACCTGAGATATGGTCCCATACAAACACATGCATGTTTCACACCAGGTGGAACCCTTCACGGGATCCCCTCCCATGGGATCCCTGTCAAAGCAGCTTTTACTCTGAGGGACAAGGGAACATCCCTTGGGCAAAATAGTAAACCGCAAAAATGCATTGTCCTCCATGCCATGGGCAAGTCTTCAAACCTCTGGTTGAGAGGTGAACATCCCCTCAGTCCAACCCTTAGTTTTAGTCCAGCTGTCCCAAACCAGAACACTTTAGAAATGTCAAGAAATGTCCACTGTCACATCAAATTTGTGAAAAGTTTAGTCATACTCCAACTACATATTTTCCAGTGAAAAATGACTCAATAGGGGCAAAATATCTATTTTTAAGTCAAGTTCATCTTCTCCACAAAAAATATTCGGTTCAAGACAGGACCTAAGAGGGCAGGTAGTTGCTATGCAACTCCTGACAGAGGATGGCAGGTCAGAAGGGTGCTTTCACAGAATTAAGATCTTTATAAAGTCGAACCAATCTCATAAAGTGTTATTTTCACTGTTTCATGTTCTATTTAATAATTCTAAAAATCTGGCAAATAAACACAAGTAACGAAGGGAGGATGTTTCTTAGAGCAGATGAGCCAGGATGTTTAACTAGGGAAATTCTGTCTTTATGGAGAAATCTCTATATTTTCACAAGATAAGAACTGTGCCTTTTTAAAGGAAAAAGTACTAAATGGCCAAGAGGACTTTCTTGCCAAGTTGGAGCACTTTTACACACCCGCTCCAAGCATAGGGCAGTCAGCACTGCTCACTGTCAGTCAGTGCAGCCCGGCCTTTGTGGATCCATAGCCGTAAAAACACATTCCGATTGCACCAGTGTTACTGAAAGCACTCTGGGTCATTTTTTGCGAGTGGAAGATGCTAGCCCAGCCAGACTTCAACATCAAGGAACATAAAATACCCAGACACGTTCAGTAGAAACAGAATTGTGGTCATAGTATGCTTTTATACCCTAATAGTTTTGCTTAGTAAAGTAGCTGCTGTCTTCCCTGTGGAGGAGGATACCCACCAGTGGTAAGGCAATTCTTCTGCCTGCATAGAGCACCATGAAGTTTTTACATACAACATAAATCATGCCTTCCCCTTTCAGGAAGCTTGTGTTGCCCAAGCCTGCCTGTAGCTTCCCAGCTTCACATGACCCTGCTTTGCAAAGCTTTCAGGCAAGACTGCAGCAGAACACTCTATACTGTACTTTCACCTAACAAACCCTCAGGGAACCCACAAAGACTGGCACAGAGACTCATAGGCAGCTGCTGATGAGAACCAGAGGTAACCCAACAGGATTTGGGAGAGATAGGGATATGCATGTTTAAAAAAGAAAAAAAAACACCACCAAAGAAACCCAACCAGCAAAAACAGAACACCCCCCCAAAAAAGCAGAGAGCAGATAGTGAAATGGTAGTGAGGCACAGCTCTCCAAATGACTGAGAATCAGTCGCTGGCACACAAATTTTCCCCCAGATTCACTCCAACTAGTTGGACAACACTCCTGGACTCATCCTGGGCCATTCTGTACAAGCAGTGACGGACAGACATTGGACAGTCATTGCTGTGCAGTAGAAACAGGACCACTGAAGATCTGCAGCAAATGGGCATCCATCTCCAGACCCTGTTCTGAATCCAAGCTGCCCTGTAGCGCATAGTCTTTCATTGTAGATTAATCTCCTTTCAGGGTCAAAGCTATATTTACTCATTCCTGGACATTTCTGTGGTATCTCTATGCCAAGTCCAAGCTCTTAACTTTAATTGCTTTTCTTATTCTCTTCCATGAATCACAGATATCTCTTCTCTGTCATTTCAGCAGTCAGGCACAACGTGGCAGCTGTAGATATGACAGTTACTAGAAGGAATTCAGACTGATTTTGGGACAGGCTGACCCATATTATTCACATCCTGAAGCAACATAACACACACACACACCACCCCCCCCCAGGAAATGCTGTCAGGGAAGGAGAAAATAATGCCAGCTACAGCTTTTTAGCTCCCCAAGAAGCATAATTGCTCTCACATTGATCCTAACGACAATCTGTGAACAGATCAGCCACTAAAGGGCAGTGAGAAAGCTGTTACTGGGATGCAAAACGGCTCAAAATATGCAGAAACTTTTGCTGTTATTACTTCATAAGGCATGCGATTGTGCCACTTCTGCAGATAGCGGGCAGGTGCTTTCAGCCAGGTAAAAGAAAGGGGTTGCTCATCTGAAGCAGAGATGCCCAACCCATAGCTCAAACAGCCTGTGTCAGGAAAGGAGAGGTCTGCTGGTTTCTAATCATCCTCCAAGACAGACTAACGCACTATTGCTATCAGTCCATCATGACGGAGCAAATCAAAAGCCCCAGCCAGGACCCACCCAAGCCAGGAGTTGTTGTTCTCCAACTCTGAACAATACGAGCCCTTTGCCAGCTTCCTCCTCCAACACAAAGAAAGGCAAGAAAGTCCCAATGCAAACGCCACTGGAACCAGCCACGCTGTCTGGCCAGCAGCAGACAAAAATCCCCTCCACCGTACCAGCTGCAGTACGATTGTGTGCCTTATCGGAGCTTTTCCCCACAACTCCAATACACAGAGACACATGCGCACTTGCCAAAAATAGCAGCTGTGTTTTAAACAAGGGCAAACCCCACGGCATCCTGGAGGTGCACATCACAAGCAGCAAGGGAGAGCAAGTCTGAAGTCCAAGTCCCAACTTGAAGACACAAAGCACTTTCCACGGGCAAATACCAGGGCACCTCCTAGTCCAGCCCACCAGGGACTGCTGGGGTTTGCTGGGATTTTTCTTTACCCGTCTGACACCGGTCCCTCAACAATGAGACCAAGTGGGCTCTCTTGTTTTTTGGTTGCCAGTGACTAACCTTTTGTGCCAGACATTGGAGACACACCCTCTGCTCCAGGGTCTGCCATAAACAAGTATTTGGACCAAGAATGCACATTCCGCCCACCCCCATCTTGGGAAAAAAAAAAAAAAAAAGGAAAAAAATTGGTTAGGAATGAGAACACGGTTCTTTTCTTTTGTCCAGTGCTTCCCCAGAAGTTCCCAGCAGAATCAGCAACTGACTCCCAGATCAGCCCAGCATCACCACAAGCCTGTTGCTCTTTTCTGCTGTCTCTGGGAGAAGATGAAGTGTTAGAAGTGCAGAGACTGGGGGAGAATAGGAGAGCGCTCTGTGCAGAATACAAGAGAAGCCAACCCACAAATCTGTGCATCTGCATCAACAAAAACCACCACATACAATTATGGCAGGTAATCTTATTTTCAAGTTTGAAATAATTAGTCCTGGGATGGAGGATGAGAACCACAACCACTTACCCAGTAAACCACATACAGCATAGAATGGCTGCGGGGAGGGAAGGGAGGCTATAATAATCTTATTTCTATTCAGCAAACCATACCACTCACTTAGTAATATTCCCACAGACTTCAGGATGTCGATGCAGAGGAGTTGCACTTTTTTTATCCCCTGCAAGGTTCTAAGAGGAGAAAACACAGAGGAAAGCAAGAAGACTCAGCCCAGCCTTGAATACAGCTCTGATAGCTGCTCCCAGATGGGTTCCCAAACCTCCCAACAGGATACTGTTATGCATTATCAGCAAGGCACAACTTTCCATGTACATTAATGAGAAACACTGCTGTGCTACCAATTTGTCTGGCTTGGTCTTGGCAGTATTTCGAGGTTGGAAATCCCATAGTTCACGTAACTGGTGTATTCACCCCGCTGCTTAATCTGTCTTCACTTGAGGAGATGAACTCCATATATAAACATGCAATGCTGTATATAAACAGCCCCTAGGCCCGCGGATGGCAAGAATTAAGCATTGCTCCACATGTATATGTGTACATGTGTACGTGTCTGGGAAAGAGGCTGTTATTTGCTTATTTATTATAGTATTCTAAATTGTAAATGAAAAGTTATCCAAACCTCAGGCCGGGCTCCAACCTCACAGATAAACCCTGACCAGAGAAGGGCTGACGGGTAGACTCGCAGGCGACAGGATACTCCGCTGTTTGTTGTGGTTGGCAGGTTAGTAGAGATTTCACTCTTTCTAAAACAAAATTTGGGGAAAACAACTAAAACCATCCTGATTTCTGGAATAGAAGATTAAGAGGTGCATGGACCACAGGGCAACACGTTGGCTGGTGGAGCAGGGCATGAACCAGCATCCCATGAGAGTGAGACTCAGCCTGCTCCCAGGGTCACCTCTGCCTCAGACCTGGGGAACTGAGCTCCTTGGTGCTGAGCCCCCCCAGAAAACACATAACCCTCATGCGTACCCCACAGTATGGCCCCACTCACGGGGCCCAGGCTGTTTCTTATAAAGAAACGACAACTGCTCAGATGACATTTTCTTGCTCATTCTTTACAGAATTTGCTAACTTAAATGAAAACAAGTGTCCTCTGATTCCTTGAGATTCTTCTCATGCTTTTTGGTTGGTGGTTGAATTCTTTTCACGGTGTTAACACTGGCTTCTCTCAAAAGTGTCAAAAACTATCAAAAAAGGGCAAAACCAAAAGTCAAACAAAAAACCCTATAAACCTTAAAATGGGGGAGGGAATTCCCCCCATTGCATCACTGAGCAAAATCACCTGAGTTCTCGGGCAATAAATGTGGCTGGCTGAGCAATCCCACTGGCTGACGGCAGCAGGCTGTCTAGCTGAGGGATGGTGTGTACCAGCAGCAGGTCTAGGTTGTGCAGAAGGAGCAGAGCACACCACACGCCTGCGACGTGCACAGACACCATGAACACCTCCGCCTTTGAGGTGGAAAGGTCAAGCCCCTGAAATAAGAAATAATCGAGGCAAGTGTGTGACCCAAATGGCCCATGCTCTGCACAACTCCTGCCACTTTTCCTCCAGCTCACTTCAACTTGGGACAGAGGATCCCGGACATTATCCTTTGAGATTCACCCACATCTCGCTTTTTTCCTGAATAAAGACTGGGAGGGGAAACGAACGAGAAACTCCATATTTGGCTATTTTAAATACTCCATATTTTGGAGGAGGGGTTATCGCAGGCAGCATCCACTATACCAACAGAACTCCTCCAAGAAGAGCAGTGGGTAGAAAACTCTGATCTCCAGCTGATCACTATTCTGGGGACAGAAAAGAACAAAACAAAAAGAAAAATATGGAAAAGAAAAAATGTGATGCCTGGGTGGGCAACCAAAGGTTTTATATTCACAGCCTACCCCATATCATTGCATGTTGCATTTCACTGGGCTCAGCCCCTGCTGGCTGCAACCAGATAACGAATTCACCAAAGAAATAAATATAGTTGGAGACATTATGTTTATCCTGCATCCAAGATAATCAGCAAGTGCATGGCATGTACTGTGCTCTTACTGACTTGTTCCCAAGTGTCTCCAAACAGCCTTCAACAAAACAAGAAGGGAATAAAGAGAACCCAGGGATATGACAGAATGAATAAATTAGACACACGTGGCCTCCTGTATTCATCTCCCCGTTTCTTCCTGAAAGGAACAGAAGCTGTGCTGTTACCTAAGCCCATACCCACAACAACGAGGCGTATGGTTGGAGCAGGTGCCTGCAGGCTTTGGGCGTGCTGTGGGAGGTACGCCGTGAGAAGAGTGCCTTGAACCTCTCTCCAAAATGCAGACAGCTGGCCTGCCTCCAAGTGTATCACTGCATCGTTAGAAGAGCTGCTTTTGCAAGCACGCGGTCTAAAACCCAAGCACTGGTTCTGTGTACGCGCACACCACGAGCCCTTCTGAAGCAGACGGAGCTGTGCCCTCAGCCTGGGCTTTGGCACATGATGCCCAACACATCGGCCGTCTCTGTGCCCCTGCCGCTACAGTGGAAACCACCGTCAGCTACAGAAGAGCTGCAAGAATTAATTCTGGAAAACATGTCCATGGGCAGGTGCTCCTAAAAGGACTTCTGCTTTCAAAGAGATTGGACGTATCTAGGCTACTCCTCAAAAGCAACCACAGTGAAGAGAGCTTTTGGAGAAGGTCACCAGTCGGAGTCAGAAGGAAATTCCTGCAGTTGTGCGTATGGAGACAGGTGCAAGACCTTGTTAACAATTTGAAGGACACACTTTTGCTGGTGATTCAGGGGCAGATGAAAGCACTCAGCTGACCGAAGCAGCATTTTTTTTCTTCAGAATTTGAGCTTTCTTAACAGAGCTTACTTTCCCAAATTTGAAAGGGATTTCTTTTATGCTCTTTTGCAGACAGAAGCCTACAAAAGAGCTCCAGAAAGGACACGCTCACCGTCACAGCAGAATTGCACATGGTTTCTCTTGATCTAGGAACGGGGGGGGGGGGGGGGGAGTTTGACTGCTTTATGAGTCACATTTTAATGGCCTGGAAGGCAGAGAATTTCAGAAACCGCACGTGTCTATCTCCTTTAACACAGCACATGACAAGGCACTGGACCAATGCTTGTTTCTGTTATAGTTGCTATGTCTTAACACAAAACTCAGTATAAACCATGAAGATTAAGTGCCCTAACCAATGAACCATGGCCCTGCTGCATTCTTTTCAAGTTTCTTACCATGTCCACCACCTGAAAGCCAATAAGGCTCTTCTGCAGCAGGATGCTTATCAGGAGGGAGGGATATGAGAATTGCTGAAATCAATCACAATCAATTAATTCCCAAGTGTCTCCAAACAGCCTTCAATAAACACAAATGGAGGTGATAGTGTGAAGAAATGGGACACGAGTAGCCTCCTGCATTCGCCTCCCTGCTCCATCCCCAGGTATGGGGAGGCTGCGCTCTTAACTGCATGTACACGCTTCCTAAGTGACAACAAGACACACTGTTAGAGGGGGTGCCTGCAGGCTTTGGATGCATTTTGGGCGATACATGGCAAAACCAGACAGCCCTGAACCTCTCAGAAATACAAATATATGACCTGGCCAGTATATACTACAGGAAAATTCTCTTGGTTCTAATAAAGCATGGAGTAACTGACACATTGCAAAGACAAGCTGGGCTTGTTGTTTTTTTTTTTAAAACTGTACTTACTAACACAAAATCTAAATCTAAGCATCAGGAATTTCCTTGCAGGAGCCCAGAGCATGCTGGAGAAGTTGAAGAGCAAGTAGCTGAGCCCAGAGGCCACAGTCTGACAAAATACCACCTCATTTGCTAGGAAGCAGACTCAGCTTAAGAAGCTGGCCCTGGTCCAGACAGCATCCCGCTCAGAGCTAGACCTTTCCACAACTTGCAGCTCAGCCAGAGCCCCAAGCAGCACCAGGGGAGGAGAGCAGGCGGAGGCAGCCCAGGCTTTCTACAGAAGCCAAAAGTCGCCTGCTCCAACCTCGCCAGCCCAACCAGTGGGAGAAAGTGCAGGTTTTGCCCCAAGGACTGATAGTACTTTCAAAGGAGGGTCTAGAAATAAAGCAACCCAAATCAACAGAGAGCCACATTGCCAGCTCGTGTAAACCTAGGCAGCTCCGCTGCAGTCAGTTGAGGTGCATCAGCCCACCAGGAGGAATTTAATTCAGATTCATTACTCAGCTTCAGGAGCAGCATGTCCTATCTGGAACATAAACAGCGACTTGTACAGTCTGTCTAGCCCCTTTCATCACAGAAGATTTTAACGCTCTGGGAGGATTGGTTTTACCCCCCAGCACAAGGCAGTTGCTACTGGAGCAGAAGGCATCAGCTGCTTTAGCAGCACACAGGCCAACTGCAAATGGAGAAAGCTGTAAAAGCAGGAGAAACTATGCAGTTTTTCTCTCCAGACTCAAAAAAAGCCACTAAAATTTGTCCAGAACATGAAGGCCTTACAGCTACCATGAGAAAAGATGCCAGGGGTTTTAAGTACCTTTTTGTAATTGTTATCTGACTGTTCTGTACCTTCTTTCACATGGATTGCACGTATTCCCAACACAGCAGATAACCACTGTGCCAAAACCTGGATGTGTTAATTACAGAGTTTTAGGGCAGATTTGGCATTCCTACCTTGCAAGCTGCTGTACTTCCCTCTGTTGGCCTCGTTCCTCAGAGACATCGTGCCGTACATGCCGAGACACCTTCCTCGGTCGCTTATTGCCAGAGGGCTGCTTCCATCACAGAAGCCGAGAAAGCCCCCACCAGTGCTCTCACACCCACTCTCCAAGGAGCAGCAGACCCCGGCGGCAGGTCCTGGCTCTGGTTTCAGCTCTCGGACACTGAAGCACCTTCCTGGGGTCTAAGCAGGCAGGACTCCTGCCTTCACATCTCAGCCTCCCACAGGGAAACCCAACACCAGGAGCAAGAACGAGATCAAATCCCCCGTGGAAAGCTGCAGCACCTGCCTACCGTATGGGCACAAAGGGATTAATTACAGCTATGCCAGGTGACTGAGTATTCATAACCCGAGCCAGGACGCTGGCAAGCGGATCGCTGCACTGGGGGGATCATCAATTATGCAAAGAGGTACATAGTTAGTGTAGCTTGACACACACACACCCCCTCCCCCCATGGGGTTATTAATTCTCCATCTCATTCACTCCACTTGAAGGTCTGCTGATAGGTAATTCATATCCCTTGAGATCCTTCTTCTAAACTCCTTTTCATCTGTTTGTCTAAAAACATTTGGCAAGTACTATGAAATTTAGGGGAGCAGAACTTCCATTTTACGAGTGGGGAAATTAAGGCTTTTTTTTTCCCCCACAAGCAAGTTCCACTAATTCACAAAAAACCACAGAAGCCAGGATCTAAGGCAAGCACCAGCAGCCTCCATGACCACGGTCTTTGCTCACTGGATGACACAAGGCTTGGCACATGTCAGCAGGCAGGAATAGAGAAGCGAGTTATGAACCACACAGCAGTTCTGGAGTGAACCAGCTTTAAGCCATCACCATAGGAGAGAATTCATCTCCATACTGTGTCAGCTAAACACCTCTAGTAATTAATAGGGAACAGGAGATGCAGGTGTTTTTCAGTGCTAGAGAACATCTGACACAGCAACCTTGGAAATGAAGGTTTCCTCATTACAGTGTTTTTCCTCACGAGGCTCTAAGGATCCCAAAATTTCAAACTGACAGCAACCAAGCCAGACTTCCACCCCACATCCTGTGTTATTTTGTTGAGGGTATCGGCCAGGAGGCTAGCAAGATTCTTTTGGTTAGGACCAGGGAAGAGCAGAGATATTTCACATAGGCAGCCCTGCAGTTACCCAGTGGCGTTTCAGTTGAGGTTACCCAAGTCTCACTGGAGCTGTCTAGAAGTAAGAAGCTCTAATTCAATTTCCCAGTACAAATACATATCCACCACAAAGGAGAGGTTTGCAAGAACGATTAAAGGATTCCAGCTACAAGGAGAATTCCATGCAGCCTTTCCATCAGACCATTAAGAAACTTCTTATTCTTAACACTGAACAAATAGATGCTGTTTCTGCGATGGCTGTGCTATGAATAGCTTTTTTTTTTTTTTTTTTTTTTTAAATACAAACCAACTTTCCAGATGTACTTAGAGACATTCCTCAAGAACCAGACTTCTTACTGCCTCAGGAGGACTGGATCCAATCCCAGCTCCAACACCAATTCCCTCTGACCCGAGGCAGTTCACCTAACTTGCTGCTGCTCACAGCATGACCTTCTTTACAGGTCTCAGTGGTGCTGTAAAGGTTAATTATCTGAGGCCATATGTGTTCAGAAAGACACCTACATGTCAACTGTTAAGCACAACAAGATTCTTTAGATATCACCTTTTAAGAACAAGTTTAGATGTTACTATCATATCAGTGAAGAATATTTTGAGAAAATTTGGTTTTTTTAAAAAACAGTCTTAATTGAGATACTTAAAAGCATAACCCATTTTTCTCTAATTCGCATAGACATACTTATCAGGCAGATAAGCAGTAATGCAAAGAAACTCAAAAGGAAAGGCAACATAGTGAATAAGGCAGACATAAAAAAAAAAACAGAACCCAAACCAAACTTATCCAGAGGTGGCTGCAGTGTTCCACAAACATTGTGTCTGCCTCGTATCCTACTCCAGCAGCAATACTGCTTCTTTACAGCCTCTGCTTAGAGAGGCAGTGGGACTACTGCTATTGATTTCAATGGGTCAAGAAAGTCCTACAGATTTTTGTTTGCTAGTCCAGTCATGTACTTTTATAAATTAACATCCTGCAGAAATAAGTCTGTGCAGGCCTATTCAGCTCCAAGTGGGCAAAAGACTACATGTCCCCAAAAATGAGCATCATAATTAATAACTAGATTACTTCGGATGAAGTCTCAGAGCTTTTGGTCCTCAGAGTAGTACTTCAAACTGAAAGCGTTTCTTCACACTTTGCTTTTCTGTGTGCACGTGGCACTCCAGCAGCTCCATAAAACCCACGCTAGAGCAAACCACAACGACCAACCACCATCCGGGACAGTCAAGCTCTATATTGCTTATTCCAGTAATGAGAATTACAGAGATGCCGCAGCTAAAATGTGATCAGTCTACCAAAGTAAGGAAAAGAGAAAGTACGTGTGCATTGCTGCTCTAGTCCCACCGTTTTGCGCAGCTGCGCAGCCAAGGCAAGAGCTGGGTTCCTGCTTGACAGCTCCTGGTCTCAGGGCATGACCGCACAGACGGTCATGTCCTAAGCCATGCCCCACGATAGGTACCAGCATCTTTTCTCAGGCCAGGCATCACTAGCAAGTACTCATCTCCCCTCCCTTCTCCCTCCCTCCGCCCTGCCCAACTAATCACCAGCAAGGCTTTTCATCCTCTCTTAATTTTCTATTTTGTTTCGTACCACCCTGTCAGTTTTGTGCTTGCTTCCTATGTGGGACTGAGGCAGGAATCCAGGCCAGAATCTTGCAGCAATATGTAATTAATTGCAACTACTCTCACAGAGGCTACAATTTGGGCTGTTCAGCCAGACACATACACTCTGCAAATAACAGTTCCAAATCACTACTCCTATTTAGCAAGCTGTCAAGGTCCTGGCTGTTCTTTAGCACATTAAAGCTGAGAGCGTAACATGGTTTTTAAATCAGTCTATGAAGTATACTATGGGTTTGTACAGCATGTAATACTTTATCTAGAGCAACACAACCCAGAAGGGCTTTTCACTTTAGAAGTGTAAACCACTATTGCTTGAGCAGGAGAATTAAATCCATTAGAGCTGACTCAGAGGCAGGTCCTTATCCAGAATGCCAGCCGCCCACTGGTAAGACATGATCTCTATACATTTTAGCATACGGAGGTAGAACAGGCAGTGTGGCTGACTCTGAGGCTGATCACAGTACATTCTCCTGCTACTACACAGCATACAACTTAAAATGGTACCACCAGCAGCACCCCCCCACCCCCACCTCCCCCAATCAAAATAATTTAAGTAATTTAGGTATTTGAACCCTATTTATTTTCAATGTAGATATAAGATCCTGAGAGACTTCTGAGGGCAGTATTCTGGTTCCTCTCAATATTTAACTAGCAGTTAAAGAAATAAATAAAAGCCATGTCACAGACTTTCAATATATAGAGCTCCAAGGCCAGTGAATGATCCAAGAGAAGATACTCCTCTGAAAAAGTCTCATCCGTCTTCATAGTTTTGGATTAAAACCTCATCCCAATAATATCACCATCAAGACAGAATGATACTTTTATGTGTAGCTAGTATCCATGTCAATGGATACACTACTTACGGAATTACGCCAAGGCTAGTTAGTAGCTTATTTGTGGTTTTCATCTCATACAATTTCAGAGTGGTCCACAAAAGCTGGTAAGAGCTACCAGAATTAGCATGCTGTGAAAGACATTCAGTTCCAAGGGATACATGACTTGCCCAATTTCACATACTAAGCAACTAGCAGATCGAGATTGTAAACTGTAAAAAAAAATGGCCAAGTAAAATAAAAGTAATCATTCTTCTTATGTGTGCTAGACAATCTCACCAGTAAATGCTTGAGATTAATTAGCTACAGCTGCTAATAATTTATAACTACTCAGAAAAACTTATCTTAAGAGATATCACATGCCTAACACTAGTGTGCAAGAAACAGAGAAGGATGCCCAACTCCTATTATCCTTAGCAGAATTAATTTTGAGAAGCCCAATTGCCCAAAGCCCTTGCTGGCTGATGACCCAGCTGGACAAAATATGCCATCGCAGAGACCCACTTCAAGAATCACAGTTTCTTGACAATTATTTATTTTCAAGTAGGAGGAGTATTCTGTTGAGGGGGGAAACAGCATGGTTCTTGATGGCAGTGAGTGGCTCTTCTTTTTCAGTGCATATTTTATAGAGGCAATTTGCTTTTCTAAATGTTAAGAAAGAAATATCTCAGGACGGAAAGGGTCCAGACCTCACGTATGCAGGTAAGCAGCTGGAGTCAGTACAGTAGCTCCCCCAGAAAAAGCAATGGAAAGGACAAGGCAGCATTGAGGAGATTAGGAGTTCCTGGGAAAGTGATAGCAAGGAGAGCTGGAGCTTTCACTTAGTTTTGCACCACCGCTATTACTAGAACAGTGATAACATCATGCATTAAACAATTAGCAACTTCCGACCATGCATTCCCAGCACCAGGTCAGTATCAACCAACCCCTTGGTCTGGAGTGGGCAGCTGATAAGAAACTCCACTTGGGATGTAGACTGGGTGAGCTCACTGCCTCGTACGGCTTGTGGGGAAGGAGCGAAGGTCTAACTCTCACCTCAGGGGTCTAAGGTTTTGCCTAGAAAAGGCAGATCTCAGTGAGGAGGAGCAGCAGTGCTTAGCACAGCTCTTTGGCTGCCCATCTGGAGACCTCCACTTCTATCTGCTCAGGTCAGAGGCAAAACGAGTTCAGCAGTCTTGTTGCTCCCAAAAGCAGCCGGTACAATATGACACAATTGAATATGATGTATAGCTCTCTTGGGCCAAAGCCCAGAGCCGAGAGCAGACAGAGTGCAGGTGACGATCACAATGTACTTGAGGAGTTGGTGGAAAGCCCATAGCCGGAGCAGATACAGCAGCCGAGCTCAGGGAGCCAGCTTTTGCTTTTGAATTAAAAGAATTGAGATTTCTGGAAAGAGATCAGATCTGGACTGAGGGTCCAGGATTTTTTTCTTCAAAGATATAGCTGCATCCAAGGGTATGAACACCCTCCAACTACCTGCAACACATCTTTCCAACAAGTGTTTTTCCCATCACTTACCAGAGGGAAAGAACTACCTGCCAGTTGTGTGGCTGTGCAGGGAGGTTTTGGGGAGTCACCATGAAGAGCTGCAGGAAATACAGCAGAAGACACAGAGATATTAAGAGAAGGTAACTTGAAAATAAGCTGCTGGAAGAGTCACACTTTCTGGCCTGAACAGTAAAAAAGTGGAAACAAACAGGAAAACCAAGAAAAGGCTAAGTAAGGGCAGTTCCATTCCCCATTTTCAGTATATTAAATATCACCAAAAAAATCAAATGAAAGAACACCTTGTGACCTGTTATGTCTGTGTCACTCATTAAATGTGTCTGGACTTCCCTGCATCTCTAAGTGAGCCTCATTTCATGCTTAAGCTTATTATTGCTGGATTATTCTGGGATAGCCACTTGCCAACACCACCCTCATCCGATGACACTGACACAGAAGATAAAGCTGAGGCCACCAATGTGTGTCCCTTGAGATATGTGGTGATGGTATGTGCCACTTCACCCCACATGGTCTTTGTCCGAGTGGGGTCACTCCTGGGGTCGCAAAAGGGCATTGGTGGATCAGCAGCTCAAAACATGTCATAGATATAATTGACGGATTATGTCTCAAGCGAGGTTGTACTGCAGCTGGTTTACAGGTAGGAAAAATGGGGCACAGGTGCTCAGCTGGGTGCTCCAGTTCCCCATTTAATTGATGGCAAATCCCTGTCAGCTCTGATAGGAGCAGTCTTTAAATGAAAGGGCACATGGCACACCAACAACAGAGGCACTTGGTGTAGGTCTGACCACTGCTCACCCCTACCCATGGATGGGGGCTGCCAGTTCTCTCCCGCACCACTGTAACCCACTCCCAGACTGCGGATAAACAGGAATGTGGTTTACTGTCCTGCCTTAGGAAAAGGCACTTAAGGAAAAGCTACTCCCGCAGCACTGGAGCCTTTTTTGTTAGGAGATCTAAGGGTGCCATTTGTCCAGACATCCAAAAGAACTAAACAACCGAGCAATTTTTAGGAAGGGAGAGGCATTATTCCCCACTTCACAAATGGGGAGAACAATGTCACAAAGAGGTTAAGGGAGTGACCCCGAGACTGAGCTGCACCAGCGCCTGCTTTTCTACTCCTGTCAGGAGCACCCTTGAATTGCACCAGCCCTGCAGGTGGGACAAGCACCCCAGCTGCTCAGCACATTCTGCATCTCCTCTGCTGAACCCTAAGGCAGACACTCAGGTGTCCCCATGCTGGGCCAGGGAATACAACGTCCTGCAGGTTAGCACTGCATCTGCCCAAATACTCAAAGCTGGGAGTCTGCACATTCATCAATGGACTGGGTTCAAGCTTGATGCAAAACCATTTGTCAATAGAGCATCACGAGGAAATAACCCTGCCTCTCCTCTTCCACTCCCTCCCATTGCCTAGGAGAGAAAAGAGCTGAGCATTTGAAACATTATTTGTTTCACACTGAAACCAAAGTGGCTGAGCAGGCACAGTTTTATTAAGAGATGAGATCTTTCTAAACCTCCCCAACCCCCCAAAAATAAAGGAGATGGGGGAGGGGGGGGCAGGGGAAGAGGAGACAAAGGCAAAAGGAGAAGAAGTGGAGGAGGGTTGAAAGGAAACATCCATTTCACAGAGCTCACATCAGAGCATAAAGCTGAGCTACAAAGAGGACAAAAAGCAGATATGAAAAGTCATCAAAGCTTATTCATGAGAATAACCATCTCTCCCTGGGTCTCCTTCTCAGTCTGCCTCTGACTTTCCCAGGGGAATGCAAGAACACATCCCAGTCTGCACAGCAATTGCACTAGGGCTTTGGGGTTATTTTTAAGATAGAGTCATTATGGCTCTTGTGACTCACTGACTTGTAATGATGGAAGTATGTTGTTTGATCTGCAGACACAGGCATCCAAATAAAAATTTAAAAAAAAAAAAAAAAAAAAAGGGGGGGGGGGATTCTGAGGAAAAACAAACAAACAAAAAAGATATTCCACAGAAACTAGCAAGACAAAAGGAAGATGGTTCAATGGAGCAGGGTCTCATGCTGATCCACAAGCATAGTGCCAGTTTTACCTTTTTTTGTTTTAACCTCACATTTTTAACAGCTCCTCACCCTTGATTGTCCTCGGCTTCCCAGGGCCCATTACAGGGCTGGTCCAAGGTAGTTAACAGACAGCAGTGTACCAGAGGATGTACAGGGATTGGGATAGACTGGGACAGTCTAAATAGAAAATAAACCAGACTGACACCAACCTCTGAAACACGCTTCCTTCTCCCCCACCCCCAGCTCCCTTTACCCAAGGGCCTTTTGTGAATCCAGTTTGTCCTGGTTGTCCTTCACAGCTCTTTTTCCATGGATGGTCTTGGGCTTGTTTCCCTTGGCAGAAATGGTAATGGAAGACAGCTGGCAGAAGGACACCCAGAGCAAGCCCCCAGGATGCTGCTGGGTGTGCAAATGCCAAGGCAGGATCAAAGTATTGCTTATTTGATAATCTCCAAGTGATATTCCTAAATTAGAAGTGGCAGTGGCACCAGATGCATTTCTGCCACAGCATGAGTTGAAGGCTGATTTTCTAACATAGACATGAAAAAGCCACTCTGGTGACTTAGACACCACAGCAGTGCTTTTTCTCTGATGCTACAGAAGCATCCAGACCTAAGCCTAGCACACAGATTTTCACTGGTCTTTCCCTCTTCTTCACTTGCCTAAAGCAGCAAAGCAGAGCTGCCCCGGTTTCTGTTCCGTATAAATCATATGGCCAGCGAGTGAGGATCATTTTTGACAATGAACTAATATTTCTGGGTTGCTATTTCTGTTCCTTTGTTTGCCCAGACACAAAGACTCAGGCCTTTGTAGTTCCCAGATCACAATGCCTATGTTGCATGAGATCATGTTTGTGTTTTTGGACATCTTTTTTTAACAGCGCCTATTGAATTCCCTCAACTCAGCACTTTCCTTCCTCTTGCTCTCAGTTGATCAAACAGTATCAAACAGAACCCAGGAGCTATGCAAATACATATCCCCTATGTTTTTAATAAGGTTGGAGGACATGGTTTGTTCTGTGTGGTAAATTTTTGGGGGGTGAAGTGCAGGAGAAAGAAAGTACCTGACAAATAAGAGGCAGCTGGAGCAGAGGTGGCCACAGCAGGAGCTGATGAATGCAGCAGCAGGAGCAGAAGAGGTCAGAAAGAAGTGACAGTAACAGTAGGGACAAGCGGGGCTAAGATTTCACCTAGGCAAAGACAATTAAGTCCTCGCTTTGTACATCACAGTCTCCCCAGCGATAACACCAGACAAGGGATAATATCACCAGGTTGGGAACACAGAGCAGAAGCAGCTCAAACTTTAAAAGAGAAATAATTTGCTTCCAGGTAACTTTGGAAGAAGGGCACAGGGATGCCGGGAGCACGCGGGCAGTGCTGGCACACCCTCGGTGCTCAGCACACTGACCCTGGTGCCCACGGGGTCAGGAGAGGAGATCCTAGCCTGGAGGGGCCCTGACCAGAGGATTTCTGCATGTTCACTCCCACCTGTTTGAAACCATGGGACAGCTGAACACACCAGAGACCCCAGACGGACTTCGAGACCGCCGACTCTTTGGGATGGCCTCTTACTGCAGCAGGAGGCTCTCCCAGTGCTGATGCCGCAGAGGTGCGAGGCAGCAAGCCAGTGTAATAGTTAGGGTGCAGCAAACCTTACAGAGAAACAGATTTTAGAGAGACAGACGCTAATTCACTCAGTCAGAAACAAATCTCCAATTTCCTGGTCTCCCCACAGCTGGAGTTTTCAAGAGGAAAGAGGATCATAAAGCTCTGAAGGAACAGAAATCTCCTCTCTCCATGCCAGCTCACATCCTCCCCACAGGACCATAAATACCATTTCCCCCCAACACGTGGTATGCAAACAGGAAAACATTAAATCACGAGAGCTAATTAGCAGTGTCTATCCAGCATGTTCTTTGCAAAGAGGGACTCCCTCAAGTCCGCTTCTCTCATCATCAGCATCTCTCCCCTTTATAACGAGCACGGGAGGCATGAGCCGCCCAATCTGATGGTCCCGGGAGGGGGGCAGGGTCCCACGCAGGGGCTGCCACCAGCTGCTCGGGCACAGGGGTCCAGCTCAGCTGTCCCACAGCAACAGGGACTGTCTATAAAAAGAGCTGACAAGATTTTAAACAACTGCTACCAATAACCTTGCCTCACTCCAGATTTTCCACTGACAGACATCTTCAGTTTGTTTTCATTTCTTTAATTGATATCTTATTAAATTCCCTATAAATAGAACTAGCGAGCAAAGAGCATCATGCAGGCGGGTCGGAAGACCAGTGCTAGCAGCAAGATGCCCAAAGGGAGGAGAGACAGGAGCTCACAAATTCACAGGGGAAATGAGTCATCTCCAACTTTCCATGGAGACTGGGCCAGCCTGGCATGGGGACCAGTGATGTTACACAAGACCTTCTTACCCTGAATTTGCACCAATGTCACCAGTTCAGCCTCAGGCCCTATTTGTGCTGCGATGCTGTAAGAGCCAAGCTACCGTCTTCCAGAGTGCACGGACAAGTCCCACAGCACTCGTCTATGGGAGGATTTTGGCCTCTTCTACACACACGTCACTCGCGTTGGCAGAACTCCAACTGACCTCGATGGATGAGAGACACAGAACATCTGCACCCGACACAACGCTTTCCAGCAAACGTTTTCTTCTTAAGAAAAAAAGCAAGGCTGAGTTGCCCTGTGTTCCCATGCTGGTCCCCAGTGTACAGGGCTGTGGTAAGAACATAGCCAGGAGGCATCCTGTTGGGCTGCCCTCTCCAAAATAACCAGCCACTCTGACCAGTTTGTAACAGTCATCCCACCTTGCTGTCACCACATCACCTCCCAAAAACCTTGTCACATCAGCTCCATGCTCTGGACGGGCCACTCCTGAGGAACCAGTGGGTTGCAGGGCAAAAGAGGAGAGACTTCATTTCATCCACACCTCCTTGTCTAAGACACGTCTATGGGGCTGATACCCGAATTTAAGCGTACAAAGCTGGCAACTGCTTTATTCCCATTTTTGAGCTGGGAAACCAAAGCAGAGCAGAAATAAGTGATCCATCTAAGCTTGCACTGGAAGCGGGAGGCAGAAAAGGGGCAGTCCCATAACAGAGCAAGCCTCCTTCCTCTGCCACTGCAAAAGAGCTGGCAAGTAAACGTAAGGGAGGCCCCTAAGCAATGCACCAGGTGTAGCTTTCCAAATCAGTGGATAACTGCAAGGACAGCACAAGGGATGTGTCTGAAGTGCTGATCAGGTGTCAACAGCCCTGCCTGAAAAATCTGCCTGGGTGTTTGCTCAGTGCCTATGTGTTGTACTCTGGTTCTGTCAGTGCCAGGCACTCTCCCCAAAGGCGCTGCAAGAGCTTCCCATCAGCTTCCCATCCTCAACAGGAGGGTGTTAAGAAAAATAAGACATAAATAAAAAGGGATTTTTCTTTGTTATTTTGCAAGTGCAACTTTTGTGACACTGATGCCCAGCCCCACAAGCAGAGCCAGGGAGGGCTGCAGGGCACAACCCCTCAGGCAGAGAAACTGCAACATTAACATGTCCCAACAGTGGCTTTCTCCCAGTAACTAATCACAAAGTTTATGATATTTCTCACAAGACGGTCAGAAAGCTACCCATAAATAATCACATGTAACATTAACCAACTGCGAAGTACTTTTATTCTCACTAACCACTGTTACGACCTTTGTTAGTTTAGATCTAGTAGAGCACTGGGGTTTTTTTACAGTTGCTATCTGATAACCACATGGAAAACTTGAGAGCATTTTCCCAAATAATACTCTGAAGTATTCGCTGTCCATTAACATTTCCATTAAAGTTGCACTCAAAATTAAAACCGAGAAATAAATTAACATTGTGCTAATTTGAGGTGAAGGACTGCAGCAGAGCAGGAAGCCGAGTGACCTGACCAAAGACACACAGTAAATCAGTCGCAGTGCAAAGGACGCAGTAAGTCTGCTCTCAGCTGTACAGAACTAATTCAGCTGCACAAAACTAAGCAATCTCTTTACTAACAAAATAGCCAGTGATAGAACTGTGCTTTTAAAAAAAAATTACTGACCATCCAGAGCCCCAGAGCATTTTGGACAAGGTGGGCCCTTCTTGTGCCATCCTTACCACTGGCAATCCCCCCCCCCCCCCCCCGCCCCGGTACAATCCTGCACCAGGCTGAGTGGTCTGCCTTGCAGCACAGACACGTATTGTTACTCCATCAAAGAAGGAAGCTCAAACAGATGGGGATCAACTACTGCCCCAAAAATCACACTGGGAATCTCAAAGCCAAACACAACAAGCAGAGCCCCTGATGCTGTGCTCAGGCAACCCTTGACCTCCTACTGCTGCTTCTATATAAATTCCATAGTTTTGTGGTTTGTTATTTTTTTAGGAATGAAAATAATCTTTGCGCAGATAGACAGGGATCACAATGCCATCTCCAAACAAACACTCCGCTCGCTGGCAAGGAGCTTTGTTAACACAACTAAATGTGCTGAATTATGCACACAGTTTGCCTGAACACATGTTGAAGTTCCAGAGATTGCCTGGAGCCCTCAATCCGTTTTTAAACAAGGCTCTTTACGTTCAAACCATCCCACCCAGCAGTGCCGAGTGTTGCAAGGGGCACAGCTAGCAACCACACAACAAAAAGGCCCATTTGCCAACCAGCAGTGCCGGGGAGCCCGGCTGCTCCACTCCGAGCCCTGCCAGCCGGCACACGCAAGGGGGTCCGCAT
Organism: Astur gentilis; assembly: GCF_929443795.1. Lineage (NCBI taxonomy): Eukaryota > Metazoa > Chordata > Aves > Accipitriformes > Accipitridae > Astur > Astur gentilis. The sequence goes on from NC_064905.1 coordinate 11,472,116, forward strand.
CCGGCATAGCACAAGGGCATCTCTTGGATTGCCCCAGTGCAGTTGCTCATAAAGGGAGAAAAAAAAAAAAAAGGGGGGGGGGGGGGGGGGGGGGGAGAACAAAAAAGGAAGCATGAAAAAGCTTAGATCAAAGGATTTTCTTCCACACCCAGCCTACAGTCTTAATGGTCCCTAAACTGTTCTGCAGCTATGCAAAAACTCCTTGTGCTAAAAAACTGGTTCTTAAGCTATGGCTCCATCTTACACCAGAGCATGGAGAGGAATCAGAGACCACTCTGTCTGTGGGCAAGTAATTCAGGTTCTCTCTGACCCTCTTTTTAATCCATCCATACCCAGCACAATTCTTACCTCCTGCACAGAGAGGGGTACGCTACTCCACTTATCTGCCAGGTTTGATTTTCAATCATGTCTTCCAGCGTTCCCAAACTGTTATCCTGTGGTTTTTTGCCTGACACATTGTAAAAATAACCCAGGCTGCAAAGCTTGCTTGATGTTTATAGGACACTGTGGAAACTTACAGCTCACAATAATTAACTTTAAATAAAATGTTAATCCACAGTAAATACAAAACAGAGGACAGTTTGGGGAAATGCTCTGAAATCCACTGGTGGAAGTCAGTGCACTGTAGGTACAAATTAGTAACATCTATTAATGGGACAATCTTGGTGGATTAGGCAAACTAACAAAAGTAATAATAATTAACAACATTAGTCACATAAAACATAATTGACTTCCAATTGCTTCTAACATTATTTTTCTAATGAAGTTGCTGGAAACTAATCAGAGCTGGCTGGATAGCTTATCGGGGACAGCCACAGTCGGCAGGATTAGCTGCTTAGCACCGGAGCGTGATACACCCTGAGGAAGAACTGATTGTCCTTCCCAGCATCAGGAAGAAAATTTAAGCAGTCAACTCTTTGCTGCTCTTTCATCACTTCCCAGACACCAGCAGCTCAGCCTGGGGCAGGCAGGATACTCAAGGGACCCATGCGTGAAGGTGCCTGCCAGGAACCAGTTGCCCTTTTAATAGCTCCACACCAACTGCTTGTGGCCATAGGTAAGGGCCTTACCTCCTTGTTCTGTCTTGGTTTTTTCCCCATCTTAAAATGATGTTTACCTTTGTTGTCTACAGAGAAAAGTTTACCTTTGCCAGCCTTGCACATAAAGGTGTGCATGCTGTCCACTCAAAGCTGACTGCTCTGGAAACCAGGCCTCCTCTTCTGGGTTAAGCCCCTTTTCCACATCACCTTTTGACAAATAGCAACTTATTTCACATTTTGCAAGATGACTTGTCAAACTCTGAGGCTGGTGTAATATTGCAACCATTCTGCAACACCAGCCACACTTCTTGTTGGGAAGAGAAACCACCCCATCCTGTCCAGTGAAGATAACGGTGGTCACAGGCTCCATCGGGCAGAGACTGAAAATTAATTTCTAGACAGAGTGAACTTCACTTTTGCAGCAGTCTTTCCCAAGCCTGAACATGCCACTATCCCACCAGCTCCCTGGCTCCTGTCACCCCCCAAGTACATCTGTCCCTGCTGACCCATCCACCGGTGTCCACAGCGCTTCGTTAGCCCCCAGGGATCCCACTTGCTTACTAGAGCATCCCTTTCCCCAGCGGGGTGCTAGGATCATCCCTTTCAATTCCCCCATACACAGATGCTGCCTGAAAAATCACATCACCTCGCATTGCCCTGAACGTGCTCTTCTCAGCCCAAAACGAGACAAGGCGAACAGGCTCAACCCACACACAGGCTGGTAGCGGAGGTTGCTCAGCCATGCCCAGGCTGCTCCGTGCGCTCCCGACACATCAGGCGAGGTCAGCACAGGGCTGCCACTGCCACAAGACCACCCAGGACCCCCCCAGCAGATGCTACGCCATCGCCACCAGCGACGGCGCCAACGGAGTCTGTTCCCAGTGACTGCCGGGAGACCGCCAGCTGGAATAACGAGGATGACGTAGATCAGCATCTGTCCCTCCCTGAGGAACAATACAGCTTTTCAGCAGTAACAGTTAATTGAGAATTAATATCCTCAACGTGGCACGGTGTCACAGCATCGCACGCCCCCGTCCCCCCGCCTGGTTGATGGCCTTCATCTGACATCACCGGTTTTTCCCAGCTCAGCAGCAATCAGCTATAACAGCAGTGGCCCTCATCAACACCTCCCGAGAGAATTTGGGGAGGACGTTCCCACCCACCCGTGCCTCTCTGCAAACTGCCCCTCATCATCCTCAGGGACTGGAAGGCTTGGACTTTCCAGTCATTGCAAAAATCCCATTCACGCTGGCTTGGAGAGCCTCTGGGAGAACAGACAAGTTTGTTATGGAGAATCCAGATCACATTTTTCCACCCTGAACGCTATCTTGTTTGCGCCCTCTCCACCCGCCTGTCCCTTCCTCCCTCCCAGCCAAACTGGCGGGAAGCACCACGTTTTGTTTTTTGGTTTTTTTCCAACCAGATGTTTCATCTGCTTTTGTTGCTACAAGACGCACCGGTCAAGTCCTGGCAATGCGCAGCAAATCCTGAGCTGCACAGCTAACAACTCGCATCTGCATCCAAGATTAATCAAGGAGGTGGGAAAAGGCACATCCAGCAAGAAAGCACAAATCCCCACTTTTAATTGTTTTGTGCTAGCAGCAAAACATTTATTTCCCAGGATTTCCGAGAGGCGGAAGAGGCGAGTGGATTGCTCGGCGCCTCCTGTTTACCAGGCCGAGAGGGAAGTAGGGTTAACAGAATTTCTTGTTCCACGCCACAGGATTACGTTCTGGAAGAGATCCAGAGAGAGACCCTTTGTCTTCAAGAACAAAAGGGATGGCTCCCCATTTTCAGGGAAGCTCTGCACACTGCAACATGACCTACGCTGGCAGCATTACCACGCAGTGATGTGACACTTCCCAGGCACTTGCCCACAGGTGATGGAGCTTCTGCCACTTGTTGCACCCCCCCACCACCCCCTTTTGTCATGGCTGTGCCCTGGACCACATGCCACGCTCCCTTCCAGCCTGTCTTCTCCATCTCCAGCACTGCCCCTGCACTGCTCCAGCCACCCTGCCGCAACACGCTCCCTCGTCCCCTTCCAGCCCTCTTAGCACCGTCATTTTGATGACCTGTAGCTCGAAAGCGCTGCATCTCGGAGCAGCCTTGGCAGTTTGAGAGACAGCTGATGTGCCTCCACACAGCCCATGCTGCTCTGAAGTCTGTGAGCCACCAGGAGGGACCAAAGCCAGCCCGTCTCATCCAGGCTCTGCAGCTTCCTGGTGTGGATCTCCAGCGATGACAAAACCTCCAAGAAAAAGCCTGCTCAGCTGCCCACAGAGACATCGGGGATGGCAGCCAAACCCACACACTTCTTGTCTAGTCCTCACCCACCTGCGCCGTGTCCTGTGTCTGGTGGGAGACCCGTGCACAGAGCTGAGGATCCTTCGGGCTTTCCACTGATCTCTTGCCATTTCTTCTTCCTCATCCCATGTTCCTGGGTAGCCCCAGAGATTAATCTCATGCCATTTTTGGGGATGAGACTCATAAAAGATGCCCCACACAGACAGAAGGGGAAGGCACCTTAGAGAGCTCACAGCCAGCCAGCTCCCATGGGAGATCCATTCCCAAAGGCAACATCTGGACCATTATGAGCAGCTGGCCTGCTCCCTCCTGATGGCCTGAGGACATCTGGAATATTTATCACCAAAAACTCTGGTCTTGTCTACCCTGCCCTTTTCCCTTGAAGTCTCTGCAGACAACAGGGAATTTAGTATAAGGATATTTGAAGAAGCAAGTCCAGAGCAATTGCTGACTGCTGCTAACTCTCTGCTTCACTTCCCCCCCCCCCCCCCAAGTTTTCACTTTACACTCATGTTCATTGTTTTTCCTTATGGAGAAGAAATGATCTGTTGACATCCTCAAGGCAGAGAAAGTTCCCAACAGGCGGTTCTTCCTAAGAGGCTGCAACAAAACCAACCTGACATGGCATATTTAATATTTGCAAGGTTGAAAAAAAGTAAACGTGGAGAAAAAAAGCAGCAGTACTTAAAAAAAAAAAAAAAAAACACACACACAACAAACCACAGTAACTTTCAGGTTTCATAACAAAGCAGAACAGCAGGCACAAGTTACCCCACAAGTCACCTTTAGGCTACAGCCGTCTATTTTTAATGACAAAGCTCAAATACATTATTTATCACTGTTGTCTTAGTGAAACCATCAGATTACAAAGCCTCCTGGAAATAAGAGGCAAGAGGTAGCAGGAGGAGATCCCAGTCTCCCAGGAGAACGTGTGTCCCATGCAGGCTGCTGCTATGAGGTGCCCGTGCTGGCTGTGACTTCCAGCCCTTCCCCAGACACTGAGGATGCCTGCAGGGCTCCCAAATTCACCAGGATGGTTTGTAATGGCACCAGCATGCAGCCCAGCTCCTGCTAATTGCAGAGGATTAGTGTTACTTCCCTGCCTCTGTGGAACAACTCCATCCATGAATATCTGCAGAGAGCAAAGCATGGAAAGTTCATTATACCTGTGCTGAGGAGGGAGAGGAGACCCCTGCCAAAAACGATTGCCTATCTGGGCTGTCTTCCTTCCTGCCACGGCAGTCCAGGGCCAGTTCACATGTTTCCCAGGACAGAGGCTCCCAAGCGGACATGCTCCCACCTCGTGGCCCCACCAGGGACCCCAAACTCCCCTGCCACTCTCCTGTGCTTTCTTCTGCCGGAGCCACACTCGCTGTCCCAGGTGGGCATCCCTGAGGCAACGCACAGGGCTGTCAGCTCCAATGTCTGTTAAGGAGATGTCCGCTTCCTGCCTCTCGATTTTCCTTATTTACAGCTGGTAAAAAATGCGCTTCTTCATGGAGCTGGGCCAAAACCAGCAAACCACGACTCCTTCCCCCTCCTGAGGGCCCAGAGCCCAGCGCACAGAGAAGGCATTACAACTATGTAACCTGGGGTCACATTTCACCCTGGACTCAATTAGCAAGGGTTAAAAATGGAACAAGTCTTTACTTTCCCATAGGAAAGTTGTTCTCCATTGCCCACTGCCTCCAGTGGCCTTCTGACACTTCTGTAGAAAACAGCAGCATCCTTAGTTCTGGTTCAGAGGGACTTTCCCCAGAGCGCCTTCTACACTGGCGGCTCCCCAGTAGACAGCCCCTCTCCAAGCTGCCATATCCTGCTCGTGCGGAGCATCCCTGGGTGACTGGTCCTGCTGTGGAGGTAAGAACCCATCAGCCTTCACACAACAGCATCAAATACAACAAACTCATCACAGCCCTCAACCTGCTGTCATAAAAATGGGTCTGATAAGGAGGACGGAGTTGATTTCTGCTGGGAAAGGGGATTCGGGAAAAAAGCCTATAGGAGGGCATCACTGGGGCCAGCAGTTTAGGCACTGCAGCCACATCAAAAACCCTCTGCTGAGAGGCTCTAATATCTTGCACCACATTTTACTCTTCCCTGTCCCACCAAGACTCATCCACCTGAGGAAAGGACAATAACTAACACCAGAAACCATGGCAGATCTACTGATGGGGAGGCCCTTGTCCCAGCACCAGCTTATGGGACCAGGGGACCTGTGACTCTGCAAGGTCACATCTGGAAATGCACACACATCTGGAAATGCCAGGACCACCCATAGGCCACAGCAGCTCTACCATTAACTGCCCATACTGGCCCCAGCCTATTTCTTCTCCCCTTTCCATCCTTGCTCTAGGATAGAGTTTTGTGCAACTCTACAACGGTTTGTGCTTCCCTCAATTACCCTCTTGTCACTTGGCCTATTAGACCACTTGTCCCATGTCCCCTGCTGGCCTGGGGCAACCCACTGGCCAAGCAAACGCTGCCCAAAGTGCTCTCCCTTTAACAAAGCATGGAGATAACTTGCCAGGCAATCAGGAGTGTGAGAAAGGCTTAGTTTTCCCAAATCTCACCCACAGAGACCCCACAGCCACAACACATAAGTTGCTGTGGGACAAAAATAAAAAATGAAAAAACAAAACAAAACAAAAAAACCAACCACCACCACAAAAAAACCCCACACCTCAGGGCAACCAACACAGGGACTGAATCGCCCTTCAGCCCCTGCCTCTGCCCAACACAGGAGGCACCAGAAGGTGCAGAAGGGGCACGTGCAGCCGCAGCCAATTCCAGCTTCTGCAAGAGCCGCACAGGGAGGGATTTTAAAACCTCCAACTTAAGTATAAGTGGAGGAAGCCCAGATCAGGCCGAGGGACAGCAATGTGCATGCAGAAAAGAGGCGAAACCATGTCTGTGCATACAGCTGCCTCATCGCCTCAAGCCTCTTGGGACACAGGAGTCTGTTGAGCAAGAATTGAGCAGCTGGCGACCTCCTCTCCGCTTCCCCGAATACCCAGCAGGCCCTCAGCTCCCGGGAACACTGTGATCACAAGCAGCAGCAACACAGTCAGCTACCTGCTCATGTTCAAAATCTACCCAAGCCACACCAAGCGGTTGTAAACATCCCAAAGGGAGCATGGGCTGGAAAACAAGAGACCTAGAAATAACCACCACCTTGCACAGACTTGCTGCCGGGGCTCAGGGAGGCCACCCAGTCCCTCAGCATCAGCTCCGTGAGGAGCCGGACTAGTGCACAACCTCTCCAGAGGGTGGCAAGAGCCAGAGGCAGAGCTCCAAGCTGATTGCAAACTGCTGCTGGCATCCCAACCAGTGGGGACGTGAAAATCACCCCCCTTAGAGCACAGACAGCATCTTCAACCAGCACCAAGCCCTTTGCAGCTGCCTTCAACCCTGGTGCAGATGTGGCTTATCCAAAGCTGCATGTCCCAGAATATCACATCCACGCCAAGACACCGAAGCACAAGTGCGTTGGGTTTTCTATACATGGCACCACTCATCTACCCCTGTCACTACTCTTCCTGCATCAGCCAGGTCTCCCCTAAAAGCATCGAGCAACATGACACGCATCAGAAGAAAAATGAGAGAAATGTTTTAATAGCACAGCCGTTGGAAGCAGAGTGAGAAAACGCAGCAGCCCTCGGACTGGAAGGGCTGTGCCACAGTTTGGGAGGTTTCCCAGCTGGGCTGGGGGACTCTGGAGCCACTCAGGCATGATGCCTGGGTGGAAAGGATTACCTGTGGATAGGTGGGAGGAGGAAGAGCTCAATCCACAGATGCACAGTGATGAGTCTTGTTTAGAGACTGTGCTGCTATCCTCGTCTGTCCCCATTTAGCCCATTAGCTCACACAGCCATGTTGCTGTGCAGAGCTGAGGGACCCCCACTTAAGCCTCTCACGGTCCACCCGTGGACTGCAAAGCAGCTTTGCCGCATGCCCACCCTCCCCACCTCTCCCTCACGTTGCCCTAAAGCTGAGCCCTTGTAACAAGTCGGACACCCTCCTGCTGCTCAGGGCTGGGACAGTCCATCATTGCAGAGGTGCGGAGACACCCTCACTGTCACCTAAATGCATCCGGGCAATGCAGAGGGAAAAAGGGGCAGCACGGGGCTCCAGCATCTGGTGCTTCACCTGGGGAGGGAGCACAGGTCTCCCCTTGCGCATGTGGGCAGGATGGGGGCCACATGGGTTACAGATGGGTAACGCTCACCGCAGGGGTCCGATTCCCAAAAGCTCTCACTGGGACGCATCTCCAAAGAGCTCAGCGCCCAGCACAGGAGGGGTTTAGGAAAACCTGGCCCCCAGGGTGCAAACCCTACGGTCCAGAATGCTTCAGAACAATACACACAGCAACGTATATTCTCTCTCACACACACACTGCAGCATATATAATTTCCACCGCAGCAAAGAGAGATACACATCAATGATCCTCTTTCATTTTTCTTGCTGAAAGCTGCTGGCTGGCTACAGAAATTGGCAGCCAGGGAGCTGGTGGTACAGCTCACACAGCCGCTCTAAATGGGATGCATCAGGTCCCCACACAGTCCCATCCCCTGGCCTCTGCCCTGTAGCAGACCAGGGTCGTTTCTATAGCTCATTAAAGAGGGATAAAAGTAACCTTTAAAGGTTGCTTTCATCTGAAACAAGTCTAAAACCAAACAATGACTTGGCAAAGAGTGAACCGGATTTTTAAAAGCAATGCATTTCACTGGAAATCTTATTTCTTTTTTTTTTCCCCCTTCTTTTGAGCCTGATGGTGGATTATTTTTCCTTGACACAATCCCGCCTCCACTGTGATAGATGACGACACATTTAGCAGTGTTCAGCCAAAACTTTTTATCTCCATATGGAAGATGGATGGATCAGGACTCTGAAGCCCGCATCAATTCCTTCAAGAACAAACAAGGATCCAGCCCAGACCCCCTCCCAGTTTTGTTTAAAATACACAGAGCATAGGGCAGAGGATGTGATCCTATAAAGCCTCATCTGGCACCATTTGCAGCGTTTATGAAGCAAAACGGAATGAGCACTGCCCGAGACCTCCAGCCATCTCACTGGAAAGCACGAAGGACAGCTGTAGCTTGGATGGGGTTTTTGCTGGGGGCCCAGGACTGCCTGCGCCTTCCAGTGCCGGCCACGCTATGTCAAGCACTGCTGCGTGCGGCAGGGTGGGAGGCCTGAGGATGCGTCCCCAGCTATCTGAGCAGGGATGGCACATGGCTTCTTGGGGGCAGAGGCTGGAAGAGGCAGCCAAATGGCTTTTGTAAAAAATAACAGGCACTGTATCCCTGCAGCAATCCTCACTAGGAGTGAACAATGCAGGAGAGTCATCCTGGATAAGCAAAGCAGAAACGGAGATGATAAGACTCAGGAGCAGCTCCGGGCTTTGAAGGTTGCTCACCAGCATGGGTGACTCCCTTGCATCAGCTCAGGCCAGACATCATTTGCTGAGGCGAGGGAGCAAGCGGGTGATGGTGGAGACTGAGCGAGTCAAGAGAAACAGAGGAAATCCATCAGCATCACAGACCCTTCTTTCTTGTCTTTACATGCCACAAGAGATGGGGTCACGAGCCTTCAACGAGCTCCTCTGAAAGCAGCCAGGCTACAAGCTCAGAAGTACCACGTCCCACAAGACCAGCTCTCAACCCCCTAACCACTGTCATAGTGCCCCTTCCCACCGACACCGAGAAGTACAAAGAGCAGAGGTTATGGGTAAATATTCCTCCCTGCAAGATGTTAGTAAAACTCCAGAGAAAACTTGCTGGGGGAGCACTAACCTGAAGCAGGTAGGGTAGAAAGGACAGCACGGGATGGACACAAGAGATGAAGGGGGCTGAGAGTCGTACACCTGTAGGAAAACGTTACGGCTACATCCTTGCACAGGGCGCAGCAGCAACAGTCGTTACATGAAATAACATATGCAGCATAGCGCACACACACCTCATTAATAATGTCTGGAGCTCCTAGCACAACGTGCCAGAGAAGTTACCTAACCAGCAATAAAAAGTTCTTTGGCCCCATCTCAGGTACAAAAGCCAACACTCTTCATCTTGTAAAATGCAAAAAGCCCCCAGATGTTTATAAAACTCCGTTGGGCAGCTCAGCACAAATGTTGTTTACCATGAAAGCATTAGGGATCAAAAACAACCATCCAGCTGACAGAAGCTTTGTAGCTGCAGTCATATAGCAGCAGCACGATCCTCTCCAGCTTCCCTCAGCACCGAAGCGCTGTGCCCTCAAGCCCACCACCTCCTGTCACTCCAACCCATCGAACACATCTGCAATGCCAACACCTACTATCTAGCAAGGTTAGCAGGCAGGAACCGCGTACACACACATCCATGCACATATGGACATACGATGCAGGTAAATGGAAGATGCTGCCCACGTGCAGCACATGCACATGGACATCACGGGAAGGAGAGACCCGGGCTCGCCGCATCCGCACGGCTCCTGCTCTTTCTGGGGACTCTTTTGAAGAATGGAGCGCACGTGGGTGCCCCGTGGCTCACACCTGCAGGACGGAGCGCAAAGGCTGCCTGGCACTGCTCGGTGCCGCAGCCGGTCAGATAAGGTAGCCAGGGCAGCACGTGATGAGGCATTACTCTGAGGAGCTCCACGGGGATTTCCTGGTGACAAACACCACCCCAGCTCAATGGCTAAGACCAGGCCAAGTAAACACAGAGTATATTTATTGCTTCTGGGAAATGCTTTCATTTCCAGCCACCCATCTTCACTTCAAGATAGCAGCATCGAGCTATGAAACACTCCCTTCATGTGGTGCTGTTAGCCATGGGGAGCGAACGCACTAGCTTGGACAGATCATTATCCCTTCATGCACAGGGCTGAGGAAGGGGGTGGTATTCTATAATGACGCTAATTAAGTCCTTAAGTGTCTTGGTAGAAAGCAGGTAAGACTTCAGCACAGGGCAGAATATTCCATTAGGGCAGGCTTCACCGTAGACACAATGCTGCATAATGGGATCCTGTAATTATGCCTGCACTGCAGAGACTTTTAAAAAAAGGAACCCTGTTTTACATTCTCTAATGCAAACAGCATGAAATGATGTTGCTTAGAAACCTTTACACTCCTACAGTGTGTGCAAAAAAGTTATTCCAGACATCTGTATTTAAAATAAAATTTAAAAACAATCCTACCGCACACACTCACATGGATCTTGGCTTCACGTTGAGTGATGAAGCCTATGAAATGTCAGAGGAAATTTAAATTAAAAAAAAAAAAAAAAAAAAGACACATACATTTAAAAACTTCAGCAGCTTGTTAAGTCATTTCAGGTTATGTCTGGTACTGTTCCACCTCACCCCTTCACACAGGGCTCCGTCTCAGTGGATTGATGGTGCCATTCGTACCAATCCAGACTTAGAGGCTCATAATCTTTTCCCCAGTCATGCTGACCTCAAACACCTGGAAAAGATTTTCTTTTCCAGAGAAGCCACCCGAGGTTTTTACTCCAGAATTGGCACACACAGAGCAGATCACTGTCCAGGTCCCGGAGTCACAAGAAAACCCACGCAGTAAAGCCAATATGACAATTTTATGCACAAGTCACGGTGCAGGGCACAAGACCCAAACCCCCACTGCTGGTGACCACTGCTCAGGGGCTCACGTCAGGCCGAGCGGGGTGGGGGGAGGTTGTAGTGCCCTGAAAGCTCCTACACCAACGGCAACCCCATCAGATCTGGAGGAGCCCATAAATAGCATTTCACCAAGCACCGTCCTGATACTTCCTCCTGTAGTTCGGGCATCGCATCCCACAGAGATGGCAGGCCCCACCAGGGAAAGCTTCATCTCGATCCAAGTAGGCAGGCAGAGATGGGGCTTTCTGCACCCACGAAATCAAGTAAAGCGAGGAAGGACTGTCAGCTTCGCTCCGTGCATCCAAACCCCCAGCCCTGACCTGAACCCCCGCACAGCACAGCCCCGGGAGCCCCATCCAGGGCTGCCACTGCCTCCCACCCACCCATCGCTCTCCCCACCATCTTCTCCTCCTCCTCCTCCCCAAAAAGGTCACCCCTCTTTGCCTGGCAACGGGAACGCACGCTCGGCAGCAGGCATGGCTGATCGATGCGTCACAGCTGCCACCACGCTGTCACGATGCCGTGCAAAGGCCAGCAGTTACTACAACAGGAGCGGCTGGGGATGTGACAGACCTCGGACGCAGGGATGTGTCCGGGCTGGCTGCACCGGCTTTGGCACGACGCAGAACACTGAGCCGATGTGTCGCTCCCTTTCTCCCTCCCCAACCCCACAGCTTACAGGTTTGTAGTTCTCTTCTTGTGCCTCCCTGCTGGCAGAGGGGGGTGGAGGTAAGAGGTTGAGCTTGTGTGCCTTCATCAACAGAGAAACGTGAATATCCTGAGGGACGGACAGAGGTGGAATCTCATCTTTGTCCTATAGGGAAAGTCTTCACTGATGGGAGACTAGGGAATCGCTGCTGTGCCTCTGATGCAAAGGCCAGGCTCAGCAAGATCATCTGAACTGTGCCAACAAGACTCCTGCACAAGGCAACTTTTTTCAGCTCTGCTGGTACCTGCTCTCTCAATACTCTCCCAAGACTCCCTAGATCCTCAAGACTGTAGTGGCCAGAAGTCATGTGGCTTAAAATCGCCTTTCAGAAATGCCACTCTTCCATCTGTCTGCTGTAAAGAACCTCCTCATAAGAGCATGTTAACTGTTACAACATTTTAAATGGCAGAGAAAGCAATTTCAGAGAAATGCTTTTTTGCCGATACCTGGAAAGGTCCTTAGGCAGCAACACGGGAGATCTCCTGCTCAGACACATGGCACCTGCAGGTGTTTCAGCCTCCTGCCAGGGAGCTGTTACTGGCGGTACAGGTACCTACAAGCTTGCCTCTTGCTCCCCACAAGCTGCTTCACCCACAGATGCTGAGGATCCAAACCTGGAGCCTCACTCTCCACATCCCCAGGCTTTGCAAATTCATTTGCATCGCTCTGAGGCAGGAACCATTGTCTCTTTGATCAGCAGCCCTTCACACCCCACGTGGGTTACCTTAACTGGTTATTGCAAGCAGTGAAGAGCCAGACCATGGGCAAAGGAACAAAACAGAGGTGTTTAACTTTTTGGTTTTCTGCTGCAATTACAAGCCCTGCTGCAGTCACAGGGTATGGATGGGTCTAGAGGCCAGAAATGCACGAAACACTAAGTCACAAGTCTTCAACTCCCCAGCTCGATCCCAGGAAGCAGCTTTGCCTTTATCACCTCTGGCTATCACAGAATTGCCATCACCAGAGTGGAAGTAAGGCTGAAGGATCAGCATCTGCACTGAGCAGTCAGCTCCCTGCAAGAGAGCCCAAGGTCGGTCAGAGAAGAGGGAAGGTGGCAGGAGGGAAAGCCCTACAGTGGAAGTGCACAGACCGCCTGTGACCCTAGGCAAAGGGCTGTGTCCTGGGCAGGCGAGAGTTCTCAGCTGTGAGACAGCACCAGGAGCATCAGCAGCTCATGAGGGGTCAGAAAGGAGCTCGCGGCAAAGGTAAAGGGATAGCCACCATCCGCAGACTCTTGGGGAAGTCCACATCTGCTCTCTGTGCCTCCCACCCCCTCACTGGCACACAGAGGGCAACAAAACTGCTCTCAGCTGGATGCAACAAAGTCAAATCAAGGACTAAGATGCTTTAAAACATTCTGCTAAAACAGGCATGAAAATTATTATCAAGTTGTAAGAACTTTTACATCATCCAGAAGACAGATGTTGGCCAGCTGCTGAAGATAGAGGGTTGGCAAATTCCCCACCGCACACTGCTCTTCTCCAACTGGAGCAAACTGCAGAGAATCCATCCTTCCTGGGGGAATGTGCATAGAGCAACAGGCCTGGGCAGCTCTCCCTCTGCTGGCTGCTCTCCTCCCGCTGAGACGGGAGACAACCGCCATATAGGCACATTCTTCTTTTATCTTTGATTGTTGCTAAAAATAATCAATACGAGCTACGTGGCTCAGGCTGTTCTCACCATTGTTCATTGTGGGGTGAAGTCCAGATCAGATCGAATGTAATTCCATGTGCAGAGTGCCGCTGCCCCCCCCCCGCAGGGCTCACACCGAGTGGGAGCACGGTCAGTATCCGTCCTGTCCGCCGGAGACACGCAGTGCTAACAGGCACGAACGTGCATACTGATATGATGCACCGACTGGGCCACCAGCAACTGGGAGATGAGAGGTCATGCATAGAAATGGAGAATGGAGATAAAGAGCTGGTTGTCCCCATATGCATGCAAGCAAGAAGCTAGAAATCCTGTGAACTTTGAAATAAGGGAATATCCAACCCATTATACCCATACAACATCAGTCATCTCCACCCTGGTATCTGTACAGCCACCTGAAAACTCAGTGTGTGCTCCCCGAATCTTCTGCTCATCAAAGCTCAAGTGTAAACCACAGCAACTACATAGTTATTTTTTCCTAATCCTAGTATGGTGAGACCAGTTAAAGAACAAGCCCAAAGTCTGAAAGATAACACTACAAAATACAACATACAGGCAACTTTTGCACATGCTCCAGAACAAACCTCAAAACAGCAAGGAGGTCCCATTCCTGCATGCACTTCCACTTTGGAGAGGCCCAGAAGGTATCTGACTTCTTATGGATAATTAAGCAAAGTACAGGTTTCATCTGGCTGTCCTCTGCATGAATAATGGATATTTTACAGGGGGTGGGTGAATGGCCAAGAGAAATAAAGTGGAAGTCTAAAATTGCTATTAGAGATTGGAAGCTGGATTAGCAGCACCTGCAGAGCCCACGGGATCGCTTCACCTCCTGCCCCAAGAAACCAAGACTGTAACACCACTTTGGGCTATTTCTGCTGCACCATTTTAAAAGCCAGTTCAAAAGACTTGATTCAATGCCCACAGCAAGGTAGAACATTTCCCAGCCAGCTCCAGCAAAGAGTTAAACACGTGCAACCTGTTGATTAATTTGCAGGCAACAAGCTGCACTAATAAAGCCCCAGGGACCTTAATCAAGCTGTTTGCTGGATGCCAGACCAAAGCAGGAAGATGGGCAGAGCTGTCAGGATGGATTAGTGTTTGCCCACTGGCAACACTTCTCCTGAATGAAGGAAAGCAGGGGGAGAAACACACACACACACACACAGCTGCAGAGCATGGAGGAGAAATGATGTGCCTGGTGCTAGCCAGCAGCAGGTCCCAAGGCGGGATGGCTGCAGGAACTCAGCAGCCTATGCGGGGTTGTTCATCACCAGAGATGATTTTGCATCTTGGGTTTTACGTTCACCCCCATTTTGCAATTCCTTCTGAGAAGCTGGGAAGGAGCAATTTCTTTGTTTTCCTTTTTAAAAAGTTCTCATCCTTTTCCATTCAATAAATTTTCCTGGCCCCCACTCTCCTCCTATTCTGTGGACAGTTGAATGAAATGAAGTTGTTTATAACTGACCCCATTCTGAAGGGTTTCAGTGACACACATTGGGGTGAGGACATTTTGCAAATTCAGCTTAAGTTCAAAAGGGATCGTTTCCTTTCATTATGATGACAAAGTTTGACTTGGGTGCCTTTTTCTTCCTGCGGCATTTACTGTTCAGACACAGCACCATCGGGTTAATGCAGCAGAATCTAAACAAACCCTCTGTCTTCCCATCCCTTAACCAACTGCAAGGAACCCAAGTAGAATCAGTGCCAGAATAAGTAAGAATTACAGATCTGAACTCTGTTTCTGGTTATATGCAGGGAAACTTTTCATCTTTTAAGTAGCTAAACTTTATTTAACCTGGCAATCCTTTTTATCAGAAGTATGTCCCTATGTGCTGCCAGGGAGCATCTGTCTTGGGGTACCAGTTTAACAGGCTGCTGTATGTCCAAGTGATGTACAGAGCTTGTAAAACACTTGACTATACAGGAATAAGCATAGAAGCCCAAAATATGATTTTATTTTATTTTTTTTTTTGGCTAAACCTTAACAGACTAAAACAAAGGAGCAGAGAATTGTTCAGCTGTGTGTCTTACTTATGTCAGGTATGTTTGAATAAGGCCATTTCCCCCACCAGCTTTCTGTTGTTCCAGCCAGCAGAAATGAAATATCCTGCAGGCATTTCTGCAGCTGGTGAAAGTTGCTATAGATTCACTTATATCGGCACAGCTTAGATAATTTACACCAGCCAAAGATCATCTTCTCCTGTGTTTGCAGCTCCACCAAGCATCACAAGGGACACAAGCAGGATGTTGACACCTCATGACTTGTACCCATGGATGAAGGGGATGGTGAGCACTAAGCAAATGCAAATGCAGCTGAGGATTAGCAAAAGCAATTATGAAAAACAAGTAGTGGAAACAGTGACTCATCAGGAATTGAATCAGATGTTGGGCCCAGTCCTGCACTCTGTGGATTTGGTGACAGCAGTGAGGATGCTAGCCCTATAGAGATAATTTTTAAAGCTATTTAAATGCCAAAAACACCCAGTGCTAGTTTTGCAACACCACCTTTTTGTCTACACTATCTTTCCAACAGCTCGGGACCTTGGAAAATGTCTGTGGCATCCCTTTCACACCACAGATACCTCTCTCCCTACCAAAACTTCGAGTCAAGAAGAAATACTGCATAACATGGAAGCCAGATAGGAAAAGCTCTGTGAAACTATGGTTTGCCTCAAGCTAGAGGCCAGGCTGAGTGCTAACAGTCCCTCTGAACCAAAATACCATAAATATACCTGCATACATTATTTCTCGGCAGATCTCAGAGCACTTTCAATACACTTTAGAAAACACTGGCAATGTCAACAGTGTCCCCACTAATAGCTGGAAAACGTGGAGGCACAGAAATGCAGACAACCTTGTTCAAGGTCATGTTCTCCAGTGAGGCCATGAGGTACTCTCAGCCACCACCTCCTCCACCTGGAGGAAACACGCCAGGCATTACGCCAAGCACAACACCAGCAGCCAAATGCCATGGCAGCTTTAGCCAGTGCTAGAAGGATGTCCTCTTCAGGTAGAGGAGATCAACAACAGGCATGCTCTGTACCTTGATCTAGAGAGAACCCAATAACCAGCAGCAGCCTCTCATGAGAGTATTTCTATTGCTTTCAGTGGGAACAGGATCAGATGTGAAGTTGGGGAAAGGCTGGCACAGAAACCTGGCAAGGACTAAGGACTATCAAATCCTGGATTGAGCAAAATGACCTTGCTCTGTTAGCATCACTTCTCCATCTGCAAAACTTCATGTTAAAAAGTCACAATTAAAGAATAAAGTCAAGTGAGTCACTACCATAAAGATGAAATAAGAAAGCTCTACTTGAATCCCCCCCATCCCACTCCAGGGTCAGCAGCCAAGACATTCCCCATCAGCTGCAAACTTCCTGGATTGCCAGTGAAATCACAAGCAAAAAACTAATATAGCTCCCCGCCAAATGTTCAAAGCATGTGCAGCAGTTTGATTCCCACAGGCTGTAAATCTACCACCCCTTAGATAACACAAACCTCTGCCAGAAATACATTAACGCCACACTGACACACCGCATCTGCCTGGCTGGTTAACTCTCCCGAGATCCTTGCTAAGGGGCCATGCTCGCTTGGGTACTGGGAATAATTCATGTCACTCTCCCTCGAATTAGGAGAGCTGGTGAGGAAGTGTTGGCCATGTGGACTAAGTTTTTTTGCCTATCAACAGGTCAGGCAGAGAAGGGTGAGCCTCCCTGAGGGAGAAACAGGAGGGAGGGTTTTCTGGCATAAGCTTTCAGGTCGCAAAGAGACTGGTGAGGTTATACTGATGAGCAAACTACACAGGATCACCAGAAAATGGGCTCCCTGGAGCTCCCTTACCTCCCTATACGTCTTTTGATGGAGCTAAGGTCTAACCAGGGTTTTATCGAGGATCTAACCCATGTTTGCAGTCCCCTGGGTGTAAAACTGCCTGGGGCAACCTCTGGGAAGGAGAAGAAAGAATATCCTTCAGGATATTCAGGCCCTTACGAGAAGAACCTGGTACCATGTCAGACAGACATGGACCATCCAGCAGTTTTGGTACCCTAGTCAACACCAGTGCCACCAAGACACTCAGTGTCCAAGCTCCCAGTGTAACCAGAGCAGCAGGGTCCACGTCATGGCCACACAGGTTGTGATCGCTGACAGAAAGCAAACTTTCCTCATAGGCTACCTCAGCCCTGAGCTTCGCTGCTCAGTCCCCTCTTGTGGTCAAATTATTTGTCGGTCACCAAGGCATAGTGTCCCCAAAGCTGTGGGTAGGCCATGGGAAAGACAGAACAACTGATCCTGTTCCAGCTCCATTCCTATTTAATAGTCCCGAGGGTCACAGTAATTCTGGAACGAAACCCCAGGCAACACTCTGCCATCGAAGAGGAGAAAAAGCCCAGCTAACCAAGAGAACATCAATGGCAACAACTGAAATGCAATTTTCCAGCAAAAAGCCAGAATATAAAGATAGCAGAAGCAGTCTGTCATAAGATAGAAGATGATTCAGGGGAGACAAAATCAGTCGGAAAAGGGCGGGGGGGGGGGGGGGAAGAATCCATTATTCAGTGCTTAGATCACACAAAAAAGTAAATAGACAAAATACCTATGTTTTTTCTTCATTTAGTGTAGCAGAAAAATTATATAAAAATATAGAATATAATCTTACTGAAGCCAGTTGAGCATGACCATAAATTATAGCTGACGAATAACTGAAAACAAAGTCAAACCAGGAGATCATTTGCAGGAGAATTTCAGATGACTCTGTGGGTCACCTCGATCTCCAGCAGTTAAGGAAGAAAAGGAGGGTACAGAGGAACTAAATTATTTATGTCAGTCAAGCTTATCTGTCACAGAGCTACACCTTTCCTACCGCAGCACATTTCTGGGATTAATGATCAGGCACTATCTGGAGATGGGCATAAGAAGAAAAACTGAAGCGATTTGGTTATTTGGAAAAAAAGATGCATCACCCAGCTCAGCTAACAAACACTGAATTTCAGAGAAATATCTTCCTGAGCCAGGGAAAAGATGCACTTTGTGATAACTAAAAAAATTAAGCAGTACAAGATAGTGAGAACAAGAGGTCTACTGAAAAGTGCATCCAGGAACAAGAAGTCAGTTAGCATGGTGCCAACACCCGATAAGCTAATTAAGATGATAATTAAAAAGAGAGCACTTTCCCATCTGGGCTTCACAGTAGAGACAGGCTATCACCTGAACAAATCTCACCAGGGAAAGGGGATGGGTGAATAAAGGAGGCAATGCAAGAGCGCTGTTGACAATGCAGTTAGATTTTCATGCCATCTTTGATGAGACCCTTCACAAGAGGCTGTTAAAGAAACCGTGTAG
Organism: Astur gentilis; assembly: GCF_929443795.1. NCBI lineage: Eukaryota > Metazoa > Chordata > Aves > Accipitriformes > Accipitridae > Astur > Astur gentilis. Next base: position 11,490,782 of record NC_064905.1, read on the forward strand.
TCACAGGAAATGGCAAAAAAAGGAAATGAGCTGGGGAGGGGATAAGGAGGAGAAATAGGCAGGCAGTTTCACTAGGGCAATTTCCTCACCTTAAAAGACCAACTCCCCATGCCGATCACTGGTTTATCAGCCTAGAAAACAGGCTGAGTGAAGAAGGGTTAAAATCCCCTCTCTCTCGCCCAGATTATTCCCGAGGCAAAGCTGGGAAAACTTCAGAGGAACAAGACGAGCAGCTGTTGGGTAGCAATGGCTACCGCCAAGCTGACAAAAGTTGGGGGAAAAATCACATTTGTTCACCCACCAGCATGGTCAGGACCCGTGCAAGAACAACCCATGCCCAAAAATGAGTGAGAGCAACCTGGAAATAAAATAAAAAAAAAAAAAAAAAATCAGTGTTGTGCCCCATGTGGAACAAGGCTTGCGAGCCCAGTCTATCCCCATAGACACAAGCCTCAAAGGGATGAAAGGAATTCACCTTAAAAAGGCAGAGCAAGCAGGTGGCAGAATGAGTCCTAGCTCCCCTTTTCTTGTTTCCAAGAAAGTCACTGATTAAAAAGTACACTAAGGCCATGAAATGAAGGATCCAAAAGTCAATAATTGCTAAAGTTTATGCTGGTAATCTTAATTCAGCCTTCCTGGTTGTTCATCCTGTCCAAAGAATGGAGCAGGTGCCTGTAAAGAGGGGGAGAAAGGATGCATTTAAAGGTAACTTTTGTGTGTTTATCTTTGCAGCCTTTCAAATGTTTATTTTTGTTTGGGTGTGGACAGACTTGTTAGAGGAAATGATTTAAAAGACACCATATAATTGCACAAAAGCACATTGTGTTCCATCGCAATAATCCTTCTATGAAATACATCATTCAGTATGCCATTACCGCAGGGCTCCCACAAAAAGCCTTCAGTGTAAACCACAAAGGCTCAGCCCAACCTGCGCAGCCTTCCCAGTGCTGCCTTTCACCTCGGTCATGATGGCATTGAGGGCCACGTGGCTCAACACAAGTACCATGCAACCAGCTCACCCCCAGACAGTGACTGGAAAGCCCACTCAGACCACGCACGGCACCAGTTGCGGTCACATCTTCATCAAGAGGGTTGGCAGAGCTAAACATGCATTAGCCAGAGGTGGGACGGAGCCACCAGCCCAGAAAAAGGTCTTGCAGAAGAAAAGAGGCAGTAGCAGTTGAGGTAGGTAGGGGTTATCTTGGATGGCTCTTCTCCCCCCTTCCCTTCCCAGGGTTAGGGAGCCATGCAGCGCCCCAGGAGCTGAGACGCGAGTGCCATCAGCCCCAAATGGGGCAGGAAAGGCACCCAGGGACCAGCTGTTCTCACCATCAGCCCACGCGCAACAGGTCCTTCGGCACATCTGAAGAGCCAGGCAAAGCTGATGACATGGTGTCATTCCCCATGGCCAGCAGGCAGTGAGGCAGACTCAAAGGGACCAGACTGCACAATTATCTAAATAGCAGGATGATCCAGCATTATAAAAGATGCTGATAAGGTTTTCATAAGTACTTCTAGGGCATGTTACTACTGCCCTTAAGATAGTCTCAAGAGGATTCCAATAACAGTTTGAGAGTCAGGGGTACATTATTCCACCTGGAATTTTACCAGGGTCCCTTTCACCATCCCCTGAAGCATCTGAGACTGGTAATGTTTGAGGGCTCTACCCATCCATGAGAAAGGATCCCTGCAGCAGTCCACCAGTGCCTAAGAAAAGCTCCCTCCCAGCAAACTACTATACTGTGAAAAAGGTGGGTGGAGGGGGAAAGCAAAGGGTCATTTTTGGTTTCCACTGGCACCAATTATGCTTCTGGCACCTTTATATAATATTTTTTCCATAATCAAGATAGTGAGGTTAGGCTTTTTTTTTTTTTTTTTTTTTTTAAATGAACAAAGGCCTATAATGGGCAGTCTGTGCTATGCCATGTCTGGAGCCTCCAGCTTATCAGAGCCATCACAGGACACAGAATTTTTGTTCATTTTATCTGGGGGGTGGCGGTGGGGAAGTCACTGAAGCCCACAGACCCAGCCCCCAGGGGTGGAAAGGTGGTCCCCCTTATCTCCAGCAGATACTGGATTTAGCATGTCAGCTTTGACTGGAGGCGACAAGGCAGCAGAGACACAACAATTAGCAGCCAAACAGCTTCTGCTGCCACCCCAAGCTCTGCTGGGAGACTCAAGCACTGGCTAGCAATTAAAAGTGCAGAGGGAAGCCAGCGATACCAATCTCCAGCTGCACATTTCTAGTCCTGAGAATGTACTTTCCCCAAAGATGTGGCCCTGGGGGGTTTCCTCGGTGTCCCTCCCTCGCTCTCTCATATCCTTGGCCAGCTTAATGTTCAGCCTGGGACTGCTTGAGTCGATCCGCTGTTTCCCATGGTTGGATGTGATGACCACCCAGCCCCAGGCATCCAGCGACAAGTTGGCTCAGGGCCCACACAGTCCTCTCCCCTCGGAGGGTCAGGGACCGGGGGGGGGGGATGCCGTGGGGTCGCTGGCAGAAGAGGCCACCCTGGGCTCTGTCGGGGCTTGCCTCTCTCAGTCTCGCTCTCCTCATTTATACATTACTGGGGGAGTGAAGATACTTGACAGCTGCAAAAAAAGCAGATAATTCTGCCTGCCATGGCCATGTTTACGCAAAAGCCACTGGTTTATGTGGAACAGCTTAGTCAAAGCACACAAAGAAACACCCTGCAATATTTTTTGAAGAGGTTTTATTTTATTGCTTCAAGAAGCAAAAGGTTAGCTACAGAAATAGAGAGAATGAGGCAGCTTACAAAACAACTGCTTCTAGTTTCTCTTATTCTGCATCTCCTCCTCTTCCATCCTCCCACAAACCCCGTTCACCCCCAGCTCCCACCCCAGGTGCTCTCCACACCTAGTGCCTGGGGACCTTCCCACTCCTGCCCAATGCTGTCACGCTGTCAGCACGACAGACCCAGCGAGGAGCACCCAGTACCTGCAAAAACATGCAGCTGGGGAAGGGGAAAAGCCCCGCAGGGCACTCGTCACAGCACGGCCCACCAGCGAGGCCGGGACGGCTCGGTTTGTATTTGTTTCTCCACACCAGTGTGAGGGGAAAGAGGCACGAGATCCTCCCTCCTCTTCCTCACACTTTCCAGCGTTCTCCATTACCCGTACTGCTCCCTCTGCCCATGCTCCTCCTGCCACCTGCAAACTTCACCAGTTTCAGCAGCTGCACGACACAGGTCCTGGCCTGATCCTGCCACGCTTATGGCACGGGTGCTTTCCCCTACCTTGCTCTGTGCATATGCAGGTATGGATATGAAGTAAACCTGGAGTTGGCATCCCTGGTATCAGCAGGAGCCCTGAAGCATCTTAAAATCACTGTTGAATGTATTGTTCATAATTGAGAGACTAACAGCATCCAGCTATCTAATCCTCAACCAGAATGACAGATCCAGTTAATCCCTGGTGAGTTGTGCTCAGTATCCTCCCCGCCAGCATGCTCCAAACCCAAGGGGCTGTGACAGCTCAGTCCCTAGTTGTCACAAAGCCGGGGTAGCTGTGACAATCCAAGCTGTTCCCAAGGGACAGGGACCAGGCAGCACCCCCGGTCACAGCCCAGGGCAGGAAATACTCAGGTTATTGTTCCCATGTCCATGTTGCATTTATTAAGAGAGTTGTTTGTCTCAGCCCTATTAGCATTCAGAAAATTATAGATAGAGAAATTTTTTTAAAATTATAAAAAAAGAGTAGCAGCTCCCAGGCTCCAACCAACCTGCTTTACCAGTTTGCAATACAGACTCGTTTCACAAGAGACAAACCATGTTATCCCGGTCTGGGTAAGGAAAGAAACAGCTCCTGTCCCTACAGCATCCCACTGCCCTCAGCTCCTCTCTGCAAGGTACAAGTGGACAGGAGAGGGGAGGGAGGGCTCCATATCTCCCAAAAGAAAAGTTTTTTTCTGCCCAAATGCAAGGTGTTGAGGCCATGCCTTTCCTCACCCTCGTTGTCAAGACGGTGTTTGGCTCAAATGGGGAGCCATGCTGGTTTGAACCCCATCACACAGGGAATCTCTGAGCTGAGGTCCAGAGCCATCCATGCTGGATGCATCTGAGACCTGGAGAGCTGTGTTTCTTCAGAGGGTTTTGCAGGTTGAAGGTTTGAATTTATTGGCACAGAGTGCCACATGCAGGAGAAGAGACGCATGCACAATTCTGGGAGTCGGATTCTGCCACTCATAGGGCTCAAGCAAAAAAACAAAACAGGTTTGACACAGAACAAATTAATTCAGCATGAAGAACTTTCAAAAAAATTATCTTGGACGCAAGAAAAATAGATGAATCCTTGCAGAAGATTGCTTTAACAAGGCCAAAAATCCATCACAATGCTGAAGAAAGGAGGCACAGATAAGGCTTTAAAATGTATGTGATGTTTTTATATCCCTAGGCATTGGGAAGGCAGCACAGTTCAGAGAA